>NW_026782579.1:0-384818 GCF_031769215.1 Ylistrum balloti
GGTTGGCCAGGAGTAAGACTCATTGTATCTCGTAGAGTGAACACCTCAGAAAGTTCAGTTAGTTTGTGTCTCTTAGGATCCCGGGGGGTGAGTGAGCCGGTCGAGGAGGAGGAGGATGAACTAACTCGATTACGTTTTTCTCCTTGAAAAGACGATACAGACATGTGTGCTAAAAGTACATATGAATTGGCAGTTTCAATATTACTAAAACAGTTCAGCGTAGATAACTGTAGGTAAATATGGACTCCTACATGTTATCATCGGGATACATATACAATGGCTGCCACAGAATGCACGGGCCAGGCATGAGTATTCACTGTTCAATATGAAGGCCAAAATATAGCTACAAATTGTCAATAATGTGGCATTTTATCGCACTGTGGTATAAGGAGGCGTCTAAAAACCCGCCATTTGAATTATGGACCTCAGGACCTCGCTGAATTACCTTTTACATTTTTGTTTACCGGAGCTGTTTAGGTTGACGTCATTTCGAGGCCAGAGCGTTGTAACTACCTTCTGACCATTTAATAGTTTTTAATGAAACTTCTCAATTTGTTGAGTAAACTCATTAATATTTCATAAAAAAAAGTGCTAGAATGCTAACTAACATCAAACAAGATGTATTATCAGCATAAGTAGGAAAACTTGAGGAAAACGGCTAGGAAAAAACATACATGCAGGGTCACAGTACAATTCTACAACAAAACAATATCTAAAACTCAATGTTGCCATAGCAATAACTTGCATCGTTATTTCTTCAATGATCTTGAATATGTGAAAAAGATTTCATCTTCATAGAAGAAATGATTATAATTTCTTAATATTGCACAATATAATGTAAAGCATTCTCTAAATCAATATTACAGAAAAGCATAGTACAGTGGAACCCACTTAATATCAGGTCTGTTAATGTCACTTTCTGGTTAATATCATGTTTGCTTGAAACACTCAATTTTATCTGATATATTCTATGTAATCCAACGTCTGATGCCATTTATTTTCACTTGGGCAACGGTTATTATCATCTCATTTTGGCAACAATCACACGTGAGGACAGGAATTAAGGAATTATGCCTGAAGATGCTAGAACTTCAGAAGTCGCAAAATAAAGTCTGGATTAGGCCTGATTGAACACAGACAATTATAACCTATGCCCCGAAAAGCTTTACATGGCTGCTTAGGTCTTTGCTGATATCGTAATTATTTTTCTTAGACCATTTTCTCAGGGTAAATGACATCTCGTATGGAATGGAGATTGAGTGAGGTGACAGTAAAATGTTCTGAAAGTGGGTTTTCCCTATTAAGTGTGTCACGACATCTGATTGGCCATTAGAAATAAACACTAATTTCACAGCCAATGAAAAATGACTTTCAAAGATGACAAATTCACACTCTGTTATTTTTGTCAGCAAACCTCGAACTGTGATCTTCACAACACGTTTTATAAAAGTTGCAGAGATACACAATAAATGTATATCAACTTTGCGACGATGTCCCGTCATTACGAAGCTTATAAAGTGATGGATGAATAAACTATAAGCTATCAGCTGATGACCCATGAGAATCTAACAAAGAATATGACATATGACTGTTCATGATGATCTCACAATTTACATATTTCAAAAGTCAAGGAAATCATCGTTCTTATGGAAAAAGCAAATCAAATAAGTTTTTCTCTTAAAACAATTACTGTTAAGTCAGTTTGGAGCATCAGATAATTAACTTCAGGGTTCAGATATCCCCGAAGAAAACGTGTCAACTGTTAATGTCATGTTCTGCTCATTATCACATTTTCCACTGACAAATGGAATACAATATTAAGTGGGTTTCACTGGTCGATTGTTTACAGACACATGATTAATGGACTGTAATAGTTTACTGGGATCTGTGAAGTATATGTTCAATTATTGCGATCAAACTACAATTATCTCAAATACTTTCATAAAAAAAAAAAAGAAAACCTGCTATGCTTAAATAACTTCTGAATAAAGCAGAAATCAAAAGGAAGAAAGCAACTGAGGGCACACCCAGCATAAAAAATACATGTTATCTACCTTTCTGCTGCATGAGAATGATCCAAAATTTAAAAATACATTGATAAGATAGTAAAAACAGCTTTTAAATATATAAATACACATTCACATTAGTCTTCATTCCTGGCTAATACAAGTTTGTCAAAAATAAAAAAGAGAAGTTTAATATTATCTAGTTGTGATATCTTGTTATATACTTGCAATAACTGTTATCACTGACTATAACAATAATATACAAGTCAGAATTTCAAGTGATTAAAAAAAAAAGACCAATAGTGTCGTTTAGTAATCTTACCTCCTTCTGTATCTTGTCTTTGAGATCATAAGGAAAAATACAGTCGTTTGGTTTACCGAGAGCTGAAACATCAGTAAGGGTAACTTTCATGTATGGTGCATTTATAATCTTCATTAAAATTCTAACAAATATCTGTTAACTGAAGCCAAGTGACCCCCACCCCTATATGATCACAAACAATTTACCATTGAACTGTACAGAGGCCAAGTGACCCCCATCCCTCTACGTGATCACAAACCATTTACCATTGAACTGTACAGAAGCCAAGTGACCCCCACCCCCTACATGATCACAAACAATTTACCGTAAAAGTGCTCTTGAAACTGTGTCTTTGGGGCTGGTTTGTCTACCTGGAAGGAGTTATGTACCAAGCAAGAAAACCCAATCACCTGTTAAACAAAACATTGAGATAATTTCAGGTGATGCTGAAGATTCCTTCAGTTGTATTCATATACACAATGAAATTACAAAGTATTCAATTCAGCATTTCCAGAGAGTGTATGACAATTTCTATAGTGCACCTGTTGCCTTACTGAAATCTCATTCTGCTATTTCATTATGTATTCATGTCCATTTCACACAAACCTCATTTTGGTGTGTTTTTGAGTTTGGTAGAGTACGCAGGTTCATTGTCATGACAACAAGAGGAGGTGGAGGCAAGGTCAGTGATGTCATTACACTGACATAGTCCGGTCGCATTAACGTCACCTGTCAACCAAACATTATGTAACTGAGTAGAAATCTAGGATAAAATAGTCAAATACAAAAACAGGACAAAGAATTAAAGAATGACATTGTAAAGAAATCTTAGTTTTTGCAATAATTAATTTTCAATATTTTAAAATCTAACACCCACCCCCCCCAATGCATTGACTTTTCCTATTCAAAAAACTCTTAAAGCTCTTCAAATACTTATTACACATAGTTAATTTTGAATAGCACCCTTTAAAATCTGATAAAATATCAACTAAACAAGAGATCCCAGAGGAATCTTGGCATCCACTATCTTTATTTGCTCTTTGAACGTTGGATTTCGACCCCTTTTTCTCTCTACTTTTGCTCTTAATAAGACATTTGACCATTCCTTTACAGAAATAGCGATAATTTTTACCTGTAAAATCCGAAATGGATGCCTGGAAGCCATTTTATTTCTTCTGATCATTCTCAAAATCAAATGGGCACAAGGAGCTACCAAAAAGGAACATATGTATGAAATTTGGGGAAAATCTATGCTGTATTTCTCAAGACATAGCGATAACAAACTTTCAAAGTCAAAATCCAAGATGGCCACCTTTCGGCCATTTTGTTTTTTCTGATCAGTCCCACAACTAGAAACTAGAGACCAATGGGAACCTACGTATGAAATATAAGAGAGATTGATGTTGTATTTCTCAAGAAATAGCAATAACAAAACTCCATTGAAAAAGTCCAAGATGGCCAACTGTTGGCACAACTAGGGACCAAGGGGATCCTACATATTCAATTTGAGAAAGATCTTTTTTGTACTTCCCAAGAAATAGCGATAACAAAAATTGTTTACGGACAGACGGATCACAGATGCAGGGCGATTTGAATCATATGGTGGACTAAAAATGTAAGTATTTGGAAACAACTGAGTTTTTTCTCTGTCTTGTTTTTTGTTTTAAAGTCTTTGGCTTTGACAAGTTAACTATACCTCAACATTTGACAACATACCTCAAGCTTACACCAACTGATTGGCGGATTGGAAATTTCTGAAAAATAAAGAAGATTATAAAACATGAGTAATTCTGTTTATAACAGGCCATTAATATAGACACAGAGACCTTGATTTTATTGTCTATTAACTCAACTTTTCTTTTGATTTTCAATTTGTTAGAGTGTCAAATGTATCAAAATATTTTAAATGAACCCAATCTGGAGATAGAAATAACATGACCACCCAGTGGATGATTTTTTGTTTTATCTACAAAGGACAGTACCAAACTGAACATCCTGTACTTTACACTGACCAAACATTTCATCTGTAATGAAGGATAATCTATGTAGGACTTACGAGGACATTTGATGTCAAGCCAGGAGGGACCTTTCATTTTGGCATCCAGCAGGAAAATTTCTAAGCTGTAACAGAAATGTCAAAATCGTTTTGAACATAAAAATCAGCAAAGAAGATCAGAACAACAAAAAATAGTTTGATGAAAGTGCTCAATTCTTGTCAATAACAGCCATATCAGTCTGATATATTTCATTATTGAATTTAACCTTAGTTATGATGGAGAAAACCAGAAAACTGATGAATATATATCTTAAAGGAAGTTTTACTGAGAAACTAGGAGACACTTAGGGTAAGCAATCATACACACTTGGGAAATACATTAGCTAAACACTCAGAATAATACATTGGACGGACACTTAGCATAAGACATCAGACAGTCACTTTTAGAAAGACAATGGACAGACACTTTGGTAAGACATTTGCAGACACTTAGGATAGGTCATTGGACAGATACTTGAATTAGGACGTTGGACAGAAATTTCATACTTCATCAATCAGTGACAGTAATATTATCTTACCAAGATGTATTAGTACCAAATACGTGAGAAAATGTTTCTCCCTTCAGATCAGATGGCAGAGCAGGGTTGTCTGCCTGTAAAATACATATATCAAAATAAGTGTTCTCTTCTAGACATAAAACATCATTACATCATTGTTCATAATTAAACCATATATTTCTGACTCACAATTAAACTGCATCCATTAATCAGAAAAACATATCAATAGACATATTTATACAAAATAGATTTTGTTATAAGTGACTTTATCAAGTCTGTACAGGCTAAAATACTTCTCTGATTGGAAAAGAATAAGTAACGACAACTAATCTCTGTTCAATAGACAATTTGTTTATGTAAGCAACGCATATTCTAAATAAAACTATCAATTTTTAAAACATTTGATTGAAAGTTAGTTTTGGTGTGATATGACAAACTCACTGCATATCTAACTTCTAGATAGTCGGATTCCACAGGGACCTCCTCCTTCTCAAAGGCATACAGCTTTGTAGCTTTCTGAAAAACAAAGTTTGCTTCAGATAACAGACCCATAAAAGCATCAAGCTTTATAGCTTTCTGAAACACAAAGTTTACTTCTGATAACAGACCCATAAAAGCATAAAGCTTTGTAAGTTTCTGAAACACAAAGTTTACTTCAGATAACAGACCCATAAAAGCATAAAGCTTTTTAAGTTTCTGAAACACAAAGTTTACTTCAGATAACAGACCCATAAAAGCATAAAGCTTTGTAGCTTTCTGAAACACAAAGTTTACTTCAGATAACAGACCCATAAAAGCATAAAGCTTTGTAGCTTTCTGAAACACAAAGTTTACTTCAGATAACAGACCCATAAAAGCATAAAGCTTTGTAGCTTTCTGAAACACAAAGTTTACTTCAGATAACAGACCCATAAAAGCATAAAGCTTTGTAGCTTTCTGAAACACAAAGTTTACTTCCGATAACAGACCCATAAAAGAACTAAGAAATATTCAGAAAATGTGTACATTTTCAATAGGTTCGAGTGAACAACATACCTGTATAAGTCCTTTGCTAAGGTGGCTATGATATCAACAACACAAGGGAGATAACTCACTCTTATTCATACAAGTGAAATGCCTTGACTTACCAATACAAAACACAATGAACAATTAATCATTCCAAGACATTTAAAATTTTGATCTTATTTTACACATTAGAAATGTTTCTGCGCAAATGTAGGTAAATAGATGTTATTTTGTAAATCATCTTCAGGTTGGTAATGTCAATTCAACAGCATTTAATTAGACATATATTAAAGTAAGCAGGGCTCTTAATCAAAATAATGATACAGATACATGGTGTTTTATACAAACAGCAAGACTATAGAAACAATTATCTATATATACAGACCTTGAAACAGACTATAGAAATAATTATCTACTATATAAACAGACCTTGAAACAGACTATAGAAATAATTATCTGCTTTATATACAGACCTTGAAACAGACTATAGAAATAATTATCTGCTATATAAACAGACCTTGAAACAGACTATAGAAATAATTGTCTGCTTTATATACAGACCTTGGACTTAAACTTCTTTATTTTGTGTTTCTCCACAATCTTTTCATTGAACTCTGTGTAGACGTCCACCAGTCCCACCTCAAAGCCTGTGTCTTCTCCAGTCTTTAGGCAATATTTCTACAACAATTAAAATTAATTTGTATCAACATAATTTCAGAAACAATTTCACCACCAACAGAGATGTCCTAGAATTTTAGCTCTAGATTATCAATCTCATAAAGATGATTTCAAGTTTGTCAGAAATTAGTATGTAATTTTAACTAGATGTCTGTGAACAAGTTTACTAGACATCTGTGAACAAATTAAATAATGACAGACAAGAAGCTCACAACAAATGAGCTGTTCACAAGTATGTATGTTCAGAACTTGAACTTTAATTGGGCAGGTACCATTTTCCTAAAGACAGGGTACAATCTTCTGTAAGTGAAACCTATGGAAAATGTGAATCATCTTTAAGCAGACACTAACCTTTCCCCTTGGGAGTAGGTATCATTTTAGCAACAAAATACTGTTTTCCTCGGGACTACGTACAATTTTATCAAATGAATACTCACTGTTTTCCTCGGAAGAAGGTATAATTTTAGTAAGTGAATACTCACTGTTTTCCTCAGGAGAAGGTATAATTTTAGTAAGTGAATACTCACTGTTTTCCTCAGGAGAAGGTATAATTTTAGTAAGTGAATACTCACTGTTTTCCTCGGGACTAGGTATAATTTTATCAAATGAATACTCACTGTTTTCCTCGGGACTAGGTATAATTTTAGTAAGTGAATACTCACTGTTTTCTTCAGGACTAGGTACAATTTTAGTAAGTGAATACTCACTGTTTTCCTCGGGACTAGGTACAATTTTAGTAAGTGAATACTCACTGTTTTCCTCAGGAGAAGGTATAATTTTAGTAAGTGAATACTCACTGTTTTCCTCGGGACTAGGTATAATTTTAGTAAGTGAATACTCACTGTTTTCCTCGGGACTAGGTATAATTTTAGTAAGTGTAAGTGAATACTCACTGTTTTCCTAAGTGGGACTAGGTATAATTTTAGTAAGTGAATACTCACTGTTTTCCTCGGGAGAAGGTATAATTTTAGTAAGTGAATACTCACTGTTTTCCTCGGGACTAGGTATAATTTTAGTAAGTGAATACTCACTGTTTTCCTCGGGAGAAGGTATAATTTTAGTAAATGAATACTCACTGTTTTCCTCGGGACTAGGTATAATTTTATCAAATGAATACTCACTGTTTTCCTCGGGACTAGGTATAATTTTATCAAATGAATACTCACTGTTTTCTTCAGGACTAGGTACAATTTTAGTAAGTGAATACTCACTGTTTTCCGTGGGAGAAGGTACAATCGTCTTTCGATGTTTTTCACAGTAACACAGCAGCTGACATGGGTTTTAGCTGATTCTATCCAAACTTTCCCGAATAGATAAACCGTCCCTATAACATTCAATTATTCATAAAGCAATCATACCAACACAACCATCATCATTAAATCATTTTTATAACAACCAGAACACGAGATCTAAGGGAGATCTTTGTGAACACCAAAAAGTTGGATCTTTGTCCTTCTGTTCTTTGTTTTTCCTCTTCATTACCTGAAGTTTGAACATTCCTCTTACAAACAGTGAGAATAACCTTCGTTATTTTGCTTTTCTGATCAGTCCGGAAACCAAAAGGTCACAACTAGGGACCAAGGGGAAAGAACCTATGTAATTAGAAAATGAACCTTTCAGTACTTCTCAAAATAAAGGAAAAAAAAAAAAAAAAAGAAATGAAAGTTTTAAGAATGAAATGTATCACAGATGCAGTGCGATGTGGGCAAAGGCTTGTTCCAGAAGTAAATGGAGGGGTGGGTGAGGGGGAGTCGGTGGGCACTTATCTTTTAACCAAACATCCACACAATAAAATCTATTCAATACCCAAGCGGTATGACATAGAGTTTTTGTCAAATACAATAAAATCATCCATACAATTAAACTTGTTACTTCCAGCAACCCCAACAGAATCTTATTTTCCATGTTAACACAACACACAAAATTTCATTCTGTTGCCCTTTTTTAAACAGTCAAATACTTGTTTCTTCCCTGAGTAAAAATATTGTCAGATTTTCAAAATAATTGATATAAAAATGCCAATTTATTTTCCCTAACAGTATGAAAAAGATTGCTGACTATTTCCTATTTCTTCATGCTTAAAAACGCTAAATATTGATGTGCATTCTGAAGAATAAATTGATGATTTAATTTCACACCTCTTTAAAAACTGTGTGACCCTCAAAATCTGATTTTCTGTATCACGTTTACCCCCAAAGTTGTAGGAGTTTCCATTTAACCAGTCACCAATATAATTTAACTTGTAATAACACCAATCACACATAAAATACATTTTAGTTTTGTCCTAACCATCCACAAAAAGATTAATTTGCCGCCCAACTACTTCACTCATTTAATTCTGGCACGGATTTAAATATAATTTGTTTTAACTTCAACATTCTGCTGATGGTGTTATTACCTGGGTTATTGTAAGGGTCTTCGTAAGCATCTAACCAGTAAAAGCGTAACACTTGCTCTCCTGCTGCGTTGGTAACCAGGGGTAGCTTTGATGTGTCCACTTGGATGTCAGTCTGTGACATGATTGGCTCCGATTGACTGTCAGCATATGAACCCCAGCTTGTAGAGAAGGTCTCCAATGGTCTGTAAACGTAAGTTAAACTTGGTTCAGATTTGATGACATTAACATCAAAAGTATCTAAAGATTTTCAAAAGGAAACTGCTCTATTCTAGAAATGCAGAGAATTCTGAGGTACAAAGCTATATAACAACGATCTGAATTAACAAATATCAGGATACTAACCAGATTGTAGTTAAATCACTTAGATTATCAGCCTATGTTACACTGGCACCGGTTATTAGATTGTGTACTTCTATAACCCATACTGACCGACTGAAATATCTTATGGCTTTTGTCGACAGATCACACACTCAGACTCCAAATTAACTGTGATATTAAACGATTAACAAGGTTTGTACTTACATAACCTCAACAGGTTCAGATTTGACTTTGGACTTGACCGAGGTCAGAGAAACAGCCTCCTGCTTTACTTTCACTATGGTGGATTTCTCCTCAACATCTTCATCAAAGTCGATGTCATTTAACTCCACCAATCCGGAGTCGTCTGTAAAATGAAGAATCAACAACCAAATGTACGAAATCCTGAATAATGTTAATTTCTCCACTTACAAATGTTCGTAAAATAACGTGCCATTTTAAAATAAGAAAATTAAACATTTGGTTTATAATTAGAACACCACAGTAGTAATCAGTCATTTATGTTTCATGACTTTCGAAGGAACAATTTTTATCCATGCATTGATATGACCATGAATTTGACATGAAGTTCTCTATCTGAGATAAGTGTGTTTGGATATTATGAGGTATATGTATGGAAGTGACAAGGTTCATAAATAAATATAGCTCTAAATTATAAAGACTTGCAGATAAAATTTAACGCTTATTGGCAAAAGTTTATAATGATATGTAAAGTAGCAGGTATTTAACATCAGAAAGATTTAAAAGTGAACAAATATGATTATATCATGTACCTATTAAATTATCTTTTTTTTTTAAATAACATTTTCTTCGAGTTGGTAATGTCAGTAGTGTAGAAGTTCTTATAACAAGTTCTGTAGATGATTTAAATGTGACATTGCATACCTGATAGTACTGAAGTGATCAACTTTCCAGCTGTACCATAATCTTATGTATTCAGGGGGTCTGGAAAAATATTTTAAACCACTAGGCACAGGACTAGTGGGCTGAAAAATTTACTCGTCCGGATTGGAAATTTACTTGTCCAAATTCAGCTATGAAATGGCAACTTAATCAGCAAGGATGTGACATGTGACTTTTTTCTATTTTTATTTTAAGTTTTAGTGAAAAAAACTATGCAGTGATGGCTGCTTTGCATCAGACATTGTGCATGACTCAGGCCTAGCTGTAGAGTTTGTTTACATCCGACTGACGAGGTGCTGCTAAATACAGACCGGTACATGCTGGCACTGCCCGAGAGCACCTGACATCAGTATGACCGTGGGAAAATGACTAAGGTATTCTGAATGCTATATTTGACGTCATGGGAGTTCCGGTGTAATCAAAAGTTTAAGTGCAGACAGGAATTTTTTGTTTTCGAAGCACCTTAAACATGTTTCTTTGTTTTAAATTTTCTTTACATTTCTATTGAAATCTGCCTTTTGTAAATTTAAGTTGTAACATTAATATAATTGGGATAGACCTGATTGTCCAAGACAATTTTCTCTTGTCCATGACAATCAGACGAGTGCTTTTCCGGACCCCTGATGTATGCTAGGTTGAAAATGGTGAGATAAAATGGTCGGTCAATTCCTTACCATCTCATATTGTCAGTGCTTCACACTGGTCATTTGTCTGATATGACCATGTGGTCATAGGAACGTCACACTCTAATCTTCTACTGGTTGAGTTATAAGAACTTCTATTCTTTTATCAAATTATTATTTTAAATGTTTTAATCGATGAAAGGAGAAGTGTATAGGTTTTTCTTCCAGACTTAATGAATTACCCAGCACATGTTGATGTAAGAAACATTTGGCTTACACAATGATGTAAGTAGAATTAGTCAGGAGTAACTTTATAGTTTACAACAATATAGGCTGGCACAGTCATAGCACGGAGAGGTCATTGACAATGCCAAGCTTATGGTTCATACAATTTATATATGGATGCCTAAGTTGTAGAAAAGTTATGTTCACATACATGAAAAAAAATATCTACATTAACCTGATTAATATGGCCAAAATATTTACCATTAATGTTTTGCACTGTTTCTACATCCATACTGTCAACTTCATCAAAATCTTCAGAGTTCTCCTGGGGTTCAGGGATGTTTGGGAGTGGTAGGGGGCGGCCTGGCTTCTTCATTGGCTTGACAGACAGTGTGATGCCTGGCTCCTGTTTGATCTGTTTAACTTGCAGAGGAGTGGGAGCTGGTGGGGTGGGTTTGGCACGTACAACTGGCTTCACAGATGTACTGAAGGGATTGTAAGGGGATCTGAAAATATAACATTACATATAGCCAACCAATCAAAACCCAATTTATCATGAGGATACCCGCTGCAACATTGTGACAACCTTCATTATCGGGGCAGTATACCTGCTGCAACATTGTGACAACCTTCATTAGCGGGGCAGTATACCTGCTGCAACATTGTGACAACCTTCATTATCAGGGCAGTATACCTGCTGCAACATTGTGACAACCTTCATTATCGGGGCAGTATACCCGCTGCAACATTGTGACAACCTTCATTATCGGGGCAGTATACCCGCTGCAACATTGTGACAACCTTCATTATCGGGGCAGTATACCCGCTGCAACATTGTGACAACCTTCATTATCGGGGCAGTATACCTGCTGCAACATTGTGACAACCTTCATTATCGGGGCAGTATACCCGCTGCAACATTGTGACAACCTTCATTATCGGGGCAGTATACCCGCTGCAACATTGTGACAACCTTCATTATCGGGGCAGTATACCCGCTGCAACATTGTGACAACCTTCATTATCGGGGCAGGATACCCGCTGCAACATTGTGACAACCTTCATTATCGGGGCAGTATACCCGCTGCAACATTGTGACAACCTTCATTATCGGGGCAGTATACCCGCTGCAACATTGTGACAACCTTCATTATCGGGGCAGTATACCCGCTGCAACATTGTGACAACCTTCATTATCGGGGCAGTATACCCGCTGCAACATTGTGACAACCTTCATTATCGGGGCAGTATACCCGCTGCAACATTGTGACAACCTTCATTATCGGGGCAGTATACCCGCTGCAACATTGTGACAACCTTCATTATCGGGGCAGGATACCCGCTGCAACATTGTGACAACCTTCATTATCGGGGCAGTATACCCGCTGCAACATTGTGACAACCTTCATTATCGGGGCAGTATACCCGCTGCAACATTGTGACAACCTTCATTATCGGGGCAGGATACCCGCTGCAACATTGTGACAACCTTCATTATCGGGGCAGTATACCCGCTGCAACATTGTGACAACCTTCATTATCGGGGCAGTATACCCGCTGCAACATTGTGACAACCTTCATTATCGGGGCAGTATACCCGCTGCAACATTGTGACAACCTTCATTATCGGGGCAGTATACCCGCTGCAACATTGTGACAACCTTCATTATCGGGGCAGTATACCCGCTGCAACATTGTGACAACCTTCATTATCGGGGCAGGATACCCGCTGCAACATTGTGACAACCTTCATTAGCGGGGCAGTATTTACATTTTGGATGCCACAATTTCAACAGTTATCTTAAAGCCAAATATCATGGCCCCATATCCAATGAGTTTTGTTAAAATTCCAATGATGATGAAGACAGTAACACAGATTAAATGTAATATTACTTTTTGTTATGTAGAGAATATGAAAACCTGTTGTACACTATGGCTTTGGAATGTGATCTACTCACTTAGCAGAAGCTGGACCCCTTTTCTTGAGCTTAATTGGGACAGGTATGATAGCATCAGAGGGGCCATTGTGAAGTTCTTCCATTAAGTCTCCCAGTAACTCATCACCAGCCAGACTCACGTCCTTCTGTAAACAACAACAACAACCTGCATTATCACAATGTTACAAATTTCTAGTAGGAGACACAACTATATATTTTTAAACATATAATTAGCACCACAGTGTTAGACACTTAAGTTTTTTTTAATTAACTGATTTATTTGATAAAACTAGTAAACATATTCTTCATCAGTACATTAGAAGTAAAGGCCCTATGGCCATATAGCTGATGACTAGCTTACAACACAGCCATCGGGTTCTGTCAAAAACACCTTTAGTATTACTGTGTAGTGGTCAATGTGTGATAACATGTACATATATCTAAGGGCATTTTTGACCGATATGTTCCTGGTACATGTAGCAGTGCTTTACTATGTTATGTCACATTTTTCAGTATTTACCGTTTAACATCTAAACACATAGAGAAAGAGGGAGGGATTAAGGGTAGTTAGCCATTGGTGGGACATCCGCTCTCTCCAGCCCGAACAGGTTACATATTTAGTGAATAGTAGTTTACATGTATCAAAAGATTAAATTACTTTGAACAAGGACTGGACTTATTCATCATCAACTCTACTTTCAAGGACTTATCCACACTTTATTTTACAGGTTTTGATTATAAATGTTTATTATGATACATAAAACTAAATGCTAGCAAATGTTTGTGGTGCTCTTAAGGTCATAGAATGGATTCCTTACTGAAGGACACTACTCACTCTCACTCTACACAATGGTATTATCTAACCCTAGTCCCTGTTTGGTATCACATTTATCAACAGTTACCTCCAGTTTCTTCTTGCTTCCTCCAGTGGCTGCCTGTGCCATGAACATGGACTTGATATTGGCCTTGGGTTTTGTACCTGGCCTTACAATATTTGGGTTCTTGGTCTTCTTCTTGTCTTCTTTCTTTTCTGAAAAGAAGGTGTTTATTCTGTCAACCTAACATAAGAGAAACTATTTACAAATCATAACAGTGTTTCACCTATCAATTTTAACACATCAGTAACTATTTACAGTTTATAACAGTGTTTAACCTATTAATTACAGTTTAATTTTGAGTTTTCATCAGCTGTGACAAACCCTGCTGAATTCTTCCAACATAATGGTTGTAGATTACTTCCGATTTCCTCTAGCTTCTGTGCAATGACTTTCATTTTGGTTTTTTGTGTGCATGTGTTTTTTTCCATCCCTTTGTTATCATCCAACTCATAGGTTTTTCTAATAATCTTATTTTATTGTCATTTTTTTGTTTTTACTTAATCTCCATTTACTGGACAGCCATTTTAGTATCAAGAATTTTAAAGAAGTTTATAAAGTCAAACAGCTTTTCAGTTTACTAGACCATACAGCAGAAAAATAACAGTTTCCCAAGGTTGAAAATTGTGAAATTTTCTAAGAATGTTGACAAAACCAAGAATGTTTTCACCAATTTTCAAAACTTTTCCCCAATTTCTGAAGGCAAAGTCTGCTATAAAATTCAGGAAGAAAAAACCCTGTTACTATTGATAGTACACAAATTAATTAGGCATGTCAGCAATATCGGGGGAAAAAGTAATTGAACATCAACTACTCTGTAGGACTAACTCACTGTTAACAGAAGGGGCAGAATCATCCAGATCATCATCAAATATCTCTCGTCCATCCTCCACGTAACCTGATCCATCTGGAAAGTACGGGTAAAAGAACAATATTAAACCAGGTGACATCACCTGATCTGTCTAGAAAACAAGAAAGAACGGGTAAAAGAACAATATTAAACCAGGTGACATCACCTGATCTGTCTAGAAAACAAGTACAGGTAAAAGTACAATATCAAATCAGGTGACATCACCTGATCTGTCTGGAAAACAAGAAAGTACGGGTAAAAGAACAATATTAAATCAGGTGACATCACCTGATCTGTCTAGAAAACACGTACAGGTAACAGTACAATATTTAATCAGGTGACATCACCTGATCTGTCTAGAAAACAAGTACAGGTAAAAGTACAATATTAAATCAGGTGACATCACCTGATCTGTCTGGAAAACAAGTACAGGTAAAAGTACAATATTAAACCAGGTGACATCACCTGATCTGTCTGGAAAACAAGAAAGTACGGGTAAAAGAACAATATTAAACCAGGTGACATCACCTGATCTGTCTGGAAAACAAGTACAGGTAAAAGAACAATATTAAATCAGGTGACATCACCTGATCTGTCTAGAAAACAAGAAAGTACGGGTAAAAGAACAATATTAAACCAGGTGACATCACCTGATCTGTCTGGAAAACAAGAAAGTACGGGTAAAAGAACAATATTAAACCAGGTGACATCACCTGATCTGTCTGGAAAACAAGTACAGGTAAAAGTACAATATTAAATCAGGTGACATCACCTGATCTGTCTAGAAAACAAGTACAGGTAAAAGTACAATATTAAATCAGGTGACATCACCTGATCTGTCTGGAAAACAAGTACAGGTAAAAGTACAATATTAAATCAGGTGACATCACCTGATCTGTCTAGAAAACAAGTACAGGTAAAAGAACAATATTAAATCAGGTGACATCACCTGATCTGTCTAGAAAACAAGTACAGGTAAAAGAACAATATTAAATCAGGTGACATCACCTGATCTGTCTAGAAAACAAGTACAGGTAAAAGAACAATATTAAACCAGGTGACATCACCTGATCTGTCTGGAAAACAAGTACAGGTAAAAGAACAATATTAAATCAGGTGAACAACTACAAATAGAGAATAGAAATTTCTATTATAAACACTAACATTTGAAGTCACTTCAATATCTTGTAATACCTAACATAAATCCCTCTACAGTAAAAATGTCAAGAACTCTGAAGTAGATGTAGGTATAAAAAAAAATTGCTACATGCAACTTCTTAACATAACATCATCCCCAATCTGTTTACCTGTAACTATAACCCGTTAATTAATATGAAACCTACCATTGTCCACAATCCAATTACCTGTAACTATAACCCGTTAATTAATATGAAACCTACCATCGTCCACAATCCAGTTATCTGTAACTATAATCCGTTAATTAATATGAAACCTACCATTGTCCTCAATCCAGTTACTATAAACTGTTAATTGATATAAAACTTACCATCGTCGACAATCCAGTCATCTTCTTGTCTTTCCTGTACAATTTTGGAATACTCATCTTCATCAACAATATCATAGACTTGTTGATCCTCTTTCTCCTACAAAAAAAATAAAATGTTGTGAATCATACCATCGTGTATATGTGCAGCAGTATAATAATAAAAAGCAAGAAACCTCACTGGAATCAATGAAGGCAAGTTTGACCTTTGGTTCAGTTTCCTTTCTACAGGGATCGAAAAACTTCAATTTGTATTTGACAACAAAGAAGTTTGTTGGAATGTTTTTGAGATAACAAGTAAACAAAATGATTTGCCTGACAGATGCCCCAAATCTGAATTGTTATTGTATCCTGGAGTGGCCCTGTCCCTAAAACTGACCCCTCCATCTACTATCACATGGCATGGAGCACCACATTTTTTGACATGGACTTAAAAAAAAATAATTTGAAAAAGATCCACTACTTATGTCCTTCCAGATCTGTACATTTGTTGTGTGTTTGGCTCAGTAACAAACTCATGCAGTTTGCTTTCCCAAATTCAATAAAAAAATTCCGAAAGTCAATAATTGAATTACAGACGTTCCCTCCAAAAACCATTCTCCACAACATTTATTCATTACGCTCTATTTTTTAAAAACCATTTCGTCCCAAAAGTGGCAGAGATTTTGTCCCAAAAGTTAACTCATTGAAACGAAAAACGTTTATTGATTTTTATGATATGCACACTTGTATGCTATGTAATTCCAAGGTAACATGTCTAGTTTGTTTCAATAGGTATGGAAATGATTATATATATTACAAATAGATCTGTATTAAATAAGCCTACATATTTGTTGCAAAAGTTAATCAGTTTGATTTTCCTCAAGACTCAACTGGCATTTTGATTTCATAAAATTGCATTTTGTGTTTCCCAATTTATCAACTATAAAGAATGAATCTTAGAAAGATGTTATATGATTGATTTTGTTGTGATTAAATATACACTAATACAAATTGTGTTGAGAATGATACAATGAACAACATCTTTCTCTGTTGTTTTTCTTGAAGCTGGAACGAGCGTTGCATCCAGACATAGGTACACAACCTTCATGAAAGATGTATTTTCTAGTAATTTGTAGTATGTCAAAACATGGCTTCAGTGTTTCCATGGAGATGTTTGTGATGGTGGGAGGGAGGGGGGAAACACATGAATGCAGACCCTTCCCAGGCCCCCCCCCCCCCCCCCCCCAAAAAAAAAAAACTTGGTAAAACCTCTTACCTGCCAAAAACAAAAGTATTCCAATCATTATGACTATCATAGAGTATGCCTGTATAGTATGGGACTGAAAACAAAATGGACCAATTTACAATATATTAATGAACATTGAATGGAAGGTTGACTGAAAATCCATAGCTAGACAAACTTAACTGCATCCTCTGGCATAAAGAAGCAGAGGTGCCCATTTGACAATTGTATACGTAGCATTGCCATCAGCTTCCCAGCTTTCCTAATTCACTCCCAAAAGTACATCTATATATCCGCAGTGACAGCTTGGGCGAGATGCTTATGGCCTCGATGTGATGGAGAGAAAAGTATTTCTCAGTTTCTATTTTGGTTGATGAGGCGGGCCAAGGATTGGGGGTCATTACTAAATACAACATACCTCATATTTGTTTTTCACACCGGCGGCTTTCGCTTCTCGCAATCTCTGCAAGGCGGCAAATTTTCCCTTTTTGTCTATTTTTTGACGTTTTGATCGTCCACGAGCAAGAGAATCTATTGATTAAAACACAAAACACACCTGTCATATGGTACCCTAATCGTAATAGTCATTAAACTTTGATTTAGAAAAAAAAACAAAAACAAAACAAAAAAAAAAGAGCACACAAAACACCGGTGGCCGTCAAAAATCGAACGTTCTGGTGATGCTTAGTTAAGCTCTTAATTACAGGCAAATGTGCCCTGATCGTACAAAAAATATGTTCTAATTAAAAAAATGTTACAGAAAATCGTCATCAGATAACCGTGTCTACAATTTTACCTTGGTTATCATCGCAATTATTCTCCGTATCAGAAGCTGGTGCTGGCGCCATTTTCGAGAAGAGTTGAATCTGGCGCGAAACACCAGATGGCGGTAGTTGTCATAAACCGGAACCAAAACAAATATTATATATACTACCTACCAACGCAAAATGAACTTAATTTTCCGGATTACTTAAATAAGATTTTTTTTAATTTTCATTATAGACTACCCATACACTCTAAAATTGATAATCTAAAGAAAATTTCATTACTTTTACATCTATGAGCATTAATTAGTTAAACCAAGGACCATTGTATTAAGTAACTTTAAGAAATAAATAAATAAATTCACAGAAGTCCAACATTTTTTCATTCAGAAAAAAATGCGATCTTGATAAAATAATGCGTCTAAAATTATAGCGATTATCATTACATCATTAATGCTAGAATATCATATTCCTCCTGCTATTGCGGAATCCGGATTTATCTTTTCCTGACATTGGTTCGTTGACTAGTTTTTTCTGTTTATTAAACGGTATCCTTTGACGTGTATTTGTCTGAAGAAAACACTCTGAACAGCAGTCATCGGCTAACTGAATTATCACGTAAGAATTTTCGACACCTCACAGATAACCGGAAGCAGATGATGTAGATTCTACCGAGTCCTTTTTTTTGCAATCGTCATTCTTATTTGTAATTGTCACAGGTAAGTTTTTATTTCTGCAGCCACGTGATTATGTTATGGCCACACATATTTCGTCAGACTTATCTTTGATCAATAACATTCGAAGGGGTTAAATTAATTAACCTTTAGTCCGATTCTTTCAACTGGTTCGTGAAAAGATATTAACCGAATGCATGACTCTAAGGTACAGAATCTATATGGCGTAGCTTTCTTTGAATCGTTAACCAGTTAAATGTCAAGTTTGCATGCATCAGCTTTAGAACTATCCGTTTTATTGATTTTCTAGCATCCAAGTCGGCCTGCAGCTGAGGATGCATATGTGTTGAAAATTACACGCGATTCCACAGCATTTGAAACAGACTCATTTTCACTAACATTTTTTGATGAAAAATTACCTCGCCATGTTAAAGAAAAATATCCTCTCTATAATAAAAAAAATAAGGGATCTTAAAGGTCTTCACATTATCAAAGTCAATACCGGGTGATAACCATAATTTTCAGATTTTTTTTATCAAAGCTCTAAATGTTTGATTAGACAATAGATAGTTCAGAGTTGTATGGATTGTAGACAAAAAATGTAATTTAAACTCCAAAGTGATAAAGCTACTTTATATATACACCAAAAAATGTAAACTTTGAAGTAGCCAGAGTATTAACTGTTGAAAAAGGTGAAGGGATTCAGTGATCTGTTTATGTATGTCCAAATAATGTCATGTTTTCAAAGTGAGAAGGCCAGGTAGTGACTGTGAAACTAAAAGAAATAGTCGTGAGCATGATAAAAAGAACAAAAAAATCACAATGAAATTTTTTGGTGACCTTTAAGTTTGTCTTTTGTGTTCATCAGTGAATCAACATGTCTCTAGTTGTATATATATTTGGTTTGTTGTAAATTTGTCTTTAGGCATTCAACATTTGTCATTGAAGTAATACTGTGCAATGGAAGCTTCTATGAGAAGTAACTGATATGATGTAATGTATTAGCCCAAGGAGCGGCCCTGAGGAGTGGGGCCAAAAGGGGTAAAATTGACTCATATTTCAAAAATCTTCTTCTCAACCCCCAGATATGGTTGTATCGAATGCTGTTCATGGATGAAAGCATTTTAAGGTGGTTGACAAAAATGTGATTTTCATGGCCCCAGGGTCTCACATTTTCCCATGGGGAGAGGGTAAAGTTTACTATAGTTATACATGAAAAATGGATTTTTGAGTATAATTTGTTAAATTTCCATTGGAAATATTTCAAACTTGGTTAGAATTATGAGGGAGGGATGACAGCTTGATTGTATGAATTTATTGATCCTGACTGACCCCTAGCAGCTGTTAGACAGGGCCAAATTGACTTCAGTTTTAAAATCTTCTTCTTAACACCTAGGTATGGTCTTTATCAGAATATTTTATTGATATAAACAATCATTAGGATTAGACAGCAGGCTAAATCCTATATATGTCTTCTCCCAAGACAACATGGTGGTCAGACAAAAACATAATACACCATAAACATACATACATACAGACACACGCACGCACGCACGCACACACACATACATACATATCAAATGCTAGGATGGAAGCATCTTAAGGCACTTTAATTTAATTACCCAAATGAGTCTCACATTTCTTCCTGGGGAGGTAAAAAATTGCATTTTGAGCATGACATTGTTTATTTTCCACTGGAAATAACTTTGTAAGATTTATTACTATAGGATGACAGTCTTGACTGTATGTATGTATTGACACTGGCTTACTATCCTCAATGTCACAATTTATTTTTCATGACAAGCTACTTACCCTTGAACCTTTATATTCAATATTGCCTATCTCAGGTGACCATCAAGGCTGCTAGGTATATGTAGACTGTTAGAACTAATTATCCTTAAAACTAATTACAGGAAAGAGAGATAAAAAAACACCTCAGAGATAAAGTAACACACTTGTAAGTATTGATATAACATGTAGGAGAAGTTGACAGTCAGGTCACCTGTAAAACTATATATGTCAGAAGACAATTATCTAGTGGCCAGTACATTTTTATTGATAGAAATTGCCGACTAGACAGAAACTTTATAACAGCTGAAGGAGGAGAAACAATGTAATTGGATTTCATGAAAGCTGTCAACCAGTAACATTGTTACACTCGCTGTAGGTTTTAATTATTAAGAGGATTACAATGCCCTATTCTATTGTTGGTATTTAACAGCAATTTCCTTTATGATCCACTGGAAAGGTCGGGACTGTAGGGTTCACTACCAGTGGGAGCATTACACTTTGTCCCATCACTGATTATGAAGGATATTTTACCTACATAAAGATAATTGTGGTGTTTCTCATAGGAAAATCAAACTCTGTGCTTTTTTTAAGGGAAACCTTCATTCTGTTTTCCCAAGGGAAAACATAACCTTTTCTTTCACTTAAAATGGATATTTCAAGCTACACTTCAGATCGTCAGACAGACAGTGGCTGAGTAGTTCATTGCAATTGAATTTTCTTTTTGTTCTCATGTGTTATATCAAATGACATTTTTAGTTTCCTCTTTGAAATAGTAGATTATATTGATTTTGACCAAATTTAGAATTGAAAATCCATACCAATTAAGAGATCAGATTGTGCTACTCTGCAGGCAAGCTGCAACACACTGTAGTCTGGTTTGTTTCTGTGTATGGCTGTTAAATTTAGAAAAAATCAATTAACTTTGAGTTGATGCTCATTCTCAGCAACTTTGGACAATAGTCTTATAGGCATCCAATACTTTACAGAGTCTGAAAAAGTAGGAATGTATTAGTATCATGAAACTCTGTGTGTCAAAATAACAGGATGTGCAGTGTACCGAATGCAGGGTCCTCAACCCTCAAATACAGAGTTATTGCCCTTTGTTAAAATGTCTTGTCTGTAGCATATAACTTTGCTTGCATTTAAACTAGGAACATGAAACATGGTGTATATTTGATCATACTTAGAGAAAGTGCAGTATACCAAATTCAGGGCCTGTAACCCAGAAATTACAGAATCATTGCCCTTTGTTAGAATTTTGTGTCAAATGAAGTCGTTTACAGGAAACATTCACCAGTTTCACTGATACTCTTGTTTTTTGTCAGTATCACAGATTTATTTACCAGTTTAAGATATTGTGTCAGTGAAAAATGTGCATACATATGTACAATACATAATATCTTTAGTTGATTTTTCAATATTCCCAATATGTACAATATAACCATTCCATTTGATCTTCTCTCCTAGTGATCCTATATTTCAAGGATATAAAACCAGGATGTTGCGATTACAATGTCACAGTATTCAACTTAAGTATATCCTGTCTGGAGTCAGATTTAAATGTACAGGAAGAAGCTGAAAGGATTTACATATAGCAGAAATCTGAATGTATTGAGTAAGCATTTTGTGTATGAGGCAAACAGACACATTTAAACATATTATATTTCTGTGTTAGAAGGCAAGTAGGGAGTAATTGTTCTGTTCTTAATGTCCCATGAACACGGTAAAGGTCATTGATGACATAAAATACATAAACCAAAAGGCTGGCTTTTATATAGTTTGAAATAAAGTGGCATTGTTAAGTGATATTTCATGGAACAGACTTAATAATTTTACGTAGTGTAGAATTTGTAATGTGTAATCTGTCTAGCTGTTTTAAAAAGAGATTTTAGTCTATCATGACTATAGTAAGTAGATTTAAGACATGTCAGTAACGTTCAGAAGGATCTGACCCTGTTGTCTTCTTTCTAAGAACCTTGATCTATTTTTAACTGACCTGGTCTGAAGGAATGGTGAGGTAATGCCATGGTTAGCATCTATATGCCATCCATCAACTTTTTAATAAAAATTGCTACTAGTCTCGAACGACTGAACATATTTTGACCAGATTTGGTCAGAAGCATCCTTCGGGGATGTGGAACAAATTTTTTGTAAATATTGGTTCACAGCTCCCAGGAGGTGGAGGGATGAGACCCAAAAAGGGATAGTTTGCAACTACCTGTTCAAAAGTCATAAAAAACTTATATGATTTGGACAAAATTTGGTATCCTTGGTGGAAAGGGCATCTCAGTTCTCTTTAATTGATGGATCTCAATAGCCTGAGGGGCATTAATCATTAGGAGTATTACATATATTCTGTACTTTGAAATCATTCTTTTGGGACGAAGGGGTTAAATGGTAGTTCTTGATCAGCTGGGGCCCGAAGGAAGACCTCACAGAGATCAGCAAATGATTATAAAATCCTTCTTCCAGAGGAATAATTAGATTTGTCCAATTTGTTCTGAAGTGTAATTTGTTGAAGTGGACTCAATTTTGTATTAACAGTGGGCCTGACTCGTTTGGAGTTAGATGAGCTAACTTATATATACAGGAAATGGATAAGTCATTTTTAAATCCTTCTTCTACAGCTGAAATGAAGGTATGTTGATCAAATTTGGTCAGAGGCATCCTATGATGAAGAGAGTTGATTTTATTCACATGGTGACTTTTAAGTCACCATGGGATCTGAAGGATGGGGTCCAATTGGGGATTGAAATTCTGAAATGCTGGTATATCAGATCATATTTTGATGAAGGGAACACACTTTCGTGGAGTTTGTAAATCTCACCTTCCTGAGGACTGAGGAGTGTATGTACTGCTTGCAAGTCATTTTGTTACTGTTACATTAAAAATATGTACAAATGGTTTAAAATATAAAATGAAAATTGTTAAGGTTAAAGTTGATAATGAAAGTGATAAACTTGCATTTTTAATTTTTGGTATTCCAGTGTGATATAACAGCTGTAAACAAAGGTGAAGACTGTCAAGATTTTATTTTAGTTTTTAAGACGAATCAGAAAGAATGAGGTCAGAGTGGATTATTACTCTTTGGTACAATTTCATCTTTTATGTGTTTAAGGATGAGTTAGAAAAAGGCTGGACACTGGTCCATTAGAACTAAGATCTCCACCAACTTCAATCTCGCTCTCTTGTAAGTGTTGTGAACAGTCAGCTAACATCACCCAGCATAAGGCCACTACTGGTCAACTTAAGATGGTCGGCTAGTTAAGCTGTCAATAAGTGTTGCCTGTGTAATGGACGTTGGACCGGGATGGTGAAGTAGATATTGTGTTGTTTACAGAGATACAGCTGTACACTGTAATTATCGTTGTTCAAAGATCACTGAGATGATTGACATCAGCCTTTGATTTATAAAATGCGGTCATGATAGCTGTGTCAGTATCACATGTATGGGATTCTCATTTCAATATGTCAGTTCTCGCAATCACTTCATTTAGGTTTCTAAGAAATTAAGTTCCAAATAGAAATCATGTGGTAAACAGAATCTTAAGTTCTTCCTGTTTTATATGAAAATTATCCAATATGTTTAATTTTTTTTATATTAATTCATTAGAGGTAAAATAGAAAGAATGGATGCTTCTTTTCTAAAATTTCATTAGAAAACTAATTCATGTAAGATGCTCTTTATACATTGATATATATAACATAGATTATAACCCTATCTAGAACGATTTTATACATACATAGCATTGACTGGTGACCTATCTGACCTCTCATTTGACTTCATTGTAGGGTCAGGTGACCTGAAAGGTCATGCTATATCTAACCTCAGTAGTAGGGTCAGTCTAGGTCTGTCAATATTGACCAGCATGTTGTTACTATCTGTCGGGTTAAGTGAACAAGGTGAGGTAAGAACTGACACATTACCAGATCAAAAAGTCTTCTCTATGGAGTAAGATTTGAGATAGGCCTAAAAGATATGCAGGGAAAGATTGTAATAGAGAACCTTGTTAAATAATTCAGAACATATGTATTTCTTTCTTCATTACACATTCTCAATGTACTGCACAGGAATTTAAATGGCCATATTATGTTATAATCAACTACCTTACTTAAATACTTATTGGTCTAGAAATTTCTTTTCATTTTAAAGCTAACTCACACTGTCAATGAGGTATGAAAAAAAACTTCCTCAAAAACCATGAAATAACATATACAGTGTATTTATAATTTTTTCCTTTAATTTACTGTATATATTGTGACATGTGTTAGACTTAAGGATGTATGTTACCTTTTGACACATTAAACAGACTTAAGGATGTATGTTACCTTATGACACATTTAACAGACTTAAGGATGTATGTTAACTTATGACATGTTAAACAGACTTAAGGATGTATGTTACCTTATGAGACATTAAACAGACTTAAGGATGTATGTTACCTATGAAGTTGGATGTGTTTGATGCTTGGTAGTATGCCTGATGGTTCTGTCGTATGATATGAAGTTGGATGTGTTTGATGCTCGGTAGTATGCCTGATGGTTCTGTTGTATGATATGAAGTTGGATGTGTTTGAAGCTCGTTAGTATGCCTGATGGTTCTGTTGTATGATATGAAGTTGGAAGTGTTTGAAGCTCGTTAGTATGCCTGATGTTTTCTGTTGTTCTTACTCTAGCTCTCATTTGAGAAAGGGAAGGGGTAGTACTGGCTGAATGGTTAAGGCATCTGACTGCCATTATCAAAAGCCCTCTAACTCAGGATCACAGGGTCGAGTCCTACATGGTGAAGTTGCCAGGTATCGGGTGCAGGTCGATGGTTTTCTCCAGGAACTCCAGTTGTCCTCCATCACCTAAACCTGACAAACCCTTAAATGACACTGGCTGTTAAAAGGACGTACAGTTACACTAAACTAAACTAAAATTGAGAATACAATATTTCTTACTTGAATTGACCAAGATTTATATATTATAGTACTGTAGATATTACAGAAGACACTGACTCTTTCAGAACACCTAGTCTTTTTCTTCTTTTATTTTTTCTAATTGTGTAAATTTTTCTTTTGTTTATATGTTGACCTAGTTTTATCATTCTGTAGTTTGAGTACAAATCAGTTGACATGTTGGTACAAATACCTGTAGAGATGTATGACGATAGACGGGCTTCATCAAGGTACTGCTAAAAGGAGCACCTTGTTGAGCGTCTTGTCAAAAAGTCATCTGAATTGATGCAAATTAAACAGATAGAGAAGAGAGTGTTAAACTTGGAATAGTTAAATTAGAAAAAAGAAAATTGTGGTTAAATGCGGTACAATTCAAATACCTTGATTTATGTTAATCCTGACATCAGAAGAAGTTGACAAAGCTTTTACTGCTAAGTGTTCTTGTCAAGAGATAACTGTTTCCCTGTGTAAATACCTGTATGTGGCACTGTACACGTTTCAGATTTTGTTTATTGTGAATAATACTAAAGCAGTTTTCATAACTAAGGGAATATTATACTGTAACTGTACTAAACCAACGAGGGATACACAGTGTTTTTAAACATGGCACCAAAGACTCGCAAACGCAGCACAGGTAATTCTTGTTTAAGAGTTGATTGATAAGTTGTGAGCCTTGTATTGAAGAAGTTAAGCAGGAATATCCTTTTTAGCTCTACTATTCCCTGACTATTTAAAGCTGTGCACAAGGAGACTGGTGTTATTTGGTCAGTTTATGTCGAAGAGGTAGCACTCTAAAGAAAACAAGGCAATTGGCTTTTTTTTGCAAAATGGACAAAATCGTAGGTAGAGGAGTGATTCAATATTTGCATAAGGAAGGTCTACCACCTCCATACTGATATATTAGCAACACTAGGAAACGATGCCTTTTCATATGCAACAATGAAAAGGTGGATGACGGAATTTAAGAGTGGTAGACAGAGCCTTGGGGATGACGCCTATCCTGGAAGGCCTGTTACTGTTGCAACGCCAGAAATGGTCAATAAATTTCATGATTTTGTGATGACAGAGTGATGAGGAGTTACAGAGAGATATAACCAGTATAGTTAGGATCTCACAGGAAAGACTATATTTCATTATTACGGAAAATCTTGCAATACGAAAGCTTGTTGGGTACCAAGATTTCTGACAGTTGATCAGAAGCACACTGGGCATTCAGTGGTTGTCTTTATGGGTTGTGGCTTTGAATTGATTGGGTATCTGCCTTCTTCACCTGATCTCGCTCCGTCAGACTATCATCTATTTCTGAAATTATAAAAGGCCATTTTCGGTACTTACTTTCGGTTAGATAATTATAATGCAGTGGGGGGCTTTCTGAATGGTCCAGAAAAGAACTTCTTCAAAAGTGACATTGAGGCCCTTAAACATTGCTGACAAATGTGTATAGATACTGAAGAGGAGATGTCCACCAAAAATCAAACCCTTTAATATGATGCTCACGACTTATTAATCAGCCCTCGTAGACTTTGATATACATGTACTCAGTCTGTTTATATTTTAAAACGGGTCACTGATGAACATCTTCACCCTCAGCTACAGCTATCATCGCTGCACTCCTTCTTTTCTTTGTACGTGTATATAGATTTGTATTTCTTATATTAAGGAAAAATCTTAGAGATACAAATGATTTATATATAGTCAAACCCAGTTATATTGAAATCCTTGGGGAATGAAAAATATTTCAAATTAACAGGGTTTCAAATTAAACGGTATAGGCTTTTTCTAGCACCCAGACTATACGAAGCCATTGTAAAACACCTGTTGCTCTTTTCTACATACAAAGTTAAACTAACCATAACATTTTTTCAAATAATAGACACATTTCATTGATTAATACTCAAAACATATTTTTTGTATCATATTTTTACCTGGGCATTGAAATAGAAATACAGACGCACCAAAGCGTGATGACACTGCTCACAGGTGCCGAGGTGGCCTTCAAATTAAGTGATGTGAAAACACTTCATTAGTACTGTTTAAGGCCAGTATTACCTGCCAAATAGTGCAGGATTTCAAATTAAACAGGATGAAAATACTAAGACAAAGAAGACATTTTGATGGGAATTATTTTTTATTTCAAATTAACCAGTTTTTTAATATAACTGAGATAGAATTAAATGGGTTTGACTGTACATGTATTGTAGATGAAGATAATATCACTTTCCTTTATATACCAAGAAAATCTACCATATTAGTAATTTTTGCAAGATTTTTTTTTCTGATGAGTCCAAAGCACTATTTCCAAAATTCTGATGAGTCCAATTACTAAGAAATATTATGAGTTCTCAAAATTTGAGTCCCAAAAGCATATGTTTAGAACTCCAGTATTAACATATAAAACTTGGGATCTCGTTGGTTACCTGGTTACATGTTTAGAACTCCAGTATTAACATATAAAACTTGGGATCTCGTTGGTTACCTGGTTACATGTTTAGAACTCCAGTATTAACATATAAAACTTGGGATCTCGTTGGTTACCTGGTTACATGTTTAGAACTCCAGTATTTACATATAAAACTTGGGATCTCGTTGGTTACCTGGTTACAGGTTTAGAACTCCAGTATTAACATATAAAACTTGGGATCTCGTTGGTTACCTGGTTACATGTTTAGAACTCCAGTATTTACATATAAAACTTCGGATCTCGTTGTTTGGTGGGTTACATGTTTAGAACTCCAGTATTAACATATAAAACTTGGGATCTCTTTGGTTACCTGGTTACAGGTTTAGAACTCCAGTATTAACATATAAAACTTGGGATCTCGTTGGTTACCTGGTTACATGTTTAGAACTCCAGTATTAACATATAAAACTTGGGATCTCGTTGTTTGGTGGGTTACAGGTTTAGAACTCCAGTATTAACATATAAAACTTGGGATCTCGTTGTTTGGTGGGTTACAGGTTTAGAACTCCAGTATTAACATATAAAACTTGGGATCTCTTTGGTTACCTGGTTACAGGTTTAGAACTCCAGTATTAACATATAAAACTTGGGATCTCGTTGGTTACCTGGTTACAGGTTTAGAACTCCAGTATTAACATATAAAACTTGGGATCTCGTTGGTTACCTGGTTACATGTTTAGAACTCCAGTATTTACATATAAAACTTGGGATCTCGTTGGTTACCTGGTTACATGTTTAGAACTCCAGTATTAACATATAAAACTTGGGATCTCTTTGGTTACCTGGTTACCTGGTTACATATAAAACTTAGAACTCCAGTATTAACATATAAAATATGGTTACCTGGTTACATGTTTAGAACTCCAGTATTTACATATAAAACTTGGGATCTCGTTGGTTACCTGGTTACATGTTTAGAACTCCAGTATTAACATATAAAACTTGGGATCTCGTTGGTTACCTGGTTACATGTTTAGAACTCCAGTATTAACATATAAAACTTGGGATCTCGTTGGTTACCTGGTTACATGTTTAGAACTCCAGTATTAACATATAAAACTTGGGATCTCTTTGGTTACTTGGTTACAGGTTTAGAACTCCAGTATTAACATATAAAACTTGGGATCTCGTTGGTTACCTGGTTACATGTTTAGAACTCCAGTATTAACATATAAAACTTGGGATCTCGTTGGTTACCTGGTTACATGTTTAGAACTCCAGTATTAACATATAAAACTTGGGATCTCGTTGGTTACCTGGTTACATGTTTAGAACTCCAGTATTAACATATAAAACTTGGGATCTCGTTGGTTACCTGGTTACATGTTTAGAACTCCAGTATTAACATATAAAACTTGGGATCTCGTTGGTTACCTGGTTACATGTTTAGAACTCCAGTATTAACATATAAAACTTGGGATCTCGTTGGTTACCTGGTTACATGTTTAGAACTCCAGTATTAACATATAAAACTTGGGATCTCGTTGGTTACCTGGTTACATGTTTAGAACTCCAGTATTAACATATAAAACTTGGGATCTCGTTGGTTACCTGGTTACATGTTTAGAACTCCAGTATTAACATATAAAACTTGGGATCTCTTTGGTTACCTGGTTACAGGTTTTCTGTGGTGTTCCTATAAATCAGGTATTTTTTAACACTATAACCAGTGATCAGATCTCCCTGTTCATAACTCTTTAGGTCGGTGATTTAATTCCAGAAATTACCAAATGTGAAGAGTCAGCTGAACGCTGTGATGTGGAATTAATTAGTGTTGCTAGGTAACAATTCATGATTACACAAACTATTAGGTGATGAAGGAATTTTGTGTATCGTTTTTGTTTAGAAGTCAGCTTATTTAATTAAGTGTGGTTTGAATGTGTAGCTATTGATCATGATGTCACGTTTGTTACGCCACACCCTTTTCTTGTGTGTCTGACAATGTATCACTCTGTAGTTTACTCGTTAATACATGAATTCACCATAAGCATGTAACAACGGTCTCACAAATTTTTAAGATAAATGTAATGCAGTTCAATTGTCAGAGGCTTTAGACCAAGCTGTTACTACCAATATTAGCTGTCTGATTAGTGGAAATATTCCAAGTAGTAACACCTAGTTATCTGATTGTAAAATGTTACCTTTCATTTGTAAATGTATATCATAATTTTATGGAAAAATTCTCAAAGCTAAATTTAGAGAGATTTGATGTTAAATATTCAAGGGTACAAGTGATAATGTGACCAGAAATCTTTGCTTTCCTACCAAGAATTGTTATTAATTCACTGCTGCTTGAATCTATATTTGAACTGTTCGTCATTTGCTGATGACAACATAGTTTACAGTCAAACCTGGTTATCGGGAACTCCTATAACTGGAAGACCCATTAAATGAGAAATGTTCCGTCAGTCCAAATTTCACACTAAAGTTAAACTCACTTAAATCAATTACTCAGATAATTTGAAATGTTTCCACCGTCTGTCCTGTTGACTTTGATATAATGAGGTGAACTGTATTTATGAAGTAAACTGCAATCACTGAAATGTCCTTGAACACTATCAGACCAATTTCCACAAATTCTTAAGAAGACCATTGTCCCTGTCATCCAGTAATCATATGATAATATTAATAAACAGTATGAAATTAAAAAAATCACCTTCAGCTGGCGTCATGGTTGCCCAGTGGATTAATTCTGTGTAATAAATGTTTAAATGTAAATGTTTTGTATCAAATGTATAAAGCTTAAGGCTCATCATCTCATTGTGAAATTGTCCTTTTTCTGTCGTGTGTCCTCCCAACCTTACACAATTATTGTTGTGCTATCAATAGAACTGGAGAATCACTTCTATGCTTTTTGAATTCCATATGTAGGTTTATATGTTTTTTGAATTCCATATGTAGGTTAATATGTTTTTTGAATTCCATATGTAGGTTTATATGTTTTTTGAATTCCATATGTAGGTTAATATGTTTTTTGAATTCCATATGTAGGTTTATATGTTTTTTGAATTCCATATGTTTGGTTTATATGTTTTTTGAATTCCATATGTAAGTTTATATGTTTTTTGAATCCCATATGTAGATTTATATGTTTTTTGAATTCCATATGTAGGTTTTGCTTTGGTCCCAAGTTGTACTTAGCCCATTTTTACACTGATTAGAAAAACAAGATGGCGGGCAAGCAGTCATCTTGGTTTTTGACAGTTATAGATGTTAATGATAAAAAGTGGAAGGATTGTTCCTATACTACATATGTAGGCTTCCCGTAGTCGCTGTTTAAGCACACAAGACTGGCAGATATCTTGGGTTTGACATTTCGTTTTCACTGTGTCTTCAGAAGTACAGAATTGATCCTTCTCAAATATTTGTATGTACCTCTTGGTCCCAAGTTATAATCTATTGATTTTGATCTGATTAAAAAAAACAAAACAGCTGACAGGTACTGATCTCAGACTGATGGTTAAAGATAATTATCATTACTTCTTACAGGAATTTTCAAATTTCACGTCACTAAGTTGAAAAACAAAGGAGAGAAGGAGAACGATCCAATAAAAATCAAACAATGATCGGTGCCGAGATTTTCCCTGGATCTGTTTCGTTGTCTTTTTTATTATAAGTTCATTTAATTGTCTTTGTACAGGTGGTGCTAAGATGTCAGGCAGTCGGAAAAGAGCAAGAAATGGGGACACTACTGCAACCTCACCAGTTATTAACGGAGAATCGCTGCGAAGACCGGTAAGCCATTTTTTGCTGTACATCTTTAACCTATTCTGTTGTTGTGGTTTCATTGTGTTAGAATGTTTCTGTAGGCTTGAGTTGTCTGAAGGTTTATAAGAATGTTGTGTGGAGGACAACAAATATTGACCAGATGTTATTGTACTGTAAGCATGTTGTTTTCTCTGAGTGTTAACTTGTAATCACTTCTTCTCTTGGCATGAATTTCTTATTGTAAATTCATCAAATGATGATCAATTGTCAAACTGAAATCTCATGGTCGTCATGGAATCTGATCAGTATAGAGCTGAATTTGATTCTGATGGACCTTACCAGACAGGAACTCATTTTGTCAGCCATGAGTGTAACCAGATTTGGCATTAGAAAACAAGATGAAAACTTAGTTAACAACATGAAAAAAATTTAACTTTGAAAAAGAGTAACAAGATCAGAAATTTGTTGCCATTATGTGTTGTTGGCAGGATAACATGACAATGAACTGGAAACATATAAGGTAAGGTTTGCTTTAGCATTGGTATCACTGCATACTATGATAACCTAGTATCAGTTTAACATCGCATATTAATGAAAGCTTAGCAGTATGATATCAAGGTCTAGCAGTATGATATAAAGGTCTAGTAGTATGATATAAAGGTCTAGCAGTATGATATTAAGGTATAGCAGTATGATATAAAGGTCTGGCAGTATAGTATAAAGGTCTAGCAGTATGATATAAAGGTCTAGCAGTATAGTATAAAGGTCTAGCAGTATGATATAAAGGTCTAGTAGTATGATATTAAGGTCTAGCAGTATAGTATAAAGGTCTGGCAGTATAGTATAAAGGTCTAGCAGTATGATATCAAGGTCTAGCAGTATGATATAAAGGTCTAGCAGTATAGTATAAAGGTCTAAGGTCTAGCAGTATAGTATAAAGGTCTGGCAGTATAGTATAAAGGTCTAGCAGTATAGTATAAAGGTCTAGCAGTATGATATAAAGGTCTAGCAGTATAGTATAAAGGTCTAGCAGTATAGTATAAAGGTCTAGCAGTATAGTATAAAGGTCTAGCAGTATGATATAAAGGTCTAGCAGTATAGTATAAAGGTCTAGCAGTATGATATAAAGGTCTAGCAGTATAGTATAAAGGTCTAGCAGTATGATATTAAGGTCTAGCAGTATGATATTAAGGTCTAGCAGTATGATATAAAGGTCTAGCAGTATGATATTAAGGTCTGGCAGTATGATATAAAGGTCTAGCAGTATAGTATAAAGGTCTAGCAGTATAGTATAAAGGTCTAGCAGTATGATATAAAGGTATAGCAGTATAGTATAAAGGTCTAGCAGTATGATATAAAGGTCTAACAATATAGTATAAAGGTCTAGCAGTATGATATTAAGGTCTAGCAGTATGATATAAAGGTCTAGCAATATAGTATAAAGGTCTAGCAGTATAGTATAAAGGTCTGGCAGTATGATATAAAGGTCTAGCAGTATAGTATAAAGGTCTAGCAGTATAGTATAAAGGTCTAGCAGTAAAGTATAAAGGTCTAGCAGTATAGTATAAATATGATATAAAAGGTCTAGCAGTATGATATAAAGGTCTAGCAGTATGATATAAAGGTCTAGCAGTATAGTATAAAGGCCTAGCAGTATAGTATAAAGGTCTAGCAGTATGATATTAAGGTCTAGCAGTATGATATAAAGGTCTAGCAGTATAGTATAAAGGTCTAGCAGTATGATATAAAGGTCTAGCAGTATGATATAAAGGTCTAGCAGTATATAGTATATAAAGGTCTAGCAAGATATAAAGGTCTAAAGGTCTAGCAGTATGATATAAAGGTCTAGCAGTATGATATAAAGGTCTAGCAGTATAATATAAAGGTCTAGCAGTATGATATAAAGGTCTAGCAGTATGATATAAAGGTCTAGCAGTATGAGTATAAATAGTATAGTATAAAGGTCTAGCAGTATGATATAAAGGTCTAGCAGTATGATATAAGGTCTAAGGATATAAAGGTCTAGCAGTATAGTATAAAGGTAGCTAGCAGTATGATATAAAGGTCTAGCAGTATGATATAAATAAAGGTCTAGCAGATAGGTCTAGCAGTATATAAAGGTCTAGCAGTATGATATAAAGGTCTAGCAGTAGTATAGTATAAAGGTCTAGCAGTATGATATTAAGGTCTAGCAGTATGATATTAAGGTCTAGCAGTATGATATAAAGGTCTAGCAGTATAGTATAAAGGTCTAGCAGTATAGTATAAAGGTCTAGCAGTATGATATTAAGGTCTAGCAGTATGATATTAAGGTCTAGCAGTATGATATAAAGGTCTAGCAGTATAGTATAAAGGTCTAGCAGTATGATATAAAGGTCTAGCAGTATGATATAAAGGTCTAGCAGTATAGTATAAAGGTCTAGCAGTATGATATAAAGGTCTAGCAGTATAGTATAAAGGCCTAGCAGTATAGTATAAAGGTCTAGCAGTATGATATTAAGGTCTAGCAGTATGATATAAAGGTCTAGCAGTATAGTATAAAGGTCTGGCAGTATGATATAAAGGTCTAGCAGCAGTATGATATAAAGGTCTAGCAGTAAAGGTCTAGCAGTAGCAGTATAGATATAAAGGTCTAGCAGTATGATATAAAGGTCTAGCAGTATGAATAAAGGTCTAGCAGTATAGTATAAAGGTCTAGCAGTATGATATAGCAGTATGTATATAAAGGTCTAGCAGTATGATATAAAGGTCTAGCAGTATGTATAAAGGTCTAGCAGTATATTATAAAGGTCTAGCAGTATGATATAAAGGTCTAGCAGATATGATATAAATAGCAGTATATATAAAGGTCTAGCAGTATGATATAAAGGTCTAGCAGTATATAAAGGTCTAGCAGTATGATATAAAGGTCTAGCAGTATAGTATAAATAGCAGTATGATATAAAGGTCTAGCAGTATGATATAAAGGTCTAGCAGTATAGTATAAAGGTCTAGCAGTATGATATAAAGGTCTAGCAGTATAGTCTAAAGGTCTAGCAGTATGATATTAAGGTCTAGCAGTATAGTATAAAGGTCTAGCAGTATGATATTAAGGTCTAGCAGTATGATATAAAGGTCTAGCAGTATGATATTAAGGTCTAGCAGTATGATATAAAGGTCTAGCAGTATGATATAAAGGTCTAGCTGTATGATATAGGTCTATAAAGGTCTAGCAGTATGATATAAAGGTCTAGCAGTATGATATAAAGGTCTAGCAGTATAGCAGATATAAAGGTCTAGCAGTATAGATATAAAGGTCTAGCAGTATAGCAGATATAAAGGTCTAGCATATATAGCAGATATAAAGGTCTAAGGTATGATATTAAGGTCTAGCAGTATGATATTAAGGTCTAGCAGTATGATATAAAGGTCTAGCAGTATAGTATAAAGGTCTAGCAGTATGATATAAAGGTCTAGCAGTATGATATAAAGGTCTAGCAGTATAGTATAAAGGTCTGGCAGTATGATATAAAGGTCTAGCAGTATAGTATAAAGGTCTAGCAGTATAGTATAAAGGTCTAGCAGTATGATATTAAGGTCTAGCAGTATGATATTAAGGTCTAGCAGTATGATATAAAGGTCTAGCAGTATAGTATAAAGGTCTAGCAGTATGATATAAAGGTCTAGCAGGTATGATATAAAGGTCTAGCAGTATAGTATAAAGGTCTAGCAGTATAGCAGATATAAAGGTCTAGCAGTATAGTATAAAGGTCTAGCAGTATGATATAAAGGTAGCAGTATAGTATAAAGGCAGTATGATATAAAGGTCTAGCAGTATGATATAAAGGTCTAGCAGTATAGTATAGTATAAAGGTATAAAGGTCTAGCAGTATGATATAAAGGTCTAGCAGATATAAAGGTCTAGCAGTATGATATAAAGGTCTAGCAGTATGATATAAAGGTCTAGCAGTATAGATATAAAGGTCTAGCAGTATAGTATAAAGGTCTAGCAGTATGATATAAAGGTCTAGCAGTATGATATAAAGGTCTAGCAGTAGTATAAAGGTCTAGCAGTATGATATAAAGGTCTAGCAGTATGATATAAAGGTCTAGCAGTAGTATGATATCTAGCAGTATAGATATAAAGGTCTAGCAGTATGATATAAAGGTCTAGCAGGTCTAGCAGTATAGTATAAAGGTCTAGCAGTATGATATAAAGGTATAGCAGTATGATATAAAGGTCTAGCAGTATGATATAAAGGTCTAGCAGTATAGTATAAAGGTCTAGCAGTATGATATTAAGGTCTAGCAGTATGATATAAAGGTCTAGCAGTATAGTATAAAGGTCTAGCAGTATGATATAAAGGTCTAGCAATATAGTATAAAGGTCTAGCAGTATAGTATAAAGGTCTGGCAGTATGATATAAAGGTCTAGCAGTATAGTATAAAGGTCTAGCAGTATAGTATAAAGGTCTAGCAGTATGATATAAAGGTCTAGCAGTATGATATTAAGGTCTAGCAGTATAGTATAAAGGTCTAGCAGTATGATATAAAGGTCTAGCAGTATGATATAAAGGTCTAGCAGTATGATACAGAATTATTTGTCGACATGACAGTATACTTAGCCTTCCTACATGTCAACATAGATTTAGCTGATATCATCCGACAGATGTTGTCCAGTCATGTCTACCTTTATCTTTGATTCCTTTTTGTTGAACTGGATCCTTTATTTCTCAGGAATCCATTTGTAGAGGACAACCTACACATTGGGAATATATATGTTGGATATGATTTTAATCATAAGTGGAACAGTGTGGCTATAGTACACAATAGCAGTATAGCATGAAGGCATAATACAGATACTGTATTTCAATATAAATGTGGTAGAAAGGAATAATTAAAAACACCCTACCACTGCTGGGGTTCGAACTAGCGACCATTTGGTCTCTAGCTGGGGACATTACTGCTTGATTAAAACACCCTACCACTGCTGGGGTTCGAACTAGCGACCTTTTGGTCTCTAGCTGGGGACATTACTGCTTGATTTAAACACCCTACCACTGCTGGGGTTCGAACTAGCGACCTTTTGGTCTCTAGCTGGGGACATTACTGCTTGATTAAAACACCCTGCCATTGCTGGGGTTCGAACTAGCGACCCTCGGTCTCTAGCCGGACATTCTAATGCTTGACTAAAGGGAAATTCCCACTAGCAGGGCTAGTAAGGCAACCTGTGCTCTCAACTTATACATAATAGCAGTATGATACAAAGCTGTGTTATAACAAGGAACAAAGGTTCGATAGGGGTTTGTTTATATACTGTATGCAATCTGTCACATTGACCTGGTTCTAAAGTAGCTGATGTTCAACAATCAATGACATGTTGTATTTACACCTTAAAGTAGGTCTTATGACACGAAAACATGTGACAAATGTTTATCATAAAATGATATACACAGTTGATTTGATACCAAAGATTCCTATTGTACATGTAGACTGTTTTTACTTCTGATCACCAGTATGTTTAATTGACAGTCGTAACATCAGTGTTTATGTGTCTTTGTTTAGCCTTTACTGAGCAGTGATGTATTACTGATTAAGGGTATCCTGCTGTGTCACATGTAACCATGAAATAACAATAGCAAGTTTATAACTAGTTGTAAAATATTTAAATAATGTTTAATGCTTTCCCATATAACAGAAAGATGAAAAGAAATTAATGAGAAATATCAATTAATTATGTCATACTTGTGAGATATTCATGATATTCAAGATGAAATCAATAAATTTCCTTTTAGTAAATTTTTTTAGAGAAAAGTAAGAAGTATAAAATGATAAAAAAATGTGAGGTAAAGGAAAACCTGAACATTGACAGCAGTCATCAGGTAGCCATGACGTTATGATTGTCAAGAAAACATGTACAGCACCATTATAAAATAGCGACTGGACACTGAGTACTGTTTGATATTGGTCTCTGCGAGGATTACCACTGTTTAACTTGTAGTAACAGTGAAAACCCATTTGTTCAACCTTGGTCTGGTGGCACAGTGGTAATATACCTGCCCTTCACCTATGTGTCCAGGGTTCGATTCCTAGTATGGACAGGAAAAGGTATGTGTTTACCTACCGGACTATGTGGGATTTCTGTGGGTAGTCAGGTTTCCTCCACCATAAGACCCCTCGTGTGCTACCATCTCGGCCAACAAGAATGATTTATATAAGCTTGTGGTTATAATTGTTGTAAAATAAAATTTATATTATACATTCAGCCTTTGATCCTGCATTTATTTGCTAGCGAACAGAAAAATAAAAACTTTTCAATGTGCAAAGTAGATAGCAAGCTCTGTTCTGATTGGTCAAACATAGCTTTCCCAGATATCAATGTAAAGGTTATCATCACTAGCCTGCCGTAGGAACTGAAGATTAGGCACATAAAAGAAAAATCTGCATGCTATTTACTATCACATACGATGTTGAGTTTTCCTGATCTCACTAATAGATCTTACAACTGACTGATCCCTGTTACAATCCAGATCTTACTGATAGATCTTACAACTGACTGATCCCTGTTACAATCCAGATCTTACTGATACAACTGACTGATCCCTGTTACAATAGATCTTACAACTGACTGATCCCTGTTACAATCCTGATCTTACTGATAGATCTTACAACTGACTGATCCCTGTTACAATCCAGATCTTACTGATAGATCTTACAACTGACTGATCCCTGTTACAATCCAGATCTTACTGATAGATCTTACAACTGACTGATCCCTGTTACAATCCAGATCTTACTGATAGATCTAACAACTGACTGATCCCTGTTACAATCCTGATCTTACTGATAGATCTTACAACTGACTGATCCCTGATCTTACACTGATCTGTTACAATCCTGATCTTACTGATAGATCTTACAACTGACTGATCCCTGTTACAATCCTGATCTTACTGATAGATCTTACAACTGACTGATCCCTGTTACAATCCTGATCTTACTGATAGATCTTACAACTGACTGATCCCTGTTACAATCCTGATCTTACTGATATATCTAACAACTGACTGATCCCTGTTACAATCCAGATCTTACTGATAGATCTTACAACTGACTGATCCCTGTTACAATCCCTGTTACAGTCCTGATCTTACTGATAGATCTTACAACTGACTGATCCCTGTTACAATCCTGATCTTACTGATAGATCTTACAACTGACTGATCCCTGTTACAATCCAGATCTTACTGATAGATCTTACAACTGACTGATCCCTGTTACAATCCTGATCTTACTGATAGATCTTACAACTGACTGATCCCTGTTACAATCCAGATCTTACAACTGACTGATCCCTGTTACAATCCTGATCTTACTGATAGATCTTACAACTGACTGATCCCTGTTACAATCCTGATCTTACTGATAGATCTTACAACTGACTGATCCCTGTTACAATCCAGATCTTACTGATAGATCTAACAACTGACTGATCCCTGTTACAATCCTGATCTTACTGATAGATCTTACAACTGACTGATCCCTGTTACAATCCTGATCTTACTGATAGATCTTACAACTGACTGATCCCTGTTACAATCCAGATCTTACAACTGACTGATCCCTGTTACAATCCAGATCTTACTGATCCCTGTTACATTACTGATAGATCTTACAACTGACTGATCCCTGTTACAATCCAGATCTTACAACTGACTGATCCCTGTTACAATCCTGATCTTACAACTGACTGATCCCTGTTACAATCCTGATCTTACTGATAGATCTTACAACTGACTGATCCCTGTTACAATCCTGATCTTACAACTGACTGATCCCTGTTACAATCCTGATCTTACTGATAGATCTTACAACTGACTGATCCCTGTTACAATCCTGATCTTACTGATAGATCTTACAACTGACTGATCCCTGTTACAATCCAGATCTTACTGATAGATCTTACAACTGACTGATCTTACAACTGACTGATCCATCTTACAACTGACTGATCCCTGTTACAATCCAGATCTTACTGATAGATCTTACAACTGACTGATCCCTGTTACAATCCTGGTCTTACTGATAGATCTTACAACTGACTGATCCCTGTTACAATTCTGATCTTACAACTGACTGATCCCTGTTACAATCCTGATCTTACTGATAGATCTTACAACTGACTGATCCCTGTTACAATCCAGATCTTACAACTGACTGATCCCTGTTACAATCCTGATCTTACTGATAGATCTTACAACTGACTGATTCCTGTTACAATCCTGATCTTACTGATAGATCTTACAACTGACTGATCCCTGTTACAATCCAGATCTTACAACTGACTGATCCCTGTTACAATCCTGATCTTACTGATAGATCTTACAACTGACTGATCCCTGTTACAATCCTGATCTTACTGATAGATCTTACAACTGACTGATCCCTGATCTTACACTGATCTGTTACAATCCAGATCTTACTGATAGATCTTACAACTGACTGATCCCTGTTACAATCCAGATCTTACAACTGACTGATCCCTGTTACAATCCTGATCTTACTGATAGATCTTACAACTGACTGATCCCTGTTACAATCCAGATCTTACTGATAGATCTTACAACTGACTGATCCCTGTTACAGTCCTGATCTTACTGATAGATCTTACAACTGACTGATCCCTGTTACAGTCCTGATCTTACTGATAGATCTTACAACTGACTGATCCCTGTTACAATCCAGATCTTACAACTGACTGATCCCTGTTACAATCCAGATCTTACTGATAGATCTTACAACTGACTGATCCCTGTTACAATCCAGATCTTACAACTGACTGATCCCTGTTACAATCCAGATCTTACAACTGACTGATCCCTGTTACAATCCTGATCTTACTGATAGATCTTACAACTGACTGATCCCTGTTGAATTTGCGTTGGAGAAGAACACTAATGAGAAAAATGTCTTACAGAAGTTTTGGATGACCTTTGTTGTATCCTTGTGAAGATGACAAGGAAGGAAAACAGACTTTGTGGTTCCTTGTTAAATAAATGTTTGTGTGAACCTTGGCATCTTGTGATACAGTTTATGTTGATGTATCAAGTTTTATTTTGGTTTGAGATTGTCGCACGTGATGGCAGTTGTTACAGGGAATGAAGAAAACAATGATACTTTATGAGATGGTAACTACGATATATATTGACAAGACATTATCACATAAGTCACTCTTTATAAATATGCATGTGCTTTTATGTGCTGTTGTTGACATTCCTTAGTAGGAAATTTCTGTGAGTTTGCACAACCACCTGCCATACGTATGACAAAGACACAGTTTTTGTACCTGAAGCTTTGTATGTTTTCTCATCACTGTGTAACAGTGATTGGCTGTAGATTCCTAACTAGCTGTTGTTTCCATGGTAACAACATCATTTGTACAAAAGCGTACGGATATCCCTAAAAGGAAATGTTAAGCGTCACAAAAAGCAAACGCTGAAACTCAAAATGTCCCTATTTTGAATTCACATTTGTGTGGGAAAATTGAATTGGTATGTGATCAAGAAATCTTCACATCATTTCTATTTCATTTGAGACAGTGTGCAGTATACCAATCTTAGGGCTCATGACTCCTTAATTACAGAGTTGTTGCCCTTTGATTTTTCCCCCAATTCTAGCTTTTATTAGCCCACCATCATCAGATGGTGGGCTTTTCAAATCACCCTGTGTCTGTGGTCTGTGGTCCGTTGTCTGTAGTCTGTTTTCCGTCGTCCGTCGTCCGTCTGTAAGCAATGTTTGTTATCACAATTTCTTGAGAGGTACTGGATGGATCTTTCGCCATATGTTTGTGTTTTAATTTTGAGACTGATCAGAAAAATGAAATGGTTTTGGAAGATAACAATTATTATCACTATTTCTGCAATGAAATGTTCAAATGTCTCATCATTAAGAGCAAAAACATTGAAGAGAAGAGAAAAGAAAGAAAAAGATCCAGCTTTCAAAGAGCAAATAAAGATCAAACAATGGTGGGTTCCAATATACCTCTGGGATCTCCTGTTGTGGGGTAATTTCTTACATAATAAATCTTGTATTACGAAAATGAAACTCCTGTATCATTTTGATGTGTGTGTAATTATTTACCTGGTTTTCCTTCGTTAGCCCCTCCAGAGACTAAGGAGTTCTCGGTACAAAAGAAACCAGGTAAAACACGCATGCTTTTATGTTGGGTAAACATTCTAGTTGTACATCAGGAAACCGATTAGCTGTGGCTTCACCTTAGATTTTCGTAGACAAGCTTCAGTTCAGTCAAGCGTAGTTGATTTTACTTTTCCTTTCCATTCAATTTTTTTCTAAATTTGAATTTTTAAAATGCATGTTTTCTTCAAATACTGAAAAAACAAATTATTTGCTTGCATGTCATTGCAATGCTGCGTCTGGATTAAAAAAAAAATATAATAATAATAATATAATTTAAAGGTCATTTGTAAATGTCACCTTACTTTGATGGACCTTAATTCTGTATCAGACAAAAGATATTTAAAACATGCATGAATTTTCACCCTTGATTAATAGGGTTGGCCATAAAATTTCATATAGTTCTTATTATTATTAATATTTACATTTGATTTGTTTCAGAAGCACCAAACAATTTTCTAAGAAATAATTCACATCTTTGTTTAAAGCACAAGATTGTAGATAGGATCCTGATGTGGTTTTTTGAATAGCTACAAGTTCTGAACTCTATCTTCACTGGCCTGGTGTCTGTAAATTGTTAAGCATTAGTTAACCTGTTAATTTGAAGCACGCTGCTACAGTGCGTTTCCTGATGTATAGTTAGAAATGCAAGGTTATAGGGCATTGAGTTCCTATTTTGAGTTTCATGCCATGAGCACCATTATTACTTGTAAACACTGCTGAAAACCATTATCTAATGAACTTTGACCTTTTCAGGTGAGGTATAAACAGGTGCATGCTAGTCCTGTTGGTTACCTTAATATCCAACTGCCATGTTGGGTCACTTTGCATGTACATTACTACTGTAAGTAATATTTTGTTTCAGAACAGTGATCATTTTAAAAATTAATTGATCTTGTATGTATAAATTTTTTCGTAAAACTTAATAAATCATATGTTCGAGATGAATTAAATTTTGTCGTGGTCCTACTACTTTACGATGTTCAAGATGAATTAAATTTTGTCGTGGTCCTACTACTTTACGATGTTCGAGATGAATTAAATTTTGTCGTGGTCCTACTACTTTACGATGTTCGAGATGAATTAAATTTTGTCGTGGTCCTACTACTTTACGATGTTCGAGATGAATTAAATTTTGTCTTGGTCCTACTACTTTACGATGTTCGAGATGAATTAAATTTTGTCGTGGTCCTACTACTTTACGATGTTCGAGATGAATTAAATTTTGTCGTGGTCCTACTACTTTACGATGTTCGAGATGAATTAAATTTTGTCGTGGTCCTACTACTTTACGATGTTCGAGATGAATTAAATTTTGTCTTGGTCCTACTACTTTACGATGTTCGAGATGAATTAAATTTTGTCGTGGTCCTACTACTTTACGATGTTCGAGATGAATTAAATTTTGTCGTGGTCCTACTACTTTACGATGTTCGAGATGAATTAAATTTTGTCGTGGTCCTACTACTTTACGATGTTCGAGATGAATTAAATTTTGTCGTGGTCCTACTACTTTATGATGTTCGAGATGAATTAAATTTTGTCTTGGTCCTACTACTTTACGATGTTCGAGATGAATTAAATTTTGTCGTGGTCCTACTACTTTACAATTCGAGATGAATTAAATTTTGTGAAGGCCTTACTACGCTGCTGTAGAATTGATATTTTCAGTGTATCAGGAATGGTTTCTGTTTTTTTAACAATATCATTATTTGGTTGTTTAATGCCATCAGGTAAAAGTGCTGTCTTACAGAATATTTACTGGAAGTGTTTTAATCATTATTTTTATAGTCTTTATTGCACTGTACCAATACTGGTTAAAACAAACAATAAATAATTTCCACATTATAAGGATTTTCGTGCCAGAAGGTGTCAACTGACAGACAAAGTGAAAACAGAAAAGATGCAGGTAGATCAAAATGATGGGAAAGTTTTACAGTCATCATAGTGATCTCATTGAGAAGTATTCTTATTTCTTTGTGTGATATGAAGCTGGACGTGTTTGATGCTCGTTAGTTTGTCTGTTGGTTCCGTTGTGTGATATGAAGCTGGACGTGTTTGATGCTCGTTAGTTTGTCTGTTGGTTCCGTTGTGTGATATGAAGCTGGACGTGTTTGAGGCTAGTTAGTTTGCCTGTTGGTTCCGTTGTGTGATATGAAGCTGGACGTGTTTGATGCTCGTTAGTTTGTCTGTTGGTTCCGTTGTGTGATATGAAGCTGGTCGTGTTTGATGCTCGTTAGTTTGCCTGTTGGTTCCGTTGTGTGATATGAAGCTGGACGTGTTTGATGCTCGTTAGTTTGTCTCTTGGTTCCGTTGTGTGATATGAAGCTGGACGTGTTTGATGCTCGTTAGGATGTCTGTTGGTTCGGTTGTGTGATATGAAGCTGGACGTGTTTGATGCTCGTTAGTTTGTCTGTTGGTTCTGTTGTGTGATATGACGCTGGACGTGTTTGATGCTCGTTAGTTTGTCTGTTGGTTCCGTTGTGTGATATGAAGCTGGACGTGTTTGATGCTCGTTAGTTTGCTGTTGGTTCTGTTGTGTGATATAAAGCTGGACGTGTTTGATGCTCGTCAGTTTGTCTGTTGGTTCTGTTGTGTGATATAAAGCTGGGCGTGTTTGATGCTCGTTAGTTTGCCTGTTGGTTCCGTTGTGTGATATGAAGCTGGGCATGTTTGATGCTCGTTAGTTTGTCTGTTGGTTCCGTTGTACGTTGTACGATATGAAGCTGGGCGTGTTTGATGCTCGTTAGTTTGCCTGTTGGTGCCGTTGTACGATATGAAGCTGGATGTGTTTGATGATCGTTAGTTTGTCTGTTGGTTCTGTTGTGTGATATGAAGCTGGACGTGTTTGATGATCGTTAGTTTGCCTGTTGGTTCCGTTGTGTGATATGCAGCTTATCGTGTTTGATGCTCGTTAGTTTGTCTGTTGGTTCCGTTGTGTGATATGAAGTTGGACGTGTTTGATGTTCGTTAGTTTGTCTGTTGGTTCCATTGTGTGATATGAAGCTGGTCGTGTTTGAAGTTCGTCAGTTTGTCTGTTGGTTCCATTGTGTGATATAAAGCTGGACGTGTTTGATGATCGTTAGTTTGCATGTTGGTTCCGTTGTGCGATATGAAGTTGGACGTGTTTGATGCTCGTTAGTTTGTCTGTTGGTTCCGTTGTGTGATATGAAGCTGGACGTGTTTGATGATCGTTAGTTTGTCTGTTGGTTCCGTTGTGTGATATGAAGCTGGACGTGTTTGATGCTCGTTAGTTTGTCTGTTGGTTCCGTTGTGTGATATGAAGCTGGACGTGTTTGATGATCGTTAGTTTGCCTGTTGGTTCCGTTGTACGATATGAAGCTGGACGTGTTTGATGATCGTTAGTTTGTCTGTTGGTTCTGTTGTGTGATATGAAGCTGGACGTGTTTGATGATCGTTAGTTTGCCTGTTTGCCCAGTTGCTGTATACATATACCTTGTTCTCGTGAACGTGACATTAGTTACTTGGATTGACGGAGATTTACATGGCGAGTGTCGTCAATGAAGCAGTAGATGCTTGCTCTTCCAGGACACCTGTTCTTATTCTCCTTGTACTTTTTCAGGGGTCTGCATGTAAATATTTCTTTTGTTCATATTTTGCCCCAGTTTTATAGAATTGGAGTTTGGATTATGATGTTGGTATTTTCTTGTTGTATTTTGTCGCAGACTTTTTCTTTGACCTAAAGTACATGCTTGGATTATTAATGGGTTTATGGTATTTTTACTGAAGAAAAAAGCTGTTCTCTTTCCATCTATTTGGTGGTTACTTTTGTTTTATTTAATTTATTTCACCATACTGACACAAAGTCTACTGGGATGTGGAACTGAAATTAGCAGATGAGTTTGACCTTTGACAGAATAAAATCACAGAAAATTGCTACATTAGAAATGAAGATTTACAAATAAAGGAATCATTTTCATGATTTCTTTAATACACATCCTTTTTATTTTTAAGCTGTGGTTGTTTAATCGACTGTAATTTGAACCATTGAAAAAAACAACCCTTACAGTGATAACAATTATCAGATCTTATCATAGATACATACCTAAACAATTTAAAACATGATTAAAACTACTTTATTTAAATCACACATTTATGCTGAATCGCAGATATCTTTATTACAGAGGTCACATGTGATGGACTTTGTTTATATTGATAAAAGTTGTATCTTGTACCTGCTTAATTAGATTACTAATGGCTTGCTTTATATTTGATTAAAAGTGTTAAATGTCAGCTCCACCTTCTGTATGCAATATTATATATCTTTGTATAACGGTCGTCAATTTTCATCTATTCTGTAGTAACTATATAGAAAATGAAAGTAGGAATAAATATTTATCATTAAGCTAGCTGAAAATCTACACAGTACCATTGATACTTCACTCTTTAAAGTCCAACAATTCCACAACAAAGGGCCAAAAATGTGTGACTGAAATTTGATCGACCATATATGGACCTCTTCTTTCCCCATAAGAGAAATTTGTACATGGTTTTTGTTTATGTAGTTCTAAAAGCAGCTGTTTGTCCAAGATTAATCACTTTTGATTAAAAAGAAACATTGCAAGCATGAAAAATATCATGTATTTTGATATACAACATGAAGTGGTTGATTTACACCAACAAAAACTTTATGACTAGATATGGTCTGTGTTAACGCTTGTATCTAAATTCAAAATATAATTTAAGAAAAAATGATTTCTTTGAATAAAGGACATCATTTTCATTTTACTTTTAGTCTATCTTTTCAACTTGCTGGTATGAAATAATTTTGTTTAAGATAAGATTTTAAGCATTTATCTTTTACCTTTTAGTTTGTTTGATGTTATTTCCTATTTGGATCGCTGTGTGTTTCACCGGTTGATGGCCCTAATGACCTATTATGTAATGATGGGCCGTTAAGATTGTAATAATAATAATGATATTAATAATAATTTTGTTTCAGGTGAATTAGAACAGTATGACAACACACGCCCCTCTGAAAAACGAAATTGTGTATGAATTTTTAGAACAATATGACAACACACGCCCCTCTGAAAAACAAAAAAAAAATTTTGACTTTTAAGAACAATATGACAACACACACCCTCTGAAAAAAGGAAATTGTGTGTGAATTTTTAGAACAATATGACAACACACGCCCCTCTGAAAACAAAAATGTGTATGAATTTTTAGAACAATATGACAACACACGCCCCTCTGAAAAACAAAGAAATTTTATGAATTTTTAGAACAATATGACAACACACGCCCCTCTGAAAAACAAAGAAATTTTATGACTTTTTAGAACAGTATGACAACACATGCCCCTCTGAAAAATGAAATTGTGTATGAATTTTTAGAACAATATGACAACACACGCCCCTCTGAAAAACAAAGAAATTTTATGAATTTTTAGAACAATATGACAACACACGCCCCTCTGAAAAACAAAGAAATTTTATGAATTTTTAGAACAATATGACAACACATGCCCTTCTGCAAAACAAAGAAATTTTATGAATTTTTAGAACAATATGACAACACACACCCCTCTGAAAACAAAGAAATTTTATGAATTTTTAGAACAATATGACAACACACACCCCTCTGAAAACAAAAATGTGTATGACTTTTTAGAACAGTATGACAACACACGCCCCTCTGAAAAATGAAATTGTGTATGAATTTTTAGAACAATATGACAACACACGCCCCTCTGAAAAACAAAGAAAAGAAATTTTATGAATTTTTAGAACAATATGACCACACACGCCCCTCTGAAAAACAAAGAAATGTTATGAATTTTTAGAACAATATGACAACACACGCCCCTCTGAAAAACAAAGAAATTTTATGAATTTTTAGAACAATATGACAACACACGCCCCTCTGAAAAACAAAGAAATTTTATGAATTTTTAGAACAATATGACAACACACGAGAAAACGAAATTGTGTATGAATTTTTAGAACAATATGACAACACACGCCCCTCTGAAAAACAAAGAAATTTTATGAATTTTTAGAACAATATGACAACACACGCCCCTCTGAAAAACAAAGAAATTTTATGAATTTTTAGAACAATATGACAACACACGCCCCTCTGAAAAACAAAGAAATTTTATGAATTTTTAGAACAATATGACAACACATGCCCCTCTGCAAAACAAAGAAATTTTATGAATTTTTAGAACAATATGACAACACACGAGAAAATGAAATTGTGTATGAATTTTTAGAACAATATGACAACACACGCCCCTCTGAAAAACAAAGAAATTTTATGAATTTTTAGAACAATATGACAACACACGCCCCTCTGAAAAACAAAGAAATTTTATGAATTTTTAGAACAATATGACAACACACGCCCCTCTGAAAAACAAAGAAATTTTATGAATTTTTAGAACAATATGACAACACACGAGAAAATGAAATTGTGTATGAATTTTTAGAACAATATGACAACACACACCCCTATGAAAAACAAAGAAATTTTATGAATTTTTAGAACAATATGACAACACAAGAGAAAACGAAATTGTGTATGAATTTTTAGAACAATATGACAACACACACCCCTCTGAAAACAAAAATGTGTATGACTTTTTAGAACAGTATGACAACACACGCCCCTATGAAAAACGAAAATTGTGTATGAATTTTTAGAACAATATGACAACACACGCCCCTCTGAAAAACAAAGAAATTTTATGAATTTTTAGAACAGTATGACAACACACGCCCCTCTGAAAAACGACATTGTGTATGAATTTTTAGAACAGTATGACAACACACGCCCCTCTAAAACAAAAATATGAAAAAAAATTTATCACGGAGATTGCTTTGTCAATAAGAGTGTTTTATTTGTAGCTAAAGTTTATCATAGTTCAGATTATATAATGTAGTAACGTAGCAAATAACAAGATATTTGTGTTGAAAGATAATGATAACTGATTGACTTACAGGTTAATGTACTCTTGTTGTACAATTGAGTCACGGACTTTACTCTTTGTACTGATATATATATATATATATACACCTGTACCCCGTAATACTACGTCAGTCACCTGTACCCCGTAATACTACGTCAGTCACCTGTTCCCTGTAATACTTCATCAGTGAAGTGGTAGCAGCTGTTGTAATTCTGGATTTTAATCATTTGAAAAGGAATATTAATTTAAAATTACAACAGTATGCCTGGTATCAATGTGAGTATATAATGTTCTTTTAGCTATGTCAACTGATAAGTTTATATACACCAATATTGAAACACTATGATGAGATATTAGTATCAAAATGTATCATTTTAACATGGATTTTACTATGAATTCTTTCCTAAACCAGACAATAGGCCTGCATCTATTAGTGAAGGGAATAAACTAGAGTTTTATGTCATAAATTGTGAAAAAATGAATGTTCAACTCCATGAAATTTAATTTCTATATTATCTGTAGATATCTGATGTCTCCTTTCCTTTTTTAATGTACAACTCTGACATATTTTCAACTAAATGAAATAATGCAGAAGACATACAGGTATATTTATTGAAATTGAAACTTGGCTGGTTGTCTTGGATTATTGCCCCATAATTAGAAAGGGTCATTGTTAGGCAGGGTTTAAGTGCCTGAGGTTGCTACCTGACTGAACAGTATATGGGAGGCCCACCACTTCACATAACCATATAAAGTAACTTGGGTGTAGTGTTTTCCCCAATGACCTAACCACTGCAGCACAGGACAGTTCGTTTCTCAGCTTTCTTAGAAACACAAGCCTGCCATAGGTCATAGGTCAAACCTACACACCTCACTTAGTTTGTTGTTGCTTTATGTCATTTTTATCAGCCAGAGTCATATCAGGATATATCAGGTTTGGGTGGTGAGGAAAGACAGAGTTCCTGAAGAAAAACCCCCACCTGTGGCCAGTACCTGACAACTGCCTCGCATATGTCTGCACTCTAACGGCTGACTCAGAGGTGGAGGGCTAGTGATAAAGATTGGTAGACACCTTAATCACTCGCCACACCTCGGATCAGTACCCTGATACTTGACTCTCTGACCTTCTGTAAGAATATAAACAGGGTGGAGTGATAATCCCATAATTCCACTACAGTGTAGTTTGCGGTAGTTAGATATCAGTCATTCAAGTTATGTATGTGTATTTTTATCCTGTAACTGGCACTGCCATGGTCTGAACACACCTGCCACATATATTTTTGCTGCATTAGGCAGTGAAGGAAACTGTTGTATGAACAAGTTATTTTTACGAAAATTCATAAAATAGCTGTCATATCTGTTGAAGTTTGGAGCTATAATTCTGCACATAGTAATTATTTTAGCTTACGCCATCAGGCAAACTTCTTTGTAACATCCACATCAGGTTACAAAGATGTTGAAGTTTTGATGATCTAATTTTCAATCAATTTAGTGTCTTAAAATATAAGCTGCATTTTGGCTTGGGACAGAAAGACGGAAGTAACTTGCCAAAGGTTCTCGCATAACGTTCGCCCTCGCCAAACGTTCACCTCGCCAAACTTTCACCTCGCCAAACGTTCACCCTCGCCAAACTTTCATCCTCACCAAAATACAGCCTTTATTTGAAGATACCATGTATTGTCTATATACTTGTATTCTTGTGTATCCTATATCATAGTCACTTTAGATACAGCCTTGTAGGACTATATCCTTATAAGGTGAAATTGACTATCACCATAGAAACAGAACCCTTAATCGGATTACATTATCTTGTCTTCAATCTTTTGTTCTTTTTTTTATTTAATACTCTTTCTTAATAACTGATCTCAAGGTTAATTCTTCTAGATTATGAATTGCTAACTCTGACAGAAAATGTTGCTTAAAATGTTGGCATTAGTCTAATGACTTAAAGATTTCTGATGAAATCATCATCATCATTGACATTATGTGATATTGATCAATAAATTTTTATTTTTTATCATTTTAACAGACCTCAGTTGTGGGGCCAGCGCCTTTCTCTGAGATGGAAGCAGCAGTACAGGAGAATGAACGAACAGATTACAGTATAAAGATCCCTCTGGAGACAGCCAAGGCAGGGACAGGTGGGCACAATCTTACCATATCTCCCAAAAATCCCCTTAATTAAATGACCTTGACCTTCCGAAGGTCACAATGGTCAGATATGTTTCAAAAAAGAGAAACTTAGTGATATATTTATAGCTTACCAGACGAGAAGGGCCAAGTGAGCTTATGCCATGGTGCAGCATCTGTCGTCCGACCTTGACTCATTCAAGGTCATAGGGGGTCAAACTTGTTATAACATTTTTATGACTTCATCTCATGAACTACAAGGCCAAAAGGCATGATGTTTGGCTAGTATGTTCCCTGGGATGAATCCAGATAAAGTTTGCAAAAAGAAATAACCTTGACATATGTTCAAGGTCACAAGGGTCTAATTTATTAAAAACTTTAAACAACTTCTTATCATGAACAAAAAAAGGCCAAGAGACATGATATTTGGCTAGTATGTTCCTAGGATGAAGCTCGACAAAGTTTGGGAAAATAAATTACCCTGACTTATATTCAAGGTCAAAGGGGTCAAATTTGTTAAACCTTTAAACAAATTCTCATGAACTAAAAGGCCTAGAGGCATGGTATTTGGGTGGTGTATATATATACAAGGTGAGTACTGCAGGCCCATTTGGCCTCTTGTTACCATTTAGCACCTTAAGTAGATCTCTTGGTCTTAATGTTGAAAGGGGTGTTTGAAGAATTGAGAATTTTTTCATTTGTAAGAAAAGTTTTGAGGCAATATTTTTATTAGGTCAGAATTACGTCCTTGTTTTTCCGCGGTCATGCACAGTTTCTCATTCACTGTGCGTAAATTTTCAATTCAAATGACTTCTTCACAATATCCAGGATGCTCAAGGTACTGATATTGGTCCTGTAGCATGCTGATGAAGGGCTACACTTTGTTCATCTTTAACTACTGTCAAGGTAATATGGGTCAAATGTGTTGAAATGCATAAGCAACTTCTTCTGAACAACCAAATAGCCAAGGGTCATGATATTGGACTTGTAGCATGCTTTTTCAACAAGCAATATGTCTAGAGTAATGGCACTGCTGTAGTGCTTGTATATAGAATATGATTTGAATTTACAGAAAATGTCTATATGTACAAACCAGTGTTCTCTATGTGAGCTGTAATGTTGGTGAGCATTTTATTTCGGCCTGTTTGACCTCTTTCATATATATAGGTTTTGATAGTCAGATGACCCTTAAGGCCAGTGTTATAGTCAGATGACCCTTAAGGCCCATGTTATAGTCAGATGACCCTTAAGGCCTGTGTTATAGTCAGATGACCCTTAAGGCCTGTGTTATAGTCAGATGACCCTTAAGGCCCATGTTATAGTCAGATGACCCTTAAGGCCTGTGTTATAGTCAGATGACCCTTAAGGCCTGTGTTATAGTCAGATGACCCTTAAGTCCCATGTTATAGTCAGATGACCCTTAAGGCCTGTGTTATAGTCAGATGACCCTTAAGGCCTATGTTATAGTCAGATGACCCTTAAGGCCTGTGTTATAGTCAGATGACCCTTAAGGCCCATGTTATAGTCAGATGACCCTTAAGGCCTGTGTTATAGTCAGATGACCCTTCAGGCCCATGTTATAGTCAGATGACCCTTAAGGCCCATGTTATAGTCAGATGACCCTTAAGGCCTGTGTTATAGTCAGATGACCCTTCAGGCCCATGTTATAGTCAGATGACCCTTAAGGCCTGTGTTATAGTCAGATGACCCTTAAGGTCTGTGTTATAGTCAGATGACCCTTAAGGCCCATGCTATAGTCAGATGACCCTTAAGGTCTGTGTTATAGTCAGATGACCCTTAAGGCCTGTGTTATAGTCAGATGACCCTTAAGGCCCATGTTATAGTCATATGATCCTTAAGGTCTGTGTTATAGTCAGATGACCCTTAAGGCCCATGTTATAGTCAGATGACCCTTAAGGCCCGTGTTATAGTCAGATGACCCTTAAGGCCTGTGGTATAGTCAGATGACCCTTAAGGTCTGTGTTATAGTCAGATGACCCTTAAGGCCCATGTTATAGTCAGATGACCCTTAAGGCCCGTGTTATAGTCAGATGACCCTTAAGGCCTGTGTTATAGTCAGATGACCCTTAAGGCCTGTGTTAAAGTCATATGACCCTTAAGGCCTGTGTTATAGTCAGATGACCCTTAAGGCCCATGGGGCTCTTGTTTATAGCTGCTCCAAGATATGTTGATATTTTGTATAAACAATAATGTTTAAAACGGTAAAGTTAATCGTGACAAGATCACATGTCACTAATTAGTGTAAATAAAGTAATAATTTTGTCTATATTATTGTTGTTTATCAGGACAATTTTACATTGGTGTTATACCCCTCAAGTATCTTTACAAGGTGCCATACCCCTCAAGTATCTTTACAAGGTGTCATACCCCTCAAGTATCTTTACAAGGTGTCATACCCCTCAAGTATCTTTACAAGGTGTTATACCCCTCAAGTATCTTTACAAGGTGTCATACCCCTCAAGTATTTTTACAAGGTGTTATACCCCTCAAGTATCTTTACAAAGTGTCATACCCCTCAAGTATCTTTACAAGGTGTTATACCCCTCAAGTATCTTTACAAGGTGTCATACCCCTCAAGTATCTTTACAAGGTTTCATACTCCTCAAGTATCTTTACAAGGTGTTATACCCCTCAAGTATCTTTACAGGGTTTCATACTCCTCAAGTATCTTTACAAGGTTTCATACTCCTCAAGTATCTTTACAAGGTGTTATACCCCTCAAGTATCTTTACAAGGTGTCATTCCCCTCAAGTATCTTTACAAGGTTTCATACTCCTCAAGTATCTTTACAAGGTGTTATACCCCTCAAGTATCTTTACAGGGTTTCATACTCCTCAAGTATCTTTACAAGGTGCCATACCTCTCAAGTATCTTTACAAGGTGTTATACCCCTCAAGTATCTTTACAAGGTTTCATACTCCTCAAGTATCTTTACAAGGTTTTATACCCCTCAAGTATCTTTACAAGGTTTCATACTCCTCAAGTATCTTTACAAGTTTTCATACTCCTCAAGTATCTTTACAAGGTGTCATACCCCTCAAGTATCTTTACAAGGTTTCATACTCCTCAAGTATCTTTACAAGGTTTCATACTCCTCAAGTATCTTTACAAGGTGTTATACCCCTCAAGTATCTTTACAAGGTGTTATACCCCTCAAGTATCTTTACAAGGTTTCATACTCCTCAAGTATCTTTACAAGGTTTCATACTCCTCAAGTATCTTTACAAGGTGTCATACCCCTCAAGTATCTTTACAAGGTGTCATACCTCTCAAGTATCTTTACAAGGTTTCATACCCCTCAAGTATCTTTACAAGGTTTCATACTCCTCAAGTATCTTTACAAGGTGTTATATCCCTCAAGTATCTTTACAGGGTTTCATACTCCTCAAGTATCTTTACAAGGTTTCATACTCCTCAAGTATCTTTACAAGGTGTCATACCCCTCAAGTATCTTTACAAGGTTTCATACTCCTCAAGTATCTTTACAAGGTGTTATGCCCCTCAAGTATCTTTACTGAGTTTCATACCCCTCAAATATCTTTACAAGGTGTCATACCCCTCAAGTATCTTTACAAGGTTTCATACCCCTCAAGTATCTTTACAAGGTTTCATACCCCTCAAGTATCTTTACAAGGTTTCATACTCCTCAAGTATCTTTACAAGGTGTTATACCCCTCAAGTATCTTTACAAGGTTTCATACTCCTCAAGTATCTTTACAAGGTGTTATACCCCTCAAGTATCTTTACAAGGTTTCATACTCCTCAAGTATCTTTACAAGGTGTTATACCCCTCAAGTATCTTTACAGAGTTTCATACCCCTCAAGTATCTTTACAAGGTGTCATACCCCTCAAGTATCTTTACAGGGTTTCATACTCCTCAAGTATCTTTACAAGGTTTCATACCCCTCAAGTATCTTTTCAAGGTTTCATACCCCTCAAGTATCTTTACAGGGTTTCATACTCCTCAAGTATCTTTACAAGGTTTCATACCCCTCAAGTATCTTTACAAGGTTTCATACCCCTCAAGTATTTTTACAAGGTGTCATACCCCTCAAGTATCTTTACAAGGTGTCATACCCCTCAAGTATCTTTACAAGGTTTCATACCCCTCAAGTATCTTTACAAGGTGTCATACCCCTCAAGTATCTTTACAAGGTGTTATACCCCTCAAGTATCTTTACAAGGTTTCATACTCCTCAAGTATCTTTACAAGGTTTCATACTCCTCAAGTATCTTTACAAGGTGTCATACCCCTCAAGTATCTTTACAAGGTTTCATACTCCTCAAGTATCTTTACAAGGTTTCATACTCCTCAAGTATCTTTACAAGGTGTTATACCCCTCAAGTATCTTTACAAGGTGTTATACCCCTCAAGTATCTTTACAAGGTTTCATACTCCTCAAGTATCTTTACAAGGTTTCATACTCCTCAAGTATCTTTACAAGGTGTTATACCCCTCAAGTATCTTTACAAGGTTTCATACCTCTCAAGTATCTTTACAAGGTGTTATACCCCTCAAGTATCTTTACAAGGTTTCATACCTCTCAAGTATCTTTACAAGGTGTTATACCCCTCAAGTATCTCTACAGGGTTTCATACCCCTCAAGTATCTTTACAAGGTTTCATACTCCTCAAGTATCTTTACAAGGTGTTATATCCCTCAAGTATCTTTACAGGGTTTCATACTCCTCAAGTATCTTTACAAGGTTTCATACCCCTCAAGTATCTTTACAAGGTGTCATACCCCTCAAGTATCTTTACAAGGTTTCATACTCCTCAAGTATCTTTACAAGGTTTCATACCCCTCAAGTATCTTTACAAGGTTTCATACCCCTCAAGTATCTTTACAAGGTGTCATACTCCTCAAGTATCTTTACAAGGTTTCATACCCCTCAAGTATCTTTACAAGGTGTCATACCCCTCAAGTATCTTTACAAGGTTTCATACTCCTCAAGTATCTTTACAAGGTGTCATACCCCTCAAGTATCTTTACAAGGTGTCATACCCCTCAAGTATCTCTACAGGGTTTCATACTCCTCAAGTATCTTTACAAGGTGTCATACCCCTCAAGTATCTTTACAAGGTGTCATACCCCTCAAGTATCTTTACAAGGTGTCATACCCCTCAAGTATCTTTACAAGGTTTCATACTCCTCAAGTATCTTTACAAGGTTTCATACCCCTCAAGTATCTTTACAAGGTTTCATACCCCTCAAGTATCTTTACAAGGTGTCATACTCCTCAAGTATCTTTACAAGGTTTCATACCCCTCAAGTATCTTTACAAGGTGTCATACCCCTCAAGTATCTTTACAAGGTTTCATACCCCTCAAGTATCTTTACAGGGTTTCATACTCCTCAAGTATCTTTACAAGGTGCCATACCCCTCAAGTATCTTTACAAGGTGTCATACTCCTCAAGTATCTTTACAAGGTTTCATACCCCTCAAGTATCTTTACAAGGTGTCATACTCCTCAAGTATCTTTACAAGGTTTCATACCCCTCAAGTATCTTTACAGGGTTTCATACTCCTCAAGTATCTTTACAAGGTGCCATACCCCTCAAGTATCTCTACAGGGTTTCATACTCCTCAAGTATCTTTACAAGGTTTCATACTCCTCAAGTATCTTTACAAGGTTTCATACCCCTCAAGTATCTTTACAAGGTGTTATACCCCTCAAGTATCTTTACAAGGTTTCATACCCCTCAAGTATCTTTACAAGGTTTCATACCCCTCAAGTATCTTTACAAGGTGTCATACTCCTCAAGTATCTTTACAAGGTGTCATACCCCTCAAGTATCTTTACAAGGTGTTATACCCCTCAAGTATCTTTACAAGGTTTCATACTCCTCAAGTATCTTTACAAGGTTTCATACCCTTCTCTTTTTGTTGGGATGTATTAGAAATGGACAATGTAGTAACAACAGATAATCCTGATAAAGGTAACAGTATTCTGATTTCTTGTATATGGTAAACATTGATGTTTGTTACAGCTCCTAGAACAGTCCGAGTGTACGCTGATGGTATATATGATATGTTCCACTCAGGGCATGCAAGGCAACTGATGCAAGCAAAGATGGCTTTTCCCAACACACATCTAATAGTTGGAGGTAATGGGATAATGCTTTTAAATACAGCAGGCCTTGAATTTAACTTTTTTTGTCACTTGCTGAAAACAGCAAGTGCCTTAAATTTGTACTTGTTAAATTGACTTTTTACTTGCTATTATCGCAAATCTCCATGTTCAAATAATGTATTACCTTGCTTCATCCAATATATATCAACAGTATAGAAGAACTGCTTTGTCCCAATATTTACACTTTGAAAATCAAAACTCAAAACAATTTGATTCTGTTAGAAATAGACAGGCACTCACAGTTTGCATCTGATGAATCCACTTGCTGAAAAAAGCAAGTCATTATTTTTCTACTTGCAATTCTTGGATTTCTACTTGCAAATAGCCAGTAAAAAGCCTCAAATTCGAGGCCTGTACAGTAAGGTTTACTTTATATATGTATCACATGTATACAAACTTTTTACCATTATGACTTGATTGGAAAAAATGTATTATGCTAAAATCTAAAACTAAATTTCCTGACATTGGGAATCAATTTTCTTTTTACAGATTGGCACGGTTGCTCACTTTTCGTGACATATTCAGTTCAGTGACTCAAATGTACCAACAAACTGACTCAATGTGTTGCTTTTTTTTACACAGTAACTCAGCCACTGGTTTTTTTTGACATGCCCACTCTGAGACTCACTTTCCTGGTACACTGACTCAGAAACTCACTTTTCCAGGTACACTGACTCACAGACTCACTTTCTTGGTACACTGACTCACAGACTCACTTTCCTGGTACACTGACTCACAGACTCACTTTCCTGGTACACTGACTCACAGACTCACTTTCCTGGTACACTGACTCACAGACTCACTTTCCTGGTACACTGACTCACAGACTCGCTTTCCTGGTACACTGACTCACAGACTCACTTTCCTGGTACACTGACTCACAGACTAACTTTCCAGATACACTGACTCACAGACTCATTTTCCTGGTACACTGACTCACAGACTCATTTTCCTGGTACACTGACCCAGAGACTCACTTTCCTGGTACACTGACTCACAGACTCATTTTCCTGGTACACTGACCCAGAGACTCACTTTCCTGGTACACTGACCCAGAGACTCACTTTCCTGGTACACTGACCCAGAGACTCACTTTCCTGGTACACTGAGGACTCACAGACTGGTTTTTTGGACACACTAACTCAATGACTGGATTTTTAGACATGCCCACTCAGAGACTCACTTTTCCAGAAATGCTGGCTCAGTGACTCTGACATTGATCAAAACTCACTTTTCACAATGTAACATATTCAGTGCCACTTTTTCATGACGATTTTGTGCACAGGTTTAGTAGCATGTGAACTATCAGTGACATAGTTTTTTGAAGTGTTTTCTCCACATAATGCTTTTATCTTGAACCTTCTGGTACAACTTTTGATCTCACATTTAACAATTTACATTTCAAAGGGATGTTTGTTTAAATGTCCAATCAGAAGGAACTGTATAACTAGTAATTTTTACAGTTAAAAATTCCATAATTTTCTTTCAAAACAACTGAATGATGTTATAATAATTATTATTATGACATTTTTAACAGCCAGTCAACACAAATAAGATTATAAGGGCCATCAATCAGTAAAACACACAGCAATCCAAAAGGAAACAACGTTAAACAAACTAAAAGTTATAAGACAAATGCTAAAAATCTTGAATGGGTATATTATCACAAAAGTTTAACATGGTATGTCATAGTCTATTATATAGACCAACATCTTTCAGGTAACCTAGAATTTTACAAATCTCAACAGTTTCGGAGATAACAAGTAAGTTTCACAATCTAGATACAAAAGGACATCTAATGTACCCATATCTCATTATTTCCTGAATTAAAATCCTTTTTCATGTACCATGAAATGGTGAAAATATCTTCCCTAAAACATTTAATACAAAGCTGTACAGGTTATAGATAAGTTGTTGACAAATTTTTTATAAAAGTTGTATGTTGTATTTAACATTACTGAACCTTTCTTGTAGTTTGTAGTGATAAACTCACTCACAAGAAGAAGGGAAGGACCGTAATGAACGAAACTGAGCGATATGAGGCGTTACGTCACTGTCGCTATGTCGACGAAGTTGTCAAGGCAGCGCCCTGGTCAATTAGTGATGAATTCCTAGTCAAACACAAGGTAGGTTTACATGTTAATACCAGAGTGTTAAAAATCTGGAAAGAAATAATTGATAAAAATGTGTTGTTCAAGATATCTATTTAAAGATAAAAACATTTCTATAGAAAGACAAGCAGTGACTGAACATGATAAAACTTTATAATTTCATTTAGATATAGATATATAAACAAATAGATTCTCAAGATTTTTATTTGTAAAATGCAAATATGTTTACTGATTATGAATATTCTTTTTTTCATTTCCCTGAAAGAAGAGTATACATTTGCTGCTTTGTCTGTCCGTCTGTCTGTTTCTTCGTCTGTTTGTCCATCCTTCATAGAGATAGATCTCGATAAGGAGAAGTGCAGTGTACAAGAACCATAACTCACTTTTGCATAATTTAGGAGTTATTGAAACATGTTGTATGTATTGGTCATACTAAGAGAATGTGCAGTGTACCAAATTAAGGGCCTGCATCTTCTTCATTACAGAATTATTACCCTTTAGTTATATTTTGTCTCCTGAAGAGCTGTTTTCATCAGTGTCATTGATACTCTTGTTTGTCCTTTTAAACAATGCTTTTACTGCCCTAGGTACTAAACCTGGCCATGTTATTGATATTTACACTTTTGGATATTTTAGATTGACTTTGTTGCCCACGATGATTTACCATATGTATCCAGTGATTCAGACGATATTTACAAACATCTTAAAGACAGAGACATGTAAGTATGATGTATTTCAAACATTCCTGTGATGCTGTCTTTCTTTTAAATAAGGTTAGAGTAGTTTGCCTTGTTTTTCAAGCCTATATAAAGAAAATTACTTTCTCTTGTGTTGATAGAAATTTTGCCCCTAAGATTATCAAAGGGAAGAAAATAGTCCAACCTTCTCCATCAGATTAAGTATAAAATTTAACACAGGTCCAGCACTTTGATATTTCTTTTAAAGATGATATTAATTTCAGTGAAGTGTATAACTATATACTGTATATTTTTGTGAGGCCCATATTTTTGGGTTTTACAAAACCTGCATTTTGTAGGCATTTTATTTTGAAAATATTTATCACTAGCTCAACCCACTTGTACTGAAGTTCTTAAGTTCATGTCAATATTTATCACCAGCTCAACCCACTTGTACTGAAGTTCTTAAGTTCATGTCAATATTTATCACCAGCTCAACCCACTTGTACTGAAGTTCTTAAGTTCATGTCAATATTTATCACCAGCTCAACCCACTTGTACTGAAGTTCTTAAGTTCATGTCAATATTTATCACCAGCTCAACCCACTTGTACTGAAGTTCTAAAGTTCATGTCAATATTTATCACCAGCTCAACCCACTTGTACTGAAGTTCTAAAGTTCATGTCAATATTTATCACTAGCTCAACCCACTTGTACTGAAGTTCTAAAGTTCATGTCAATATTTACCACCAGCTCAACCCACTTGTACTGAAGTTCTAAAGTTCATGTCAATATTTATCACCAGCTCAACCCACTTGTACTGAAGTTCTAAAGTTCATGTCAATATTTATCACCAGCTCAACCCACTTGTACTGAAGTTCTAAAGTTCATGTCAATATTTATCACCAGCTCAACCCACTTGTACTGAAGTTCTAAAGTTCATGTCAATATTTATCACCAGCTCAACCCACTTGTACTGAAGTTCTAAAGTTCATGTCAATATTTATCACCAGCTCAACCCACTTGTACTGAAGTTCTAAAGTTCATGTCAATATTTATCACCAGCTCAACCCACTTGTACTGAAGTTCTAAAGTTCATGTCAATATTTATCACCAGCTCAACCCACTTGTACTGAAGTTCTAAAGTTCATGTCAATATTTATCACCAGCTCAACCCACTTGTACTGAAGTTCTAAAGTTCATGTCAATATTTATCACCAGCTCAACCCACTTGTACTGAAGTTCTAAAGTTCATGTCAATATTTATCACCAGCTCAACCCACTTGTACTGAAGTTCTAAAGTTCATGTCAATATTTATCACCAGCTCAACCCACTTGTACTGAAGTTCTAAAGTTCATGTCAATATTTATCACCAGCTCAACCCACTTGTACTGAAGTTCTAAAGTTCATGTCAATATTTATCACCAGCTCAACCCACTTGTACTGAAGTTCTAAAGTTCATGTCAATATTTATCACCAGCTCAACCCACTTGTACTGAAGTTCTAAAGTTCATGTCAATATTTATCACCAGCTCAACCCACTTGTACTGAAGTTCTAAAGTTCATGTCAATATTTATCACCAGCTCAACCCACTTGTACTGAAGTTCTAAAGTTCATGTCAATATTTATCACCAGCTCAACCCACTTGTACTGAAGTTTCTGTCAGTAATTATCTGCTTTGCATTTCATTGACATATGAATTTGTTGATTAATGATAATTACAAATTCATTGACAATAAATCCCCAAGAGAAAATTTTGATTTTACAATATTTTACAGGGATATGCCATACATAATCAGATATGTTTTTCTATACTCCCTACCCCACAATGTAAACAACTTGTTGTGTTAAACATTAGTGTTTTTTTCTGAATCTTCATGATCAGTAACAAAAGTGCTAATGCTTTATTTGACATGTTGTTCGAAGTTGTTTTAATTAAAATTTCCGGACACTGTGAATTTGATTATCTGTTGTTCCTTACTGGTGTCCATCATCTAATTGTCTTTAAACAATGATTGTTGTCGCCATTTCATAAGAATTACTGGATGGATCTATCTCAGATTTTGATACTTAGATTCCACTTTGTCGCCTGGTGTACTTGACTGGTTCTGGCATTGATCAGAAAAGCAGAATGGCTCAAAGGCAGCTGTCTTGGATTCAGGGTTAAGGTTATCGCTCGAGAAATATTGGATGAACTTTCTCAAATTTAATATGTACAAGGAGGTTATTTTTACTTCCCAGTTGTGCCTTTTGATTTTGGGAGAGATCAGAAAAATCAACTTGCAGAGAGGCAACCATCTTGTGTTTGTTTAGTAGTTAAAGATTATTATCACTGAAACTTTCAGAATTTCATATAATTTAAATAAAGAATAAAGTAGAGGAAAGAGAAAAGAAAGGAAAAGACCCTGTTTTAAGGAACAAATAAAGACCAAAAAATGAATAGCACAGGATCACATTGGAATCTCTTATCAAATATTACCATATACATGTACCTTGTGTAAAAAAATCTTACAAATTGAATTTACAGTGTACTGATGGTCATTAAATATTTTCTAGGTTTCTGGCGACGCAGAGAACAGAAGGAATATCAACGACGGATATCATCGCCAGGATAATTAAGGACTACGATATGTATGTACGGAGAAATTTGACACGTGGTTACAGTGCCAAGGAACTCAATGTCAGTTTTATGAAGGTAATGGTGCTCTCTTGTCATCCTCTACCTTCCTGAGCTCTGCCTTGAGTTAAATAAACAGAGATCAGTTTTTAAAACGTTAGATGTTTAGTGATTGTTTTTATTCCATTTGATCAAGCCTCGCATTCCTCGGGTGAATTCTGATATTAACGAGTCTTTTGAGTACAAAGGAGTGAGTCCATCACAGTAGTTCCTCCGTATAATTGATGTTTATTGCAGAGCGTTATTTACATGTTTAGATGAGCCGTCTTCTGTGTCTTGTGGACAATGTATGGTGTAATTGGAGAAGAGATCCAATTCAGTATTAGTTAATTCAGACTTTGTGTATTACAGGAGAAAAAGATTCAGTTTGAAGAAAATTTGAACAAAATGAAAGACAAAAGTCGGGAGTTGATGGACAAAATAAAGGACACTAAGGACAAAGGCAACGAAATGATCCATCGCTGGGAGGAAAAGTCTCGAGAATTCATCACCAACTTCCTGGACATGTTTGGACGTGAAGGCAGAATTGTAAGTATGGATTTCAAAAATTGCAAGGCCGCAAGTCTTATTTGGTCCGGTTTTGGGGAGAACACAGGAATTTGACCATCATTTCATAACAGGCAAAGAAAAGGTGTAGCCCTTATGTGGTGCTGACAAACTTCAGAATTTTTAATCTCTAATCAATTTCATAATCACAAATTATGTAGAGCTGATTTTTAGCACACAATCTTCACTGGGTGGGTTGTCGTCTGTTGATATGTCCTTGAATTATTCTTGTAATAATGCTGTTTTTCAAAAAAATACTCCATGGATCTTTCTCAAATTTCATGTTATGTAGACACTCCTGATAATGCATATTATCAGACTAATCCGATACATGATATGACAGACAGTCATCCACATTGTATTTTGACATTTAAAGGTTGTTACCTCATTTCTTAAAAAATACAATAGAATCAGATAGTGGGCTATTCAAATTACCCTGCGTCTGTAGTCCGTCGTCCGTCCATCTGTCTGTCCGTAAACAGTTTTTGTTATCCATTTTTCTTGAGAATCACTGAATGGATCCTTCTGAAATATCATATACAGATTCTTCTTGGTACTTAGATATGCCTATTTCATTTTGGGACTGGTCAGAAAATAGGTCACTCGCCCTCCGCCTCTCAGGTACTCCCTACATGTGGCTGCTAATATGATGGTTCAGGCCTCTGTTTATCACTCGCCCTCCACCTCTCAGGTACTGGCTACATGTGGCTGCTAATATGATGGTTCAGGCCTCTGTGTTTATCACTCACTCTCCACCTCTCAGGTACTGGCTACATGTGGCTGCTAATATGATGGTTCAGGCCTCTGTTTATCACTCGCCCTCCACCTCTCCTCTCATGTGGCTGTACAGGCCTCTGTGTTTATCACTTGCTACATGTGGCTGCTAATGGTTCAGGCCTCTGTGATGGTTCAGGCCTACTGGCTGTTTATCAGGCCTCTGTGTTTATCACTCACCCTCCACCTCTCAGGTACTCCCTACATGTGGCTGCTAATATGATGGTTCAGGCCTCTGTGTTTATCACTCACCCTCCACCTCTCAGGTACTCCCTACATGTGGCTGCTAATATGATGGTTCAGGCCTCTGTGTTTATCACTCACCCTCCACCTCTCAGGTACTCCCTACATGTGGCTCAGGTTTTTATCACTCATCCTCCACCTCTCAGGTACTGGCTACATGTGGCTGCTAATATGATGGTTCAGGCCTCTGTGTTTATCACTCGTCCTCCACCTCTCAGTTACTGGCTACATGTGGCTGCTAATATGATGGTTCAGGCCTCTGTGTTTATCACTCGCCCTCCACCTCTCAGGTACTGGCTACATGTGGCTGCTAATATGATGGTTCAGGCCTCTGTGTTTATCACTTGCCCTCCACCTCTCAGGTACTCCCTACATGTGGCTGCTAATATGATGGTTCAGGCCTCTGTGTTTATCACTCGCCCTCCACCTCTCAGGTACTCCCTACATGTGGCTGCTAATATGATGTGGAGCAACAATACACTTAATTAAAGCAAGATCCTGATTGGATCTCTTGTCTAAATCACCATGGCAACCAGCATGTAACAAGGAAGGCATTGATATTCGATGGCCTGTTACCAAAGTTTTCCTTATGAAGTGGAATCCTGTTTGATTAATTTATACAAAATATACCACTCAGCATTTGTTTGTTATCACAGCCAGTTTTTAATGCCATGCCACTCTAAACAGCTAGAATTCTTTGGTGGGTAACAATGGATACGGATTAAGTTTTCATCACAAAAATATGAAAGTATCTTCCACGTCTCATGCGAAGTGATAAAAACACTGACACATGACAATTGTCACCATTTTTTTTCCAGACAAGTTGGCTCCAAGAAGGTCGTGCTAGAATAGGACAAGCCATATCTCCTGTTAACAGTGACGACGAAGAAGATGATGACAGCACAAATAGCAGAGGTTCTACAGAAACTGATCGAAACAATGCGGGAAGTCCAGACTCGGTAACGAAGAGTCCGCCAGCAAAACGTGGCCGTATATCACCAGCTCTTGTTGGTGCTACGTCACAGGGGCAAGGCGACAAAGATTTTCTAGATTTGGATCTTGAGGATGAAACTAGCTGAACGTTTTTTGTCATGGGTCTATTTAATGTACTGCCATTTTATTTGTTTTATGTATTTGTTATGTGATCTGTTGTTAATTGGATCCAACAGTGTACGGACCTGATCACACAAAATCTTGGAAAAAAAACGACTCAACCTTGAGAGTGTATGAATGGATCATTCTGTTCTACACAAACTGTTTACATTGTGTCTCAGACATAACATAAACTCTTGTTTAGTATCCAAGGAGATTTCCTATCATTGTAACTCTAGATACTACTATTAATCATTTCATTCATGTGTTCTTCTAAACCTATTAATACAAAGATTTTGTTACATTGTAGAAGTTATATTAATGTAGTTCTTCATAATTATAAGATACAATAGGATACATAGGATATTTTATGGACGCAGGCATTAAATTGCCTCTATATCCATATCATTACTGGTATGCAGTATAAAATACATAGTATATTAGGTTATGCCTCCGGTGACTGATTTATAACTGGCAAAGTAATTAAAGTTTATCTCCCGATTTTTCCAATAATTATCTAAACTAATTTCAATCTCTACTACTGTTTTGGATTTAACAACCGACTCAGGAAGGTTATTCCAAATATCGATGATTCTAAATGTAAAGGAGTATTTTCGAACATCCATGTATTCCTGATAGACTTTATCAGTAAGTCACACTGGTAATAGTCAGTGTATAAGCTTTGTAATTATGTCTGACTAAAATCCATCTCCCTGACTTTCATTAAATAATGAAATTCATGGAAATATAAACTGTACTGGACCAAGTATTATAGACGCATCTCTTGTTTTTAGATTTCATCTTAGTAAACGATATTGTTAAAGAAGGGGACAAAAAGCTAAGCCTACTGTGTAGTTGGTAATATTTGTGGGAAATTAAATACCGTTATATTCATGGTCATTATAGATAGCACAAAATAAAGTTACCATAAAATATCTATACCTTAATCTTCGAAGATATATTACTGGTATACGTCTGTGTGCTTAGACATGTCGCCAGAACAGGGACGTCCTTGTATACGTCTGTGTGCTTAGACATGTCGCCAGAACAGGGACGTCCTTGTATACGTCTGTGTGCTAAGACATATCGCCAGAACAGGGACGTCCTTGTATACGTCTGTGTGCTAAGACATATCGCCAGAACAGGGACGTCCTTGTATACGTCTGTGTGCTAAGACATATCGCCAGAACAGGGACATCCTTGTATATGTCTGTGTGCTAAGACATATCACCAGAACAGGGACATCCTGGTATATGTCTGTGTGCTTAGACATGTCGCCAGAACAGGGACGTCCATATCGCCAGAACAGGGACGTCCTTGTATATGTCTGTGTGCTTAGACATAATGCCAGAACAGGGACGTCCTTGTATACATCTGTGTGCTAAGACATATCCCCAGAACAGGGACGTCCGTGTATACTTCCGTGTGCTAAGACGTATTGCCAGAACAGGGACGTCCTGGTATACGTCTGTGTGCTAAGACATAATGCCAGAACAGGGACGTCCTGATATATGTCTGCTTGCTGAGACATATCGCCAGAACAGGGACGTCCTGGTATACGTCTGTGTGCTAAGACATGTTGCCAGAACAGGGACGTCCTGGTATATGTCTGTGTGCTTAGACATATCGCCAGAACAGGGACGTCCTTGTATACATCTGTGTGCTAAGACATATCCCCAGAACAGGGACGTCCGTGTATACTTCTGTGTGCTAAGACATAATGCCAGAACAGGGACGTCCTGATATATGTCTGCGTGCTGAGACATATCACCAGAACAGGGACGTCCTGGTATACGTCTGTGTGCTTAGACATAATGCCAGAACAGGGACGTCCTTGTATATGTCTGTGTGCTAAGACATATCGCCAGAACAGGGACGTCCTGGTATATGTCTGTGTGCTTAGACATGTCACCAGAACAGGGATGTCCTGGTATATGTCTGTGTGCTTAGACATATCGCCAGAACAGGGACGCCAACCAATTGTTAACATCTATGCAGTATGTTTGTCCTTACTCCCACACTCATTGTTTTGTTTTCGTTATCGTGGTAATATTTACCATATATTTATCGTGTTAGAATGACTTTTCAGTGGGAGGTAAACCTATTCATGTTGTTATAAGTGGTATTCAGTTTAAGTCAATGCCTGGTAATTTTATGAATGTTGTAAGCACTATGTGCTAGCCTGATCTTAAATTGATCTCTATTATCAATAACAGGTAATGTAGCATCTTTCATCAATACAATAATTCAGGAAGTGGATAAACAACAGGAAAATCTACCAACATATCAATCTAAACCCTGTGTAATTTCCTGGATTGACAGGACTTTATAGCTATTAAACAACTTTTGTTCACAGATCTTTTTCATTCTCTTCACTACCAACACTTTTAGAAGTTTTTCTGTCGGACATTCACTTCACTATCAACATGTTTAGAAGTTTTTCTGTCAGGCTTTCACTTCACTGTCAACACTTTTAGAAGTTTTTCAGTAGGACATTCACTTCACTATCAACACTTTTAGAAGTTTTTCTGTCGGACATTCACTTCACTATCAACATGTTTAGAAGTTTTTCTGTCGGACATTAACTTCACCATCAACACTTTTAGAAGTTTTTCGGTCGGACATTCACTTCACTATCAACACTTTTAGAAGTTTTTCTGTCGGACATTAACTTCACCATCAACACTTTTAGAAGTTTTTCTGTCGGACATTCACATCACCATTAACACTTTTAGAAGTTTTTCTGTTGGACATTAACTTCCCCATCAAGACTTTTAGAAGTTTTTCGGTCAGACATTCACTTCACTCTCAACACATGAATTCATTGTTATAGTTTATGTAAATTAGCCGTTAGATTTTTATTGAAATGGATTGACTGGTCAGTTGTAGATATAATGTAGTCTGTTTCTATCTGCATACTATTTTGATATATATGATGGTTATTACCAAATAATGATCGCCAATACAGTAACTTCATCTTTCTAAGTCTTGGTATAAAATATTTATTATGTTTTTGTATATCAGTGTTTTATAAAAATTCTTTATTATGAAAAATTTACCTTTTCATGTACAGCATTGAATATTTACTGTGGAGTTATACAACTATAGGACCTACCATGCATATTGGTACCTTATTTTGTGTTTAAATGTTTAAAAAGACATGATAATTCATAGCAATATGCTTTAACAAAATTGGTTGTCTATCGTTTTAAACTTCAAACTATTAAAAGTAATTAAAAAACCTATTCGCATTCTGCATTTTATCGTGACATCTGTGCTTAATTATTACACAATTACTGATTCATGTTTTTGAATAAATTTTTAGTTCAGTCAGTTTTGTTGATAACAGAAAACAGAATTGCAGTGGTGCAAGGGAGATAATCACTTCTGTATATGAAAAACTTCTTCACATGTCTGTGGTGCATTGGCCTTCTTCATAGAAACCTTGCAGGTTGTGCTTTTGTTTCAGGCAATTTCAAAAGTGATTGTTAGTTCACCATAAAGTGTTGATGGTTAACAGCCTTGATGTTTAATCTTCCACCTTTCTGTCAATTTTTGTTAAATTTTTCTGGTAGGCTGTAAATGAATCTTTCTTGTTTTGAAATTCTCTATAGTATTTACTCATGTATTTACTCATGCCTATTTCATTTTATTTCATTTCATGGCCGCAATTTTGTCATTTAAAGCAGAGTTTTTCTTCCAGTTTCGCAAGAAGTTCTAGTTGAATTTTTCTCAGATAATGTTTCCATAAGTCTTTTGTTGTGAATTTCTCATTCTCAAACTGGAAAAAAGAAGAATATACTCACAATTAATATCTTGAATTTTGAGTTAAAATTCAATAAAATGTATTGCCATTTTTAAAGGCATTAATACATTGTAATCAAATTTTATATTTTGTGTTGGTCCATACTTTAAGATGTTAAAATGTGAGATAGAAGACTGTGCTGGGGCCATCTTGAATTCTAGAGGTTGAAGTTTATTGTGATTTTTCGGGAGTAGTATATTTTAAACATTTAGATGAATCCTTTTGGTCCTTTGAGGTTGTTTGAGAGCAGAAAAGCATGGCAGACAGATATTAAAGTCCTTTGTATACTACATCATTCTAGTCAAACTTAAATCGAGAGAAATTGTCAATCTAACAGAGTTAACACAAAAATACATGATTGATGAACATCTTTCAATGATAGGAGCAGAAAACCTCACATTTACGGGGAAACATTTGTCATTGGTGAATTTTGGGCCATTGCACCATTTTGCTGTTAGGACAAAAATAAAAGGTTGGCTATTGAGTTATATGTTTAAGTTGAAATATTTATTTGATGTAAGCTTAGAGTGAATTTAACACCAGGCAAAATTAGTAGATTTTTTAAGAGGTTAAGGAAACAAAATGGCTAAATGTTTCCTGTATACAGTAATGATAATGAAACCACGGTTAAGGCAGGAAGGTCCTTTAGAGAGATCTTGTTCTGTTGGTAATCAGGTGTTGTGTGATAAATAATGATAGCAATATTTATTGTCTTGTTTTCTACTTGTATTTATCTGAAGTTGGAAAATTGATACAATCTCCATTCTTAAAACAAGGACAGGTAATTTATACTGTATCATTGTTAACACAAGGACTTGTCTGATCATTCCAGTAACTTAGCGAGTGTTGTAACTTTCTTGTTGTATTGATCTGTGTACTGTATTTCATTTCAATCATGTCACCCTAGGATTATAATAAAAATGTGATGATAACACAATGTTTCTATATTTATTGCTGTAATTTTGATAAAACATTGTGATACCTATTAGAATTCCATTGCTATCCTTGAGATTTGAGAACTACATTCAGCAAGAGAGAGTGCTGACATTATCATCCTTCTCTGATGTTATGATATTGATATCCCATTACTCGAGCTTTCAGTGAGGTCAGTTTACTGGTGATGTTTGTTGTCTGATCTGTTAAAGAATAACATGAATTTGAGGTGTTCTATTTTTTCTTGCTATTTTCGAGGACAGAATAAAACTGTTAATAATAGGTACTTGAATACAGAGAAATTGGAAATGAAAATTGATATAGAAGTCACTGATACATTTCCTGACTTCTGCGAAAAGTATGACGCTTTTGATGAAATCATAAAATTTGAACCACCATCTGAAAAAAGACTTGACCGTAAATATTTCATTTGTTAAGTAAATAAAGCTTCCTTGTAACATTTCCTGAATGTGGACTTGTTTAAACAAAAATAAAGCATAGCAGATGTAAACTGTATAATATCTGTTGTATTGCCTAAGGTTGTCCTTTAGGTGGAACCGTATGAGGTTGATTGTTTAGGAGGAGTGTAATTATTATCGTGAAGAATTTATTGTTATGTTTATATACAAGTTTAAAACTTCTTATTGTCTGATGATTGGCTACAGGTAAAAAACATTATATCAACAGGTAAACAATATTACCTGTACAGGTAAACTATATTATATTAACAGGTAAACAATATTATATCAACAGGTAAACATTATATCAACAGGTAAACAATATTACCTGTACAGGTGAACAATATGATACCAACAGGTAAACAATATTGTACAGGTAAACTTTATTACCTGCGTAGGTATAAAACAGGCACTGCATATGTCTAGTATATTCTTTTTCAGTTTTTGTACTAGTATAGATACAATTAAAAAGTACAAATTTATATTAAAATCATATAGTGGGAAAATTTTAACTGGTGTATGATCTTGATTGTTATTAACAGAAAATAAAAAAAATTCTCCCTACTTTTTTTTATTTTGTAGACATTGGATTTTGGTGTTTATAGTAAAATCATAATGAAAACAGAATGTTTACAGTCTTCCTGGTGCAGGTTTTTATGTTTTGTCAAATTAACTTTTATTGGATGACAGTATATTACACTCTGTACAGATATGTACATCTAAGGACACACATAAGTCCTGTAGGACTTTGTCTTACTTGTAAGGACACACCTAAGTCCTGTAGGACTTTGTCTTACTTGTAAGAACACACCTAAGTCCTGTAGGACTTTGTCTTACTTGTAAGGACACACCTAAGTCCTGTAGGACTTTGTCTTACTTGTAAGGACACACCTAAGTCCTATAGGACTTTGTCTTACTTGTAAGGACACACCTAAGTCCCATAGGACTTTGTCTTACTTGTAAGGACACACATAAGTCCCATAGGACTTTGTCTTACTTGTAAGGACACACATAAGTACTATAGGACTTTGTCTTACTTGTAAGGACACACATAAGTACTATAGGACTTTGTCTTACTTGTAAGGACACACACATATGACTTTGTCTTACTTGTAAGGACACACATAAGTACTATAGGACTTTGTCTTACTTGTAAGGACACACATAAGTACTATAGGACTTTGTCTTACTTGTAAGGACACACATAAGTACTATAGGACTTTGTCTTACTTGTAAGGACACACATAAGTACTATAGGACTTTGTCTTACTTGTAGATTGATTCCCAGTCATGCTTCCCGAAGTTCTTTCCGATGTTTCCTGGAGTGGTAGATCACTTTATGTAACTACCTGTCAAATCCTGAATGTTTTAGATGGATAAATGATTAAATTTGAACATTTTGTTTTGTTGTATTTTAACCAACTGTAACCCTGGTAAATAGTAGCCACAATATACTGCTTGACTAGACAGAACTTCCCTTTAGTTTGATCAGCTCAGCTGATTAGTAACACAGAGTTCCTGGGTTTTAATTCAAGCAAAAGCATTGAAATATATACTGAATGCTACATTGGCACACATGGAGGGAATGATACTTTTATAAGGATCACTTTAACCTCTGAACACTCAAGGACGTGTTCTTTCCTGGATGTCAAGTATGTTACCATGGTAAATACTAACCACAATATATCACTCGGCTAGAGAGAACCTCTCTTTAGCTCGATCGGTTGAGAGTCAGACAAGCAGAACAGAGGTCATGGGTTTGAATCCTAGCAGAGGCATTCAAATAAATTACATTTGATGATGATGAGCTTTTCACATCACTTTTGTCCGGGATCCTTCTGTCCGCCTCATAAACAATATTTTTCATTTTCCATGAAACACATCTGTGGGGGTTGTCAAACTGGGTTCCTCTGTTAGTACATCCTACCAAACAGCATTTCAGGGTTATAATTTACAAACATTTAACTGATCTTGATGAAACTTTGTACCCATGTAAAGCTAGTACCCTAGTTGTATTTTCTGGGTTATAACATACAAACATTTAACTGATCTTGATGAAACTTTGTACCCATGTAAAGCTAGTACCCTAGTTGTATTTTCTAGGTTATAACTTACAAACATTTAAGTGATCTTGATGAAACTTTGTACCCATGTAAAGCTAGTACCCTAGCTGTATTTTCTGGGTTGTAACTTACAAACATTTAAGTGATCTTGATGAAACTTTGTACCCATGAAAAGCTAAAATCCTAGTTTGTATTTTTTGTTATTGGCACAATTCCAATTTTGGCGTTTTCTCTGTTACCATGGGAAAGTAAACTGGTCAGATTTTTACAGTGTACACCTTCCAAACGTTTCAACAGGTCTGGACACAACTCTGTACATAACGGCTATAGTGCTGATTGTACCGGTGACGAAAAATATACTAAATTTATTGGTTACAAGCTTTTCTGGGTTGTACCTCATAAATAGTTCAACTAATCTCTTCATACCTTACACAGCAGCAGTGAAAGATACAGAATTTTTGTCAAAATATGTCATTATAAAAGTCTTGTTTGGATGTTCAGTCCAACAGCTGGGTGGGGAACAATGCTCTGCAGCTCCTTGTTATCATTCTTTTTTAGTTCTGCTTGTGAATATCACTACATTGCCTTATAGACTTTTGAAGGACCTTGGTGAAGCTTTTAAAGTCATGTTCAGTAAGGGCCTCTTTGTACCTTTTACAATTTGATTCTGGGCCATTTTCAAACTTTTTATTTCTAGAGCATATAACAACATAATCTATATAATGGATAATAATAGCTGAGTTTATTGCCCTGTGAACGACCACTGTCATTTTGGAACGTTTTCTTCAGGTTTGTAATGTCAATAGAATAGAAATTCTTATAACACAACCAGTAGAAGATTAGAGTGTGATGTTTCGATGACTACACGGTCACCTTATAGTTCTTATAACACAACCAGTAGAAGATTAGAGAAGGACGTTTCGATGACTACACGGTCACCTTATAGTTCTTTTAACACAACCAGTAGAAGATTAGAGTGTGACATTTCGATGACTACACAATCACCTTATAGTTCTTTTACCACAACCAGTAGAAGATTAGAGTGTGACGTTTCGATGACTACACGGTCACCTTCATCTTATAACACAACCAATAGAAGATTAGAGTGGGACGTTTCGATGACTACACAATCACCTTATAGTTCTTTTAACACAACCAGTAGATTAGAGTGTGACGTTTCGATGACTACACGGTCACCTTATAGTTCTTATAATATAACCAGCAGAAGATTAGAGTGTGATGTTTCGATGACTACACAGTCACCTTGTAGTTCTTATAACACAACCAGTAGAAGGTTAGAGTGTGACGTTTCAATGACTACACGGTCACCTTGTAGTTCTTGTAACACAACCAGTAGAAGGTTAGAGTGTGCATTTCAATGACTACATGGTCACCTTGTAGTTCTTGTAACACAGCCAGTAGAAGATTTGAGTGTGATGTTTCGATGACTACACCGTCACCTTACAGTTCTTGTAACACAACCAGTAGAAGATTAGAGTGTGATGTTTCGATGACTACACGGTCACCTTGTAGTTCTTATAACACAACCAGTAGAAGGTTAGAGTGGGACGTTTCAATGACTACATGGTCACCTTATAGTTCTTGTAACACAGCCAGTAGAAGATTTGAGTGTGACGTTTCCATGACTACGTCACCTTATAGTTCTTGTAACACAACCAGTAGAAGGTTAGAGTGGGACGTTTCGATGACTACACGGTCACCTTAAACTCTTGTAACACAACCAGTAGAAGGTTAGAGTGTGACGTTTCCAACATTTATCTGTATGTAGAGGTCAGTTAACACTATATAAAGGTTTATTGTATAAAATGTCAATTGTCACCTCTATGAGGATCTCTGGAGGTTATCTATTTGCAGATCGTGTGTGAAGACAATTTTCAAAGCTCTTAGATCTACATAAATGGCAGTGACAGTGTTTCCTAAAAAATACAAGAGGCACAAGGGCCTTAACGGTCATCCGAGTCACAGTGCTTATTGTAATATGTCATAGGAATGATTTTGTTAAAAAAGGCAACATAACTTTTAATCATATTGTACACATAATACAAATGTAAATTGTGTATACATCTAACCAAGTTTTAATTAAAAGATATTACACTCAAAATTAAAATTTTCCTATATAAAATCTTTCATCTAGGAACAGTAGAACATCTTTGAAATTTCAGTCAATGTCACCCTTTTTTGGCCCCGACCAGCCCTAAGGGGTCAGCCAAAGTCAATATGTGCATCTCGTTAAACTATTATCTTAAACTAATAATTCTAACCTGGTCCAAACTACTTCTAATAGAAAACAATGTTCAAAAATGAAATTTTCCTATATAAACTATAGCATATTTTACCCCCTCCCCATGACGAAATGCAATCCCTGGAGTCATGAAATTTACAATTTTGGTAAAGCACCTGAAGGCCTCTCTATCAATGAAGAGTACTCGATTGTACAGACCTAGGATTTTGAGAAGATGATTTTTTTTTAATTTCAGTCAATTTGACCCATTTTTAGCCCCGTCCAGCTGCCCCTTGGGGTCAGCCATAGTCAATACGTGCAAGTCGTAAAACTATCATCTAAAACTAATAATTCTAACATGCTCTGAACTACTTTCAATAGAAAATAATGTTAAAAAATATTGTTTTCCTATATAAACAATAGTAAACTTTACCCCCTCTCTGCGAGACCCTAGGGTCATGCAATTTACGATTTTGGTAAATCATCTGAAAGCCTTTTCATCAATGAAGAATACTTGATTCTATCATACCTGAGATTTCAGAAGAAGATTTTTGAAGTTTCAATCAATTTGACTGTCCCCGCCCCTCGGGGTTGGAGATCATGAAATTCACAATTTGGTGCGTCTTAAGCCATAAAGTTTTTTGCAAAATTTTACTGTAATCGGTTCAAGAATTTTCAAGAAGAAGACAAAACCGTTTTAACGACTGCGCACGACAAACGACATCGAACAGAAGGGAGTGGAAAAGCTCACTCTGATACCGTATCTCATGTGACCTAAAAATGAAACCCAAACTCCTGTTGTGTTCAGCTGATGAATGTGAACGTGTTTGGTTGTTATGTTACTAAGCGGCCTTGCTTATCTGGATGATCTCCCTTAGTATAATTTCTTTCCGCTAGGCTTCTTGTTCCAGTTATTTCCAGAAACTTGAGGAACTTCCAAAGAGAGGGAAACGGTTGTTAGCATCTTCATCTTGTGTGTTGTCAGCGTCTGTGAAGATCAAGTGAATGATATCTTGGTTGATGACAGGTTTGTAAAGTGTCTTATAGAATGATTAGTGAATGCGAAAGAATCGAAAATAATTATTTTGAAAATGTTGGACTGCAGTGCTTGCAGGGGCAACGTTTTAGGTAAGCTCTGACAAAACTTAAGATTTGTTTGATCGTGTTGTCGAGAGGCTAGCAGCGATCACACAGACATAGACATGAAATATTCCCTCCCGTGTTATACCATGTCTACTGAATATCGTTACTGGTCATTGTGACAAAGTAATATTGACAGCTGAGTGTCCAGAGATAGTATTTAAAACTGTGTATAAGTTATTCATCTGAGTGTCCAGAGATGGTATTTAAAACGGTGTATAAGTTATTCATTTAACAGATCAATTATTATTAAGTGTAATTTTTGAAAGGGTTTGAACTGATAAACCATAGGCTAAAACAAATAGAACACGGTTTTCACATAAATGACTGTTTACTGATATGGTCTAATAGATAATCACCTTCCAGTTTTGAAACTACTAACATACTCAACGTTTTCATCATAGAAGGGTATCGTCAGAAAAGATTATTTTTATCCAATTTTAATTAGAAATAACCATGTAAAATTTCCTTTGTTCGAATATATAGTTTTTGTGGAACAAAAATTTGAGAATCTCTTAGATGTCAGTTTTAAAGTCACAACTGTAATGAATTGTTTAAATATAATTTTCAGTTGGCAATGAAAACACCTAATTTGATGTAGAGAATCCTTCACCAGCATTTAGCATTGTGCAGGACACCTTGGGTCACGATGTACGAGGTGATCATACTAAAGGAAGGCTACAGCCAGAGTGAGGGGCCAGGTGAGCTTGTCTTATAATATACAAAGAAAACAAGTCCAACGTCCGGTCTGGTAGATTCAGTGATATCAGCAGTCTACTTAGGATGGATTCCTAGTGGAATACAGGAGTCCGGTTCAAAGATGTGTAAACAGCAAATATAGAGGACCAGACAACATCCGTAGGGAGAATTAAAACTGTTTAATAGTTGACATGTTTCGGCATGCTCGGTTTGCCATCCTCAGAACAGAGTAACTTTTCCGATCCGGTATTTTGAAAAGTTACTCTGTTCTGAGGATGTCAACATGTCAACCATTATTCAGTTTTAATTCTTTTTACAGATGTTGTCTGATCCTCTGTATTTGTTGTCTTATATTAGTCAGATTCTTTCTGCAAATACGAAGGGGAGAGAGACATAAATTATCTTTATTTGTTTTCTTTGAAAGAGTTGGAATGAATATAACTACTATTGGGTAACAGGATGTTGAGTAAAATATATACAGCATTACTTTAGTCCTTGAATTCATTTTGTTTTGTCATTTTCAGACACTAATTTTATTTACCAAGCAGTTCCAATTATAAATTGAAAAATAAGTATGTTGAATTGTTATAAACCTGTAGTCTCCTTTCCATGTTATACATGATACACTAACATTACATAGGTCAAACTTTGTAATGTATTCATTATTACATGTAAGATCCTGTTTTTTTTCTGAATGAAGTATTACATCTTATGGTCACAAGTAGGTGATTTAAATTGTCAATTTTTAAGACGTTGTAAGTCTGAAGCCATTCTAGAAACTAATAAATGGTACTGAGTACCTGTACTGGAAAATTAATATTCAGTTGACTTTTTATTTATGAGAAAAAATTCATCTGTGATATTGATTCTGTCACGTGTATATCATATTCTGTAGTCAACCTTAAAATAAATTGTTTTTTGTTTTAAAAATAAATCAGAAGTTCAACAGGAAAGGAAAAAGATGTGTTAAATTCACATGACATGTTTTAAGTACAATTTTAGATTGGTTTTCATTTTACAGGTCACCAAAAAGCATGTGGCACAATTACTCTGCTGAAAGGTCCAAAGAACATCATCGTTGATACTGGGAACCCATGGGATAAAGACCTGATTCTTAAAGGTGACTTGGATAAATCCTTGGAAATAATAGGGTCTGAGACAGACATTAGATTTCTTCTACACGTTACACGGTACATCATGCGCCGTCCACCTTCCAATGCCCGTAAACTTTCCATTTAAATGAATTCTTGTCAATAACCAAAAGGCCCAGGATGATGATTTTGGGCCAGTTCCGTGATGGGATGAAAGGCTACCAAGTTTCTTAAGATATATAACCTTGACCTGCTTTCAATGTCACATGGGTCAATGTCACATGGGTCAATATGTTAAAATCTTTAAACAACTTCTTCTTAATAACCAAAAGGCCTAGAGTGCTGATGTTAGGCCTGTGTCATGATTGGAGTTAGGGCTACTAATTTTGTTGATATAAATTACTTTGACATGCTGCCATGGTCACAGGGGTCAAATATGTTTAGATATTTAAAGAGTATTTTCTTAGTAACCAAAAGGCCCAGGGTGCTGATATAGGGTCTGTAGCATGTTTGGATGAAGGGCTTCCAAGTTTGTTTATATTATTGACCTTGACCTACTTTCAGGGTCAAAGGTGTCAAATATGTCAAAATCTTTTAAATAACATATTCTCAATAACTCAAAAGGTCCATGGTACTGATATTGGGTCAACAGCATGATTGGATGAAAGACAACCAAGTTTGTTCACCTTCACCTACTGTCAAGGTTACATGGGTCAAATGTTTTGAAATGCGTTAGCAACTTCTTCTCAATTACCAAACGACCAAGGGTCATGACATTGGGCCTGTAGCATGCTGTTTCAATAAGTAATACATCCAGAGTAATGGCATTACTGTAGTGCATGTATAAAGAACATGATTTCAAGTTTGCAGAAAATGTCTTGAACCAATAATGTCTTCTATATAAACTGTAGAGTAGTTGAGCAATTTATTTTAGGCCTATTTGTCCTCTTTCATATATAAGTCTTTATAGTCAGATGACCTTTAAGGCTTAGGGCCTCTTGTTTATTTTTGTTCAACAAATATCCCTTGTTGACCCTTTATTATCATTACTAATTAATTCTTGGAGTTTTCCAGAAAGGCTTTTTCAGAAATCGAAGTATGATTCAGTTAAGATACAACTGGACATTTTACAGTAACTGACTTTATAATAAGCAGTGATAGTTTGGCAGTCACTCCTGAAATTATTAGGTTCTTGCATTCAGTGTAATAGAAAATGTTTACTGAAATGTAATAAGTACAAAGATTAGTGGCAGAAAATCCAGTAAATTTTGGAATTTCTGTTATCTTGTACTTACTTCTATTGCAATACCTTTAAAATATTTCAGTGGAACATGAATACAGTTGAATCTTGTTATCTCAGAGTTCCCTGTAGGAAAACCTTGAGTTATTGGAGTATTGTATTTAAATGAGTTTGAATGTTAAGTGTAAGTTTGGCCAGGAAAGATGAAATATGGAAATTATTGATGCACATTTGAAAAGATTGATTTTATCACCAGGTCTTGAGGATCATGGTATTCTGCCATTTGAAGTTCGGTTCATTGTGGGCACAAGTGCCTTGTCTGATAAAGTGGGCAATCTGAACCTATTCACTGGGGCAATCCAGATCATAGCAGGCAAAATCTATCATCATGAGAACTATTATCTCCATGCATTTCACCAGGTAAAAGGTCAAGGTCACATGTAATGTGGATCTCTGTCTTTTTATTGGAGAATGTTTGCAGTAGTTATAGGGACACTATGTAATACTCAAAACAACAAATTCTGCATTTTTAAAATTATTATTGCATTGGTAAGATTCTCTCCATTTAATTGTGAAACAAACAATAACAACAACAAAACAATGTAAGATAGCAACTGATATAAATTCATATTGATATTAATTAACTATGTAACAAAATTGTACATACCATAATAACAATGAATTTAATTTGCCTCCTGTTCAAGGAAAAGCTGTTGTCTGTCATAAACGTTAATATAAATGATACTATTTCAAAACTGATGGAAGTTTTAAAACCTTTGTTTGTTTGTTTCTAACATTGAAGTCATCATCCAGTGATTACAAATTTTAGATTGTTACTCAACACAAGGCATCTTGAATGAAATTTATAGCATTAACAAAAAAAACAAACAAAAAACAGCCTATTAATTGATAATTTGATGTGATATTGTTCAATGGCTTTTGAGAGCAGAAAGTACAAATTGACTTAGAACACAACCCTAAACTCCACATGACCAAGCTGTGATAAATATATTCACGTAAAAAGAAACATAAGTTAGAGTCAGACTCCACAATACATAGAAAGAAAGTGTAAAACGAGACTCCACAGTACATGTTGAGCTTGTTGGTGATTAAATATTGTGCTACTCCAATCCATACAATGCTTGTACATGTAAAGATGAATGTGAGAAATGCCTGATGCTGCATTAATTGATACTTACAGATAGTAACTTATTTCCTCGGCGATGATTAACATGCATGATATTAAAGAATACTTAAGCATGTGCACAATTAAATTCAATATTTTTGTAAAATAATTACATTGACTACTGCAGGTGATTTAAGATAACATGTACTTAAATATTTAATATTTTGCAGTGCTTAATAAGTGCTTCACAATTAGTGAACTGAATTTCAATCAATATTTCAATGTTATTTATGTATCCACATAAACACAAAATTTTTTAAGTATTTATAGCCATCATGTTTCGCCCGTCGTCGTGCACCATCCATCGTGCATAAGTGTCCATTCATATGACTTCTCAATATACAGAAGTCTCCAGGTACTGACATTGAGTCTGTAGCATGATGGTATAAAGGGAAACATGTTTAAACCTTTAAACAATTTCTTCTCAGTAACCAAATGGCCCAGTGTGCTGATTTTGTCTTGTAGCGTGAGGGGATGAAAGGCTACCAAGTTTGTTAATATGTATGACCTTGATACAATTTCAAGGTGAAAGGGGTCAAATATGTTAAAATCTGTAAACAACTTCTTCGCAATAACCCAAATTTCAGGGTGTTGATATTAGGCCTGTAGTATGCTAGGATGTAGGGGTACCAAGTTTGTTGATATAAATGACCTTGACATACTTTCAAGGTATCAAATATGTCAAAATCTTTTAACAATACCTTCTCAATAGGTCTTGATAGTTAGATGACCCTTAAAAAAATAAGATACTATTTTGCATTGGGAATGGGGCCGAATATCGGCCCCCAAATCTGGCAGATCGAGAGCCCTGTCTGTCCACAGTGTACATGGTTTCCTCCATGAAAAAAGTTTATATAGCATGTTTTTTGATGATCACTAGTCAAACTATTTACTTACAAGATGCCAAAATTTCAATGATCAATAGTCAAACTTTTTACTGAAAAGATGCCTAAAATATATTGCTATATAAACTCAAGTCTTACTTAGAATGTCAAAAAATAGTTTTAAGTGAGGAAAACTGACACATTAACCTTTACTTGATACAGATACCAGACTGAGTATGTTGTGTTTCAGTGCAGCATTGAGTTCTGATTGACAGGGTATAACAGGTATCATTTATTACCCCTGTGTTGCAGGTCTAGAGAAGCATGGTACGTCCCCAGACAAGATTGAGTATGTTGTGTGCTCCCACGGCCATTCTGATCATGTCGGTAACCTCAACCTCTTTTTATATGCCACCCACATTCTGTCACATGACGTGTGTCATGGTGACGAGTACATAAACCATGACTTTGATCTGGTAGGTTTTTCATAGCAATCTTTTTACCTCTTCAGTCTTTCTCTCTTGATTAATATATTTTAATGGAGTTTTACACAATCTGGGTTTTCTTTTACCCTATAAACATCAGACGATGCACTGTTCAATTCATGTAATGGCTTTTTCTTGAGAAGTCTGGGGTGCTTCTTTCTCAAATTACACAGATAGGTTCTATTGGTTTCTAGTGGTGCCCTATTAATTTTTGAAAATGATCAGAAAAACAATATGATAGACATGTGAAGACTGTTTGTTAATGCTACATCTGAGGAGTAACCTTTGGTCCTTTGTATTGCATTGTCAGTTTCGGGACTGTTTTAAAAATGGTTTATTTGCAGCCATCTTGAAACTGTGATCGCCTTTTGTCCAGCGTCATGTGCAGTGCATCATTTGTCGTAAATGATTGACATTTTCGACTTCTTCTCAATAACCAAAAATCCCAGGCTGCTGATATTAACCCTGTATGTTGGAATGAAAAGCTACCAAATTTGTTAAAGTGAATGACCTTGAGGTACTTTCAAGGTCACAGGAGTAAAATGTGTTGAAATATTTAAATGGCTTCTCAATTACCAAAAAGTCCGTGCTGCTGATGTTGGACCTGTAGCATGCTTTCTCAACAAGCAATATGTTCAGAGTGATAGCATTTGTTTAGTGCATGTATAAAGAATATGATTTCAAGTTCACAGAATGTCTATAGGTACAAACCAATGTTCTCTATGTAAGCTGTAATGTTGGTGAGCTATTTATTTAGGCCTATTTGACCTCTTTCATATATATTGATCTTGATAGATGAAGCTTAAGGCCTGTGGGCTTCTTATTGAACATTATTTCTTTATTTTCTATTGGAAATGGTTCATGCCTGGTTAGAGATATTAGATTAAGATGACATTTTAATGAGATGTACATACTGACCTTGCTGACCCCACCGGGCTGTTGGGCAGGGCAAAAAACAAAATGGATGAAATTGACCAAAAAGATGTTCAACTTTTCTTGGGCGGAAGATTATATAAAGGAAAATTCAAATCTGGAGTGTAATTTCTTTTAATTCAAACTTGATTGGAAACCTGAGCATGGAACAGCAGTTAAAGTATACACAATTTACATTTGTATTATATGTACAAATACAGATAAAGTTACCTTAACCTTTTTTAACAAAATTATTTCTATGACATTGTTACAAAAAGTATTGTGACTCAAGTGACCGATGAAGGGCGTGGGGTCTCTTGTTACAGGGAAGGTTTGTTACGGTGTTATTCTCTGGTCCTCTTATTACAGGGAAGGTTTGTTACGGTGTGTTATTCTCTGGGCCTCTTGTTACAGGGAAGGTTTGTTACGGTGTGTTATTCTCTGGGCCTCTTGTTACAGGGAAGGTTTGTTACGGTGTGTTATTCTCTGGGTCTCTTGTTACAGGGAAGGTTTGTACGGTGTGTTATTCTCTGGGCCTCTTGTTACAGGGAAGGTTTGTTACGGTGTGTTATTCTCTGGGCCTCTTGTTACAGGGAAGGTTTGTTACGGTGTGTTATTCTCTGGGCCTCTTGTTACAGGGAATGTTTGGTACAGTGTTATTCTCTGGGCCTCTTGTTACAGGGAAGGTTTGTTACGGTTTTATTCTCTGGGCCTCTTGTTACAGGGAAGGTTTGTTACGGTTTTATTCTCTGTGTCTCTTGTTACAGGGAAGGTTTGTTACTGTGTGTTATTCTCTGTGCCTCTTGTTACAGGGAAGGTTTGTTACAGTGTTATTCTCTGGGCCTCTTGTTACAGGGAAGGTTTGTTACAGTGTTATTCTGTGGGCCTCTTGTTACAGGGAAGGTTTGTTACGGTTTTATTCTCTGGGTCTCTTGTTACAGGGAAGGTTTGTTACAGTGTTATTCTCTGGGCCTCTTGTTACAGGGAAGGTTTGTTACGGTGTGTTATTCTCTGGGCCTCTTGTTACAGGGAAGGTTTGTTACGGTGTGTTATTCTCTGTGCCTCTTGTTACAGGGAAGGTTTGTTACAGTGTTATTCTCTGGGCCTCTTGTTACAGGGAAGGTTTGTTACAGTGTTATTCTCTGGGCCTCTTGTTACAGGGAAGGTTTGTTACGGTGTTATTCTCTGGGCCTCTTGTTACAGGGAAGGTTTGTTACGGTTTTATTCTCTGTGTCTCTTGTTACAGGGAAGGTTTGTTACTGTGTGTTATTCTCTGGGCCTCTTGTTACAGGGAAGGTTTGGTACAGTTTTATTCTCTGGGCCTCTTGTTACAGGGAAGGTTTGTTAGTTTTATTCTCTGGGCCTCTTGTTACAGGGAAGGTTTGTTACGGTGTGTTATTCTCTGGGCCTCTTGTTACAGGGAAGGTTTGTTACAGTGTTATTCTCTGGGCCTCTTGTTACAGGGAAGGTTTGTTACGGTTTTATTCTCTGTGTCTCTTGTTACAGGGAAGGTTTGTTACAGTGTTATTCTGTGGGCCTCTTGTTACAGGGAAGGTTTGTTACGGTGTGTTATTCTCTGGGCCTCTTGTTACAGGGAAGGTTTGTTAGTTTTATTGTCTGGTCCTCTTGTTACAGGGAAGGTTTGTTACAGTGTTATTCTCTGGGCCTCTTGTTACAGGGAAGGTTTGTTACAGTGTTATTCTCTGGGTCTCTTGTTACAGGGAAGGTTTGTTACAGTTTTATTCTCTGGGCCTCTTGTTACAGGGAAGGTTTGTTACAGTGTTATTCTCTGGGTCTCTTGTTACAGGGAAGGTTTGGTACAGTTTTATTCTCTGGGCCTCTTGTTACAGGGAAGGTTTGTTAGTTTTATTCTCTGGGCCTCTTGTTACAGGGAAGGTTTGTTACAGTGTTATTCTCTGGGCCTCTTGTTACAGGGAAGGTTTGTTACGGTTTTATTCTCTGGGCCTCTTGTTACAGGGAAGGTTTGTTACAGTGTTATTCTCTGGGCCTCTTGTTACAGGGAAGGTTTGTTACAGTGTTATTCTCTGGGCCTCTTGTTACAGGGAAGGTTTGTTACAGTGTTATTCTCTGGGCCTCTTGTTACAGGGAAGGTTTGTTACGGTGTTATTCTCTGGGCCTCTTGTTACAGGGAAGGTTTGTTAGTTTTATTCTCTGGGCCTCTTGTTACAGGGAAGGTTTGTTACAGTGTTATTCTCTGGGCCTCTTGTTACAGGGAAGGTTTGTTACGGTGTGTTATTCTCTGGGTCTCTTGTTACAGGGAAGGTTTGTTACGGTTTTATTCTCTGGGCCTCTTGTTACAGGGAAGGTTTGTTAGTTTTATTCTCTGGGTCTCTTGTTACAGGGAAGGTTTGTTACAGTGTTATTCTCTGGGCCTCTTGTTACAGGGAAGGTTTGTTAGTTTTATTCTCTGGGTCTCTTGTTACAGGGAAGGTTTGTTACAGTGTTATTCTCTGGGCCTCTTGTTACAGGGAAGGTTTGTTACAGTGTTATTCTCTGGGCCTCTTGTTACAGGGAAGGTTTGTTACAGTGTTATTCTCTGGGTCTCTTGTTACAGGGAAGGTTTGTTACGGTGTGTTATTCTCTGGGCCTCTTGTTACAGGGAAGGTTTGTCACACTTTTTACTCAGGGAAGGTTTGTTACAGTGTTATTCTCTGGGCCTCTTGTTACAGGGAAGGTTTGTTAGTTTTATTCTCTGGGCCTCTTGTTACAGGGAAGGTTTGTTAGTTTTATTCTCTGGGCCTCTTGTTACAGGGAAGGTTTGTTACGGTGTGTTATTCTCTGGGCCTCTTGTTACAGGGAAGGTTTGTTACGATGTGTTATTCTCTGGGCCTCTTGTTACAGGGAACGTTTGGTACAGTGTTATTCTCTGGGCCTCTTGTTACAGGGAAGGTTTGTTACGGTTTTATTCTCTGTGTCTCTTGTTACAGGGAAGGTTTGTTATGGTGTGTTATTCTCTGGGCCTCTTGTTACAGGGAAGGTTTGTTACGGTGTGTTATTCTCTGGGCCTCTTGTTACAGGGAAGGTTTGTTACGGTGTGTTATTCTCTGTGTCTCTTGTTACAGGGAAGGTTTGTTACGGTGTGTTATTCTCTGGGCCTCTTGTTACAGGGAAGGTTTGTACGGTGTGTTATTCTCTGGGCCTCTTGTTACAGGGAACGTTTGGTACAGTGTTATTCTCTGGGTCTCTTGTTACAGGGAAGGTTTGTTATGGTTTTATTCTCTGGGCCTCTTGTTACAGGGAAGGTTTTTTATGGATTTATTCTCAGATTTAAGTTGTAGACTCCACTTATTTACAAGCCTAGTCGCAAATATTATATTTTAAAACCTGATCACCAAAACAAGATGGTAATTAGATTTGGCAATTAAAGGTTACAGGCACTATTTTCAAATTAAAATGTAATGAAGACCATTGTAAGGGGAAAGGTGAGAAAGGAAAGGGAAAAATTCAGGTCTTACAGTAGTGAGTGCCACAATCTCTCTGGGATCTTGTTTTCAATATTCACAATATTTTTTACAAGCAAAGTCACACAAGCTACTCAAAGTTAAACTAAAAACTAATTATTTCACTTGCTTTTACTAATTAAATCTTAGTTACAAGATTGTATGTAGTAACTATTTTCAGTTTTTATAACCTCTGAATTTAGAAGTAATAGAATTACTAACCTTTTCTCTTGTTGTCATGTCCAGTTTATATTTTGTGATGTAATTTCTGTTTTTTTTTAAATATTGTGTTGTGTGTACTTACTTAAACACAGATTAGATCAGTAAAGAGGCAATCTTATTGATTATCTGTTGATCAGTCTTAGTCTGACATGTTATAATACATCTCTTTTTTAAAATATTATAATACATCTCTTTTTTAAAATATTATAATACATCTCTTTTTTAAAATATTATAATACATCTCTTTTTTAAAATATTATAATACATCTCTTTTTTAAAATATTATAATACATCTCTTTTTTAAAATATTATAATACATCTCTTTTTTAAAATATTATAATACATCTCTTTTCATTGGTTATCAAACTATGTAGAATCTACCTTTGAGAAATTGTGAACCACTGGTAAACTTTGACCTAGCTTTTAGAAATTGTGAACCACTGGTGAACTTTGACCTAGCTTTGAGAAATGTTGAACCACTGGTGAACTTTTACCTAGCTTTGAGAAATGGTGAACCACTGGTGAACTTTTACCTAGCTTTGAGAAATGGTGAACCACTGGTGAACTTTGACCTAATTTGAGAAATGATGAACCACTGGTGAACTTTGACCTAGCTTTGAGAAATAATGAACCACTGGTGAATTTTGACCTAGCTTTGAGAAATGATGAACCACTGGTGAACTTGAACCTATCTTTGAGAAATAGTCAACCACTGATTAGTTTGAAATTAGCTTTGAGAAATTGTGAACCACTGATTAGTTTGAACCTAGCTTTGAGAAATTGTGAACCACTGGGTAACTTGAACCTGGCTTTGAGAAATGGTGAACCACTAGTTAACTAGAACCTTTGAGAAATTGTGAGCCAGTGGCTGACTTGAACCTGGCTTTGAGAAATTGTGAACCACTGGTTAACTAGAACCTTTGAGAAATTGTGAACCACTGATTAGTTTGAACCTAGCTTTGAGAAATTGTGAACCACTGGGTAACTTGAACCTGGCTTTGAGAAATGGTGAACCACTAGTTAACTGGAACCTTTGAGAAATTGTGAGCCAGTGGCTGACTTGAACCTGGCTTTGAGAAATTGTGAACCACTGGTTAACAAGAACCTTTGAGAAATTGTGCACCACTGATTAGTTTGAACCTAGCTTTGAGAAATTGTGCACCACTGATTAGTTTGAACCTAGCTTTGAGAAATTGTGAACCTTTAGTTAACTTGAACCAGGCTTTGAGAAATGGTGAACCACTAGTTAACTAGAACCTTTGAGAAATTGTGATCCAGTGGCTAACTTGAACCTGGCTTTGAGAAATTGTGAACCACTGGTTAACTAGAACCTTTGAGAAATTGTGAGCCACTTGTAAACTTGAAACTGGCTTTGAGAAATTGTGAACCACTGGTTAACTAGAACCTTTGAGAAATTGTGAGCCACTTGTAAACTTGAACCTGGCTTTGAAAAATTGTGGGCAGCACTTCAGCTATCTGTTTATGTAGAACATATAAATATGATCCATGAATAGAAATGATGTCAACCTGTAAATGAGAGGATGATCTGTAGTTCAAAGGGAATTATTGCTGTTGTGTTTACTTAACAGTTTGAGAATATTAGATTGTTGTACATGTATATAACAAAAGATACAGAATAAATATATATTTACAGGTGTATTCTTTGTAATTTTAACCAAAAGTGTTGTTTATTGACAGGGAATGTTATATTGACAGGGAATGTTATATTAAGTGAAAGTGTTGTTTATTGACAGGGAATGTTATATTAAGTGAAACTGTTGTTTATTGACAGGGAACGTTATATTAAGTAAAAGTGTTGTTTATTGACAGGGAATGTTATATTAAGTAAAAGTGTTGTTTATTGACAGGGAATGTTATATTAAGTAAAAGTGTTGTTTATTGACAGGGAAGGTTATATTAAGTAAAAGTGTTGTTTATTGACAGGGAATGTTATATTAAGTAAAAGTGTTTTTTTGACAGGGAATGTTATATTTAGTAAAAGTGTTGTTTATTGACAGGGAATGTTATATTAAGTAAAAGTGTTGTTTATTGACAGGGAATGTTATATTAAGTAAAAGTGTTGTTTATTGACAGGGAATGTTATATTAAGAAAAAGTGTTGTTTATTGACAGGGAATGTTATATTAACCAAAAGTGTTGTTTATTGACAGGGAATGTTATATTAAGTAAAAGTGTTGTTTATTGACAGGGAATGTTATATTAAGTAAAAGTGTTGTTTATTGACAGGGAAGGTTATATTAAGTAAAAGTGTTGTTTATTGACAGGGAATGTTACATTAAGTAAAAGTGTTGTTTATTGACAGGGAATGTAATATTAAGTAAAACTGTTGTTTATTGACAGGGAATGTTATATTAAGTAAAAGTGTTGTTTATTGACAGGGAATGTTATATTAAGTAAAAGTGGTTTTTTTGACAGGGAATGTTATATTTAGTAAAAGTGTTGTTTATTGACAGGGAATGTTATATTAAGTAAAAGTGTTGTTTATTGACAGGGAATGTTATATTTAGTAAAAGTGTTGTTTATTGACAGGGAATGTTATATTAAGTAAAAGTGTTGTTTATTGACAGGGAATGTAATATTAAGTAAAAGTGTTGTTTATTGACAGGGAATGTAATATTAAGTAAAAGTGTTGTTTATTGACAGGGAATGTTATATGAAGTAAAACTGTTGTTTATTGACAGGGAATTCCATATGAAATTGATGATGATGTAGAAGTTGTCCCCACTGCAGGCCATACAGGATCTGATGTGTCGGTAATAGTACGCAACACCAAACTCGGAACTGTTGCAGTAACAGGTAAAACATACAGGGGTCACAGTAACAGGTAAAACACACAGGGGTCACAGTACAGGTAAAACACACAGGGGTCACAGTAACAGGTAAAACACACAGGGGTCACAGTACAGGTAAAACACACAGGGGTCACAGTAACAGGTAAAACACACAGGGGTCACAGTAACAGGTAAAACATGCGGGGGTCACAGTAACAGGTGAAACACGCGGGGGGTCACAGTAACAGGTAAAACACACAGGTAAAACACACGGGGGTCACAGTAACAGGTAAAACACGCGAGGGTCACAGTAACAGGTAAAACACGCGGGGGTCACAGTAACAGGTAAAACACACAGGTAAAACACACGAGGGTCACAGTAACAGGTAAAACACGCGGGGGTCACAGTAACAGGTAAAACACACAGGTAAAACACACAGGGGTCACAGTAACAGGTAAAACACGCGAGGGTCACAGTAACAGGTAAAACACGCAGGGTCACAGTAACAGGTAAAACACGCGGGGGTCACAGTAACAGATAAAACACGCGGGGGTCACAGTAAGAGGTAAAACACGCAGGGGTCACAGTAACAGGTAAAACACGCGGGGGTCACAGTAACAGATAAAACACGTGAGGGTCACATTAACAGGTAAAACACGCAGGAGTCACAGTAACAGATAAAACACGTGGGGGTCACAGTAACAGGTAAACAAAGTGAGAATCATCACAATAAAAGGTAGAACACAATGTTGTCAAGTGTTAGGTAAAACACACTTGAAATCGTTACAATAAAAGGTAGAACACATTGGGGTCAAAAGTCTTGTCATCTTCATTGTTACTTTGGCAGTTATAGGTAAAGAAAATGAGAGCTGCAAATAATTTCTTGGGCTATTTTTTTACTTTTTCGGACTGATAAAGTATCCCTTTTCTCAATGAACTTGCTATGTATTTAATCGGATATCCCAAAATTTGAAGTTTAATCCTGAGAATTTCCATCCCAATCAGCCAATTTTTTTATGAGGTTGAAATGCTCCCATCCCAAGCCGGTGAACAAAAATCCTGCTTTGTATTAGATAATTAGAAAATACCATAAATGACGTTTCATGGCATATTATGATATATTCTGTTCCTACATATTGTATTTAATGGTTGCTTTTACAGGTGATTTGTTTGAGTGTAAAGAAGACCTAGAAAACCCTAGCTTATGGCAGGACAACAGTGAAAAGCCTGATGTTCAGGAACAAAGTCGTATTAACATTTTAAGAATAGCAGACTATATCGTACCAGGCCACGGAGGAATGTTTAAAGTGCCTGATGCCTACAAACGACAGATGAGGGTTGTCATGTATTATGAGGAGATGCATGCCACAACTATGGATGGTAAATCTGAATCAACAAAGCTCGAGTATGTGGTTATGGAAGATGATTAATGATGATCCGTAATGGCAGGCCAAACTTTATGGAATGTTTTGTTGAGGATGAAGATAAAGAAATGAAACATTGGTTATTGCATAGTGAAAGTCAAAATAAGAAATATTTTTCAGTTTTAAAAACTTAAGGTTTAGGAGAAGAAAATTTGTTTACAGTGTACAAAGTTGATTAAGCTTCGTTTCCATCGCTGCCGTTTCACGGGATTGAAATATCTGAAGACTTTATTTTCAAATTAAGTGTTTTGTTCTATCTAGTCTGACTTACTGTTAAAATCATATATTTTCATAGGGCTTAATTTTCGTGGTTTTTCAAATAATCACTATTACTGGGACCCATGATTTTGTGGGTAAATGAATTCATGGATTAAGAGTACCTGCAATACCAATTAATTAAATCACAAAAAATTAATGATTTACAGTAGAAACCTTCAATAAGTTTATCAGGTAATCATACTTTTTATTTCAAATTTAAAAAAGACTTTTTTGCATTAAGTACTTTATTATTTATGTTTCATCTTGCTCATGAAAATGTGATTTCGGATATAATTTTTATTTAGAATGTTTTATATTGATCGGGTTGCTATGCATTTTATATACTCATGACATGAAATGGGCTTAGATCTGTATTTTGGTCAGTTGTTCTGTAGTTTGGTCAGTTGTTGTAAGATGCAGATATTTTTTTTCTTGGAGGATCTTTTGGTGGTCTATTACCATGGATCTCAAATATGTGACACGTTTGAGTGAGTGGAGGGGAGTACATTTAACAGTATGTGACTAAATCTTCAGACAGTTTTCATTAATGCGGAGTGAAAGGTGTTTTTTACAGACTATTTTCATCAATTCAGAGTAAAAGGAGTTTTTGTACAAATAATTCAAAGGCTTTTTAACATTATGAAGGATTGTGGTGAAAAAAAAACATTTTTGACACCACACAAGAAAAATAATGGTGATGAATGTTTTCAAATAAAAGTATAATAAATATTTGCTTGTGAGGAGAATCAAGATACATTTGTACTAAAAGTTCGTGTTGGTAGTGTTTAACTCAAAGAATGTAAAAGAAAACTTCATAAATATTTGAAAACAATTCTGTTTTACATTTTAATGAGGGAAAAAATGATGTAAGGGAGACAACTGGATTTTCAAACATATATTAAACCTTGTTTGGAGATCTTAACATTAAGCAGAAATCTCTAACTCAGTTTAACAAATCTAATTCATTTGCAAAATTTTTTTAAAAATAACATTTCTTGTGACCCTTCAATAATTCTGATATATTTCATCTTAGTAAAGACCCTGTTTAGATTGAGTCCTATTCCTGACAGATGAGAGTCGTAAAACATCAGTCCAGTAGAGCCATTTTGATGCCAAAACTTTCATTTCCAGCTTTATTGTCAGTATTGTGAGGTTAGACACTTTAAGGTGGAAACAACAGATATCTGTCCTTAAAAAAGCTACATACGTATTCCCAAGAGGTTACCTGTCCTCAGAAAATAGATTTCTGTCCCCTAAAATGCTGACTGTCAAAATGGACCTGTCCAAGAATCAAAATACCTTGGTTTACCAGTTCTTGTTAGACTTACTAACAAAAGGTTATGTTTGTTTGGAAAGTTAGAGAATATATATGGTTTTATTTGTAGCTTATATAAACTAAATACAATTTTTTTGTTCTTTTATTTAGTCTCTTTGTTATAACAAACATGAAAAATGATGCGATGTCTTCACAACAAATAATTTAAAATGTCCAAGAGTATTTTGTTGTTATATTTACTATAAACATGTAATTGTACGGCCACAGAATTTTCTCCAAAATTTCTTCTATGTAAATGTTGGTGCTAGCTTGATTACATTGTACATATCGTGTCATATTTGAATTCAACTTGTTGTGGAAACAATTAATAAAAATGGTCTCATTTACAGCAAATTGATTGAAATGATTGTAATGTCCAGTGTGATGGTAGGTGATTTGGTGCCAGAAGTTACACAGTGAGGCCAGGTCAGAATAGATAGTCCTCTATTACTCTGTACAATACATACAATACATTTAGTATGTTGCTGCGATATTTTGTCAAAAGAAGGGCACTGTGACCTTAACTTCCTATATCACACATGCTCAGCTATACTTGTATCTGTACCGTTGACACTTCAATGAACCATGTCTAGTATACATATGTTGTATTCTACTGAGAGCAAGGTGACACAGGACTTGATTACCTCCCCTTAACAAGGATAGCCGTCCATGTCCTGTGATTGGTAGACACTAGCCTAGTTCAATGTGGTAGAAAGTGAAATGATCTTGTATTAATTAGAAAAGTAGGTCACTTTCTGAACTGATCAGGCTGATTGTTGTGTGAAGATATATTTTGGTGCTGTCTGTAACATGCATTTTAGGTGTTATGATGTAATTTTGTCAGTTAATTTACATCGTTTGAATGTAATAAGCCCATGGCAAACAGAGATAAGCAGAGTGTGTAATAATAAGTCAGATTTAAGTACGTTCAGTGATGATGAAATAAGTAAGGGAGATAATTCTGGGAGTGATAAAATGTTGATTATTTACAATCAATTTCAATTTATTTTAAAGTTTGTATTTAGAATTACCTGGAGTTTATAATTAATACTTCTGGTTTGTTAGATAATAACTTTCTTTCCTCTGACAAGATTTTAGTGGGAAACTGTATAATATATATCTGATATGAGTGTGTCTCTGTGATGATATTACATTCAGAATACTTTACAAACCAGACCTATATAGATTTAGGGTAATTATCTAGGTCACATTTTAATACTGGAGGGCTTGCTTCGCTCTTATAGTTTTGAGTGCCTGTTTATTGTCAAAATTTTTACAAGGGTTCCTAATAATATAAAAACACTTCAGGTTTGATTGGATATGTGCAATGTACAAACAAGTAATATTATTTATTAAACTATTGTCTTGTTTTGGGTATTGTGTATTATCATTATTGAAGCTATGCTATGTATATCCCTTCATGGTCAAATACATTTGCAGATTTAGTATCATGTGCCTTGCTTAAAAAATGTTTGTGTGAGCTTAGTTAACTATAAATTATTTTGTTAAGTAGGTCAAATGACCTGGAGTTTTTTCCACACCCTTTGATAGTAAACTAACAAATAACAAATATGATATACTCTGGATAATTGATACCAATTAATTTTAAACACTGTGACTTGGTTTGGAGGATTTCTTTCAGAAAAAGTTAGAAACAGATTATTTTAGGAAAGATAATTGTAGTGATAAAGGTCAAAGCCTGGTGTAGATGAGGTCATCTGTATGGCCCAATGAACACAATATTTCATGAAGCACAAAACTGATTAATACTTGTGATAGATTTACAGTATCATTACTTTGTTTGGCATGAACTTCCACTTGTTACATCCACGAAAATAAACTGTTTGCTTATGTATCAATAAATGTTGTTTTCCTAAAAAGATCACTGTCGTCCATTTTTTATTTATGCACAATGTCTGACAACCTGGCCGTGGGGATGTAGGAATTTTGTCCTACATATACATCTACTGAGAGGAAAAAGAAACGCAATTAGGAATTTCCAGGTCAACTACTGGAAATAGAAAAGGGTTTTAGAATGTAATTATGGTGTAACTGGAAGATATGTGACCACTCTGTCATCTACGAGAATTTCATTCGTGTACGTTAAGTAAACCTTTCAAATTTGACGTTGATTCAAGAGTACTCCACTCAAAATGAAGTACGTTCTGGACCCATCAATATCGTGTGTGCCCCCGCGAGCTGCAGTAACTGCACGAATTCTTTTGTGCATTTAATTGATCGGGGTATTAACCCTCCACATTGGTATACGATTCCATTCCTCATCCAGCGCCAATGCCAACTGAGCGAGGTTGATTGGAGGATTCAATCTTATCCTTCTGTCCAACTCGTCCCATGAATATTCTATTGGGGAGAGGTCAGGGCTGTATGGGGGCCAGTCTAGGTGGGCGCCACGGCAAACCCTCGGTACATGCGGCCGGGCGTTGTCCTGCTGAAATGTCAGTTGACGCTGCTGTACTAGAGGAACAACATGCGGCGCTAGGATTTGATCTCTATAGCGGACGGCCGTGAGATTTCCCTGAATAACGAGCAGAGTAGTCTTGATACCATGCGCAATCCCTCCCCATACCATGGCCGATCCTCCTCCAAAGCGGTCATTCTCTATCACGCAAGCATCTGCATAGCGCTCGTGGGCACGTCTATAGACACGACGTCGGCCGTCTGCCCTGTAAAGCGAAAACCTGGACTCGTCTAAGAACAGGACCCTTCTCCAACGGTGCATTGGGAAGCGTCTTACGGAATGTGCTCCAGCCATTGCATTCATCTGGCACGTCGCCGCGCATTAAGCTGTGGTCCAACATATGGCCATCGTGGTCTTAGAACGAAGGCGCGCAGTCGAGTACGCACTGTCTTTGGATCAATTGGAACATGGTGACGCCCAATTGTGTTCCTTGCTGTTTCCGTGGCCGTCAGAAAGCGATTGCGTTGGTGCGAAAGTCGCATTGCCCTATCCTGCCGACGCATTGTCAAATGAGGGCGACTGCTTCGGGGACGGTCTGCAACCCTTCTCGTGGCATGTAGTATTTGGATAAGACGGCAAATGTTCGATGAATGGACTCCAAATTGATTAGCGACCTGATTTTGCGGGGTACCTTGCATAAGAAGTGCAATGGCACGACCCCTGTCAACTTCGGACAGTCGTGGCATTTTTACGGTGAACTGTTTATGCTTAAAATGTGGGAAACCAAGACGTATATGTCTGAAGATTCGCACACACAAATTTTGAACCAATTCTTTCTACTGGGTTCGAGATATCGTGCTTTTGTCTCTTATTCTTTTGTGCAAACTGCGTGCGCAATTTAGTTATGCATCAGTGATTTTAATACGGTACCATAGGGACCTAACTCAAATGCACACATTTGTCAAGTTTCAAGGGTGTACGTCAAAGATTTAATTTACAATATTAACTTTCTGCTATTTGCGTTTATTTTTATTTTCCTCTCAGCATATATATATTGTAATGCCAATATTTGTAAGCTCTTTAGCAGCTTTATTCCTTATTCCTTAGGTGATTTTAATCAAACTGCACATATCAGGATATTTTTGGTTTCAGGTTTGTATGGTAAAGGTCAAGGTCAGTTTCTATTTTTAGGTCACATGGTACAAAGTGCAAATGAACTTACAGTTTGATGAAGGATCTGTTATTTGTCCATCAACTTTTATCTTCTTAGATTTGGCCAGGATGCACATAGGTTGCAGTACAGCCTCATTTGAGTGACTTCAATCTATTTTCAAGGTCACAAGGGTCAAATATGTCTGGTGGAGAGTTATAATGTTATCTTATTTAAATCACCTTGACCTATTTTCAGGTTATCATGGGTCAAATATGTTTTTTTTAAAAAAAAATCTTCTGTTGCAGGAGACACAGGTTTTATGATATTTGGAGAGAAGATATTTGTAATAAGACAATACAAGTTTCTTTATATAAATTTTCTTTCCTATTTTCGAGAACACAAGGTTCACATAGCATAAAAACTCTCCTTAAGTTCAAGATAACATAGGACTATGATATTAAGCTTATACATCTGTAGGTACCTGGGATGGAAGGTATTTTGGTTTCTTCATACAAATGACCTTGACCTAACTTTATTCTTTTACTCAAGTTCCTGAGGACCCAAGGTACTGATTTGTTGTTCATACGGAGATATAATCCCTCTGTGCATCTTGTTAGTAAATCACTGTCAGAACTCCAGTGACTTTATTCTGTAAGGTATATTGACCAAATTCCACACACTTAAAAATATCTCCAACAAGTTAAGTTTCACTGTTACTAGTTTTGCTCACCTGCCGGAAGGGAATACAAAGTTGTTAAATGAATGACCTTGGCCCATTTTCAAAGTCCTAGGGGTGAAGTAGGATCGTTCCGATACATTATGGGAACGTGATTCAGAAGTTCTCATTTGTAATTCAGATTATGACTCGTTAATTACCTCTGGTTAAATTAAAACAGCTTTTGAGCAACTGGGCCAAGGATGTTTCTGAAGTGTTTTCGTTGTGGAATTAGTAGTAGTTAGTACAATCTAAGGCAGAAGATTGGACAAGACGTTAGGTTAGCAATCAGTTTGATTAGTCTGAAATATCATTGGGTCATGGAGATTCAAGTTTTGTATCAAATGAAGGTTGTGTCCCCGCTCACTCTTTAGAAGACAGGGAGATCATGGACAACTAGACATAAGTCTATATAGATCTTTCCAAGGACTTGCTTTGTGTTTACGGAACAATCAAGGTCAAGGCCATATCAGGGTGAGTGTCAAGAGAAAACTACAAAAAAAAAAAAAAAAAAGATTCAAATTGCTGATGAGGACAGGAGATCTGTTTTCTCCCCACAATGTCCTCTTGTTGGAAGACACGAAAGAAACACCCCAATCTTACACAGGACCCACTTTTTGTCGCTTCCCGTGATTTTTCAGTGGAATACAGCAGAATATATCGTTTGGTTCCCGCTGTCCCTAATCAGGACCCCGATCTGCGAGGGGTGCCCCGTAACAAGTCACTTCTTACCACATTCAATGCTGAACCAGTCAATCATGGATCCCACCAAAAGGAATCAGTCTTGTTTTCTAGTACCTATTGGCTGTAGAGACTCAGTTATGTAAACATTAAGGGATATGACCCCGGGTTTAGGGACTCAATAATGTATATAGATTAGCGGGCGCGGGGGTCCGATCCCCCTCCCACTGGATCCAGGGAGTCATTCATTATGTTATATATAGAAGAGGGTGTGACCCTCGGGTTTAGGGACTAAATAATTCATATAGATTAGAGGGTGCTGTGGTCTGACCCCCTCTCACTGGATCCAGAGAGTCGTTCTTTATGTTATATCGTCTAGGACTCGTCCGTGATTCTACATCATACAGCTGTTTCGTCCTTCTAGAACTGGTCAGTGATGCTACATCATGCAGCTGTTTAGTCCTTCTAGGACACGTCAGTGATGCTACATCATACAGCTGTTTCTTCGTCTAGGACTCGTCCGTGGCGCTACATCATACAGCTGTTTCGTCGTCTAGGACTCGTCCGTGGCGCTACATCATACAGCTGTTTCCTCCTTCTAGGACTCGTCAGTGATGCTACATCATACAGCTGTTTCGTCGTCAAGTCTCTTCAGTGATGCTACATCATACAGCTGTTTGTCCTTCTAGGACTCTTCAGTAATGTCACATCATACAGCTGTTTCGTTGTCTAGGACTCGTCCGTGGCGCTACATCATACAGCTGTTTGTCCTTCTAGGACTCTTCAGTAATGTCACATCATACAGCTGTTTCGTCGTCTAGGACTCGTCCGTGGCGCTACATCATACAGCTGTTTCGTCGTCTAGGACTGGTCAGTGATGCTACATCATACAGCTGCTTAGTTGTTTAGGACTGGTCAGTGATGCTACATCATACAGCTGTTCAGTTTTCTAAGACTGGTCAGTGATGCTACATCATTCAGCTGTTTCGTTGTCTTGGACTGGTCAGTGATGCTACATCATACAGCTGTTTCTTCGTCTAGGACAAATTCTAGATGGGGAGGTGCAACAATCCATAATCAAATGAATTTCAAATTTGTCATACATTAGATAATTTCAGAACAGCGTGTCTCCAGACTTCCTTTTGTTCGAAAATAAAACTACAAAGGAAATTTGATCCAGACCAATTTTAGTTTGATTTATGGTATATTCGGTAAATTGATACGTCGTGAACCAAGTAGCGGAGGGATGGGCCCAAACAGTGGAAATATTGGTTGTGCTGTCTAATAAACAAAACAGATACATCCGGGGTTAGATCGATATTCCGGAAATGTCACTCACTAAAAAGACATTAATACATAAAAGCTTGTTTCAAACATACTTTGAAATGTTTTTAGAATACTGAAATTTTTCCTACGGTTTGATTTTGATACCAAATCTCGGACAGTCTGGGTTGCAAACATTGATATTTCTTACAAAATCCACGACACAATCGACATCTGCGGTGGTATAGGAGCCTCATGTCGAGTATCAATTCAAAACGGCAAGGCTTTCAGTTCTTCTGTATATAGCGGTTGTTTTACAGGTATAATGATATGCACGAAAATTCATGAAAATACACATGTTTCTTCAAATAAAAAAAAATAAATAAATAAATAACTGACAGGGAAGTGAGCCCCTGACTTCTTGGTGATATTCGGGCGCGTTGTATGTCACCACTTCGTCCGAGCACGTGTTAGGCAATCACATTCCTATGTCCTACAATAGGTTCGGCTATTAACGAAGATTGATGCATTTCATTATTTCATTATTAATTTAAAAAGACCAAGTTCAACCATGCATGACAAAATCACTTTCGTATTGTTAATAAATTGCTTTAAATTAATAAAACTAATATTTCTCGATTGAGCTGTTGTTGGTGTATAATGGAACAATTGTCTGTGTGTCATATTGTGACGCATTCTAACCAGCATGTGGACATTCTACCCACTCACGCGCAACACTGTTTGTATACATATTATCTGAAAGATATATTAGATGACATATTAACAGGTCTATAACGATATTTTAGGAATATGGATACAAAACTTATCATGGATGCGTGGAATATTTCTGTTGAAATAACCAAACATCAATCTATTTAATTGATATATAGGTATCGTGGAGTTTTTGTTTCAAATAAAAAAATTAACTGCTGTGTATAATTCTTATTTTTGTCTTATGTTTATATAAATGTGTAAGAGCGTTAAACCGATTTTGACATCAGAAAGAGACATGTCATGTAATGGGCATATAGATATCGCGTCATTATTTATTATCATGTCAATTTATGATTAATGACCATGTAAACTAAGCATTTGAACAATTCTGATATCTGACATAAATTTATTATATGTTCAGATATATATATCAGAGTTTAACCCATTGAAATCGGGAGCGTGGGCCGTTAATCATGAATGTCCACGCTTTTTACTGATAATAACAGACAGAGAATTAGGTCATGCTTAGCTTTGTCTAATAACGAATATAAATACATCCGAACCTCATTATCTCGAACTCGTATATCTCGACGACTGTATAATTCAAAGCATTTCGCCAGTCTCGACCAAACTTCACACTAAGCATTCTAACGCGATTAAATCAAATACTCCGTATTCCTGAAGTTGAGGGGGTATTGTGGGGTGGGGATGGGGTGTATTGGTGTGTTTTTTTATGGGAGTATTTGCGTATGTGTGATTTTTTCATCACAGACAAATAAAAGCTATTATTGGTACCTTTTCGTAACTCAAGAGCCAAGGCTGATCCAAACATTTTCCGTTTTCTACTTCGACGTAAATAATTAATGCTATAACATGATATGTTAACAGCGGAAACAGATACGTACGCCACTCTACTCTCGTGTCATACCTGTCCCATTTATATTTCATCAATGGGTCTCTCTCTCTGTTGCCGCTGACATATATATCTAGAAATTTGCATAACTTTTCCCATGTAACAAATAAATTACAACAAAAAACTATTGCTATGGCAGTTACAACAGGCAATCTATAAATATTTAATCGGTGATTTAATCTCAATCACAGTTGCCTCCCTTTAGACATGATCTTGTGGGATATAGACCACCGTCAGACAAGAGTCTTGATGAGAGGAAGTAAAATTGATGTAGCCTCTACTCCTTTCTCTCTACCCTCTACAAAATACCTCAACTTCCTATCTTCTACCCACTACCCCATATCTCCACCCTCTACCCTCTACCCCACATCTATACTTCCTATCCTCTACCCGCGACCCCATATCTCTACTTTCTACCCTTCACTCGCTACCCAATGTCTCTACTTTCTACCCTCTACTCGCTACCCCATGTCTCTACTTTCTACCCTCTACCCACTACCCTATATCTCTACTTTCTACCCTCTACCGCATATCTCTACTTTCTATCCCCTATCCACTACCCCATATTTCTACTTTATACCCTCTACCCGCTACCCCATATCTCTACTTTCTACCCTCTACTCGCTACCCCATGTCTCTCCTTTCTACCCTCTACCCGCTACCTCATATCTCTACCCTCTACCTTCTACCGCATATCTCTACTTTCTATCCTCTACCCACTACCCCATATTTCTACTTTATACCCTCTACTCGCTACCCCATGTCTCTACTTTCTACCCTCTACCCGCTACCCCATGTCTCTACTTTCTACCCTCTACCCGCTACCTCATATCTCTACTTTATACCCTTTACTCGCTACCCCATGTCTCTACTTTCTACCCTCTACCCGCTACCCCATATCTCTACTTTCTGCCCTCTACCCGCTACCCCATATCTCTAATTTCTACACTCTACCCACTACCCCATATCTCTACTTTCTACACTCTACCCACTACCCTATATCTCTACTTGCTACCCTCTACCGCATATCTCTACTTTCTACCCGTTACCCTTTCCTCTACTCTGTACCCTCTCCCCCTACAATATTTTTTATGTACACTCGTTTTAGCGGAAGTCACTTTTACTGAAGATTTCAGAAAACACGTGATTTACGTAACTCAGGATGATGACGAATTGTCGTCACCAACAAGACCAGTTTTAGTGATGATATAGAAAGGACGTGTAATGTTCTCACAAAGATAGCCTGTAGGAGAGAAAAAAAAACTTCTAGCTTTAATGATTTAGGGTTTTTAGTATGTACCATAGTAAACCTTACAGAAGCTAAATAAGGATTTTATGAATTCATGAGAGTCTTTCTGATGTCCCCGACACCTGGGCTAACTGACTGACAAGTTTTAATTGGATTTGTGATCCATGTTATATCGTTAGGGACGTTCTTAATGATTTTTAAGTCTGAACTTGAAGAACTAAAAAAATCCTCATAATTGAAAACTGGTTTGTCCTCCAGTTTAATAGCCGACTCAGTAATACCGACACGACGGACAGTGGCAGTTTTCTACCTGTCAGTTTTGCACCTGATAATACTTACTAACTCAGGTAAATAAGTACATCAATTTAAGCGTATCCAATCATACCTTTAATTTGCTTGTTCAAGTGATCAGCGAAAATGGAAAGCATTTAAGATAATGTTGACTTAACACTCGCACGAAAAGATTACTCTCAACCAGGCGTTTCCTGTTTAGAACTTCAAATATCTTCACGTCTTTCTTTTATCCTGCGTGTCAACACTGAAGGTCAGTTCCAAAGACCGAGAGCAGACCCGAATATAAAACGAGGGGTGATCGGTCAGTTTCAGACTCCTTCAGCTTAATGTGTACATATACGTCAAATTTCAATCCGATTTATTTTTAAACATTAAATACGAATTTAAAGATGTTTTCGTATTAAGTATAACTATTAGCAAAGTTTGTGATGTATTTGATCGAAAAATCAAACTTTAAAAAGCTGTTTTGCATGAAAATATCGGTTTCTATATAGAGGGCGCCAATAGTTTAAACACACATAGTTAAAAAAACTGAGGAATTTTCACAGGGAAACAGATACTTCTAAGAGAGCGGTATTATAACTCATGTAGTGATGTTACAATTAGATATTTAAAAAAAAAACAGGCAATTTTATCCTGGTTTCAGTTTCGCACTGGTTATAAAACATCTTCTAATCTTCCAATCATATAAAAAAGTGAAGAATAAACATAGATCTCATATGGAATGGAAACGGATTCGAGATATTAAATGTATCTCTCACATAGTTATAATTTTACATTACTTACAACTTGGATTTTACCAGCAGAATAATAATAACAATGTCTGGTGCTTCAAGTCCTGTTAAATTGTATCATATGCACACATTAATTAACAGAAATTGTATACTCAGTAGATATCAGAGTCACTCAAGAACGCTTTTATAGTGTTATCACACTGAAATGTCACAACCTGGACACGACATTGTACAGACGAAATCACGCAGCCTCGGATGACACCATTTAGCATTTATTGCTGATCCAACACTAACAAAAATGAGAAAAGTGATGTTTTCAAAGTAAGACATGAGGTAAGAAAACAGAAAAAAAACCACAATTCGTAATACTCGAACTACCTGAAGGATAGGAATAGATACAGGTTACTGTTAAAATAGAAAAAAGTAAATACATGTGTATCCATGATTTGTCTATTGGTCAGTACCGGATAATATATATTCACAAGCCTAAGGGGGTTTCTTGTAGTTCTTAGAGTCGCGTTTGAGTCTGGCTAGAAAACACTTAATGAACACACATCTGAGTCTGGCTAGAAAACACTTAATGAACACACATCTGAGTCTGGCTAGAAAACACTTAGTGAACACACATCTGAGTCTGGCTAGAAAACACTTAGTGAACACACATCTGAGTCTGGCTAGAAAACACTTAGTGAACACACATCTGAGTCTGGCTAGAAAACACTTAGTGAACACACATCTGAGTCTGGCTAGAAAACACTTAGTGAACACACATCTGAGTCTGACTAGAGAACACCTACTGGACTCAATGTTGAGTCTGACTAGAGAACGCTTACTGGACTCAAGTTTGAGTCTGGCTAGAGAACACTTACTGGACTCAAGATTGAGTCTGACTAGAGAACACCTACTGGACTCAATGTTGAGTCTGACTAGAGAACATTTACTGGACTCAAGTTTGAGTCTGACTAGAGAACACTTACTGGACTCAAGATTGAGTCTGACTAGAGAACACTTACTGGACTCAAGTTTGAGTCTGACTAGAGAACACTTACTGGACTCAAGTTTGAGTCTGACTAGAGAACACTTACTGGACTCAAGTTTGAGTCTGACTAGAGAACACTTACTGGACTCAAGTTTGAGTCTGACTAGAGAACACCTACTGGACTCAAGTTTGAGTCTGACTAGAGAACACCTACTGGACTCAAGTTTGAGTCTGACTAGAGAACACTTACTGGACTCAAGTTTGAGTCTGACTAGAGAACACTTACTGGACTCAAGTTTGAGTCTGACTAGAGAACAATTACTGGACTCAAGATTGAGTCTGACTAGAGAACACTTACTGGACTCAAGATTGAGTCTGACTAGAGAACACTTACTGGACTCAAGTTTGAGTCTGACTAGAGAACACTTACTGGACTCAAGTTTGAGTCTGACTAGAGAACACTTACTGGACTCAAGTTTGAGTCTGACTAGAGAACACTTACTGGACTCAAGTTTGAGTCTGACTAGAGAACACTTACTGAACTCACGTTTGAGTCTGACTAGAGAACCCAATGTGAATTACATTATCTTAAGATTCAGCGATATAGTTTGTACATGACGTGGGTTTATGTAGAAACAAACCAGGCCTACTCTTCCGGAGCACGTGGTCTTATCCTCTGTTGACCGTTACACGCTTCTGTGTTAACCTTTCATTAATTGATTTCTCGCCCTCGTTTTATTGATTTTGAGATTGACCTACGATTTTGTTGAAAAACATTTCATGATATACAATATAACTTACCATACATAAGTTAGGGTTATACCCGTTACCATGGCAATAAGGGAAGGCTAAATTTGGAATCGAATTTCATTTTTTGATCAGCTGTTTTTCAATGTCTTCCTTGACAAATCTTCACTGTTGACCTACAGTTAAACATTCGTCCTCGTGAGGAAGGTTTTGTCCTCTGGTCAGATATACCACCTGATTAACCACGTGTACCTTGTGTCACTATACTTTGACCGACATATCGTAGCCTCCAACAAACACGCGCACTCTACACATACTCTCACCTGACATGGTGTACAGTGGGGGCCATTCTTTAACGACAATTAAATTAACAATAGAACAAACCCGTTTTAAATGCTGATGGTTTTTGGAATAAAAATATGTAGACTTTAGTAAAAACAATGAACACTTTCAATAAAAAAATAAGATATTAACTAAGCTCGCCATAAATTAATAGACCAAATTCCTACCCTTGACCGTGTGTCCGAATTCTCGATGACCACTACACCATCGTTTACACAGCAACACGTCTCAAGACATATAGTCAGAAAGGTGTTTTCACATGAAAAGAAAAGTGTTATTTACATTTCTACCTTTGTCAGCGAGAAAGGTGTTAAATTGCTAATCTAGACCAGACCTCAGTTTGGAAAGTATAGTTTACACAAATATATTGAACATAGCCCAAACAGTCCACAATTAATTTAAGCAAACAATAGCTCAGTTGAATCTCATTAGCAAAAGGAATAAATACACTTCGCCCTTTGAGTAATGTATCTGTCCTTTCATCTCACCCGACTGGTCAAATTTACTAAACAAATATTTTCTGAGTTTACGGCTTATACATAGTACAAAGGCAGAAATCTATATGAGTGACGGTCGTAATTATATTTCTACAACGAAAATCTGAGGCTTCAAACATTTTCCGTCTTGTTATGAAACTTTTGAAAGCAATTATATGTAATTGAACATGCACATTTATTTCAGTTTGAATCAATGTCTGAAAGACAGAATAAATACTTTAATTAACCAGACACGAGTCATATTCAATAACAAGCTATTTTAGTTTTTGTTGTCAATTAAACAATAGCGTGGAATAATTAATAAAAAAAGGTGAGATAGAGGGAAAGTAGATGTGAAAGGAAAGAGAGAAAAGAAAGTAACCTAGGAGAAGGAAAGGAAGGCTGAAATGGAAAAAAAGAAAAACAAGAGAAAAGAATGGAGAGAAAAGAGAAAGAGAGACGAGAGAGGGAAGAAGAGAACAAGAAGAAAAGACGAGGGCTGGGAAGGAAAGATGAAGGAAAATAGGGCTTGAAATCAGAAGGAAAGACAAGAGAGAATGAAAGAACTGAGAAGGAAAACGAGGACGGAAAGAGGAGAACAAGGAGAAAAGGCAACGACGACGAGAATAAAATGGCGAGGACAAAAAGGGATTGAAAGAAAGCAAGACAAGAGGAAATGAAAATAATGGGAAGGAAAACGGAAAGAAAGACAAGGGGACTGATATAAATTAGGAGGAAAACGTGGGCAAGAGAAGGAAAGGGCAAGCAGAAGGAAAGACAAGGGGACTGATATAAATTAGGAGGAAAACGGGGACGAGAGAAGGAAAGAACAAGCAGAAGGAAAGACAAGGGGACTGATATAAATTAGGAGGAAAACGGGGACGAGATAAGGAAAGAACAAGCAGAAGGAAAGACAAGGGGACTGATATAAATTAGGAGGAAAACGGGGACGAGAGAAGGAAAGAACAAGCAGAAGGAAAGACAAGGGGACTGATATAAATTAGGAGGAAAACGGAGACGAGAGAAGGAAAGAACAAGCAGAAGGAAAGACAAGGGGACTGATATAAATTAGGAGGAAAACGTGGGCAAGAGAAGGAAAGGGCAAGGAGAAGGAAAGACAAGGGGACTGATATAAATTAGGAGGAAAACGGGGACGAGAGAAGGAAAGAACAAGGAGAAGGAAAGACAAGGGGACTGATATAAATTAGGAGGAAAACGTGGGCAAGAGAAGGAAAGGGCAAGCAGAAGGAAAGACAAGGGGACTGATATAAATTAGGAGGAAAACGGGGACGAGAGAAGGAAAGAACAAGCAGAAGGAAAGACAAGGGGACTGATATAGATTAGGAGGAAAACGTGGGCAAGAGAAGGAAAGGGCAAGGAGAAGGAAAGACAAGGGGATTGATATAAATTAGGAGGGAAACTTTGGCAAGAGAAGGAAAGAACAAGGAGAAGGAAAGACAAGGGGACTGAAATAAATTAGGAGGAAAACGGGGGCGAGAGAAGGAAAGGGCAAGGAGAAAGAGAAGAGTATAGAAGGAAAGGGAACTAATGGGGAAGCCCAGGTCTTAACTATTATAGCTTTTGCAATCTATAGGATACTCACAAATACGAGACTTTAAAATACAGCCCTTGTCACTGTACGCTTAGTGAGGACTTTTTGGCGATAATCGGAAATAACCAATGGCACGAGTGAAATGAGACGTTTCATTGGTCCCCGAGTTCCCATCGCCTTTAAACCAGATCTTCGTTATCTGGAAGTAAAGCCTCGCGTCGTTCAATAGCTAGATATAGAAAATCCTACAATGACCATCGAATATAGTCAGAGTGGTGCCATATTGACTGAAAATTCGGTTTGACAGGAAACTGAAGGACCTCGAACTTATTCGCTGGAGAACTGTTTACTTTCTCGATCCCTTTGTTCTGTTTCGTTTTTTACGTGATTATAAGTGTGTAACATTGATGTTCCCTACAGACAGACAATGCAATATATTCACAAGTGCGATTTCCTGACGACAAATCTTTCCGTTTTATTTTGTATGTACTAAGTTCGTAAAATTGATGTTACCTTTCCCTGTCTGTCACACCTCTTGGTTACGACTGTGTCAATACGGTAGATAGAAAGTGTGAATGATTTCAACTCAAGACAACGCACCCGAGCATTGCAATATTGACCAAGTGACCGTGATCACTAATGGAGGGATTCTCTTGTAGTAGCAATGTTAATATTTGTGCTCAAGGAAAGTCAACCTAACTGAAGGATACAAGCGTTTTATTTACATCGATCAAATATTGACATAACCTCCTATGTCTGTCAGAAGCTTGAAATTTGCCGAATCGAACACCTGGTCACATAAACTACTGACAGTTGATACGAATTTTAATACTTGTATGTATACATTCACATTCCAGCCGTTCCCTGAAATTTTTACCTCGATTTTTTTCTACTAATTAATCTGTCATCGATTCTCATGATAGCACTTTGTTTTTAAGAAAAAGTTTTTAAAAACAGAAAAAAAGGAAAAAAAATATATATTCTAATTATTCTCAAAGTTACACTATAAAAAAATTTAGCGGTACACAAACTCAATTTTTATCATGTCTAATCCGAATAACCAGAGTGACACAGCTGACACACGGGGAGAGATTTGGCATTTAAACTGTAGATCTTGGCAGAAATTTCTGTTGAATAATAAAAGTGAAAATATATCATTTTCGACTGGAGGCGTCAGCTCTATAGAATTTGGGATTGTTTATTTAAAGTGGGCGTAGAAAATAATCCGAATCATGCATAGAATTTTAGATTTTAAGACTATGTTCAAACCTCACTTTACACCTACATATTAAAAAGTTTTCATGACAGTTAACGAAGAATAATTTTTTCGCGAATCTACTATTCTCCACTAATAACTACTGGTTTTCCTGCTTACAACCAAATAATGTACTAATTTTCCTGTGTGTAACTTATTTTTCCAGCGTACAAACAACAAATGTACTAATTTTCCTGTGTGTAACTTAATTTTCCAGCGTACAAACAACAAATGTACTAATTTTCCTGTGTGTAACTTATTTTTCCAGCGTACAAACAACAAATGTACTAATTTTCCTGTGTGTTCCTGAGTACAAACTATAAATGTACTAATTTTCCTGCGCCGAGATATCGATTTTCTGCTATATAAGTACTACTTGTTGGGTGTTATGCTAGTTTTACTGTGTGTTCCTGAGTACAAACTATAAATGTACTAATTTTCCTGCGCCGAGATATCGATTTTCTGCTATATAAGTACTATTGGTTGGGTGTTATGCTAGTTTTACTGTGTACGGATTTTCCTCCTTTATTTTGTGGCCGTCATTTCTTGAATGAATCTAATTCCAGAGTTTTGATGTCTATTATTATCTAAAACCTAATATTTTCTGTTCGACCGGAATTAGGTTAAAGGTTGGTGTACTCAGTCTGTATCTGCCAATAACAAATATCTTTTTACTGTGTATAGTGACATTGGTTGAAACAAAAGTATTTTTTCGTTTTCTTGAGATACATAAATCGTCTGGATAATAATAAAATGTCAACATTTGATAAGATTCGTGTATCTTTAGTGTACAGATGTACGAATGCACCAAACCAAATATTTAAATAAAGGCTGTTTAGGAAGGAAGGCGATTACCTATCGAAATAAGTAGCTAGAACAGGACGATTTAATCTCATTTACTCAAAAGGAGGCTCGAATTATATACGGGATCACCTTTTGTGACGTAAGAGCACGTGAAGTGTTCAAATAGCAGCGTTTACTCGCCTTGTCTATTCGGCTATTGAACCAGTACATCTCGTTAACTATTAACAAAGACTGGTAAACGGTATAATTTTCATCTCATTCAAATCCACGGGAAACCACCTCATCGGCTTTTACCGTTCTGGTGTAGTGCTGTAACTGTTGAGAGAACAATGGCGGGCATCACGTTAAAAACTCGACAAATATTTAACTTCGGTTCTCTAATGATAGATCTGTACCTCTTTGTAATGTTAGGGACATATTCTGATTGAAGAAGTTCTGTTGACAAAGTAGAGAAAAGCTTTTTAAATGTGTCCATACCTAACACATTATATCGAAAATATAATGAAACGCCAACAGGTTGAATGTAATCAATAGATTTCTATAGGATTTCCGCTTTTATTTTGATCCCAATTCTCTAATATTTGGTTTTAATTCTATTCGGTCCTTTTAACACAGTGCGTGTGAATGAGTCCACTTTTTGTATCTTATATTTAGTCTGGTTTCAAAGTCAAGTGCCGAATCCAATCTGTGGGAAATGATATCTCCTCCCTGAACAGTATACCGATTCCTTACTTATTTACCTGTGTTTGATTCTGTTAAACTGACTTCACATCTGTAGACGAAGAAGAGGATCTATTAACTTTAAATAATGTGTCCCGATTTCATATTCTTGTACAAAGCTCCGATTGTATATTCTGTTTATAACTTGTGTCCCGATGGTACATATCTATGTGCCTTTTAATGATGTATAATTGTGAGTTGGTTTTCCAACCTTAACATATGATGTCCAGATTGTACCGTAAGCGTTTCTATAACTAGTGTCTTAGTTGTGTAATCCTGTAATATACCATTATTTATGTATTGTTTAAGGATTGTTTGTGTCGTAGTCAGATATAAGTGTATTTAGTAGCGATATAAGATATTGTGTACAATTTACAAAATCCATTCAAGGTATATTTCATTCAAATAATAAACTGTACCAAGACGGATTCTACAGTTGATAGGAAGCCGGATGGAAGATAAAACAAAATGGCGCGCGTGAACACATAGTAACGCACCAAAACAAAAGGAAAGGCAAAAACACTAACCGAGAGACACCAAAACAAAAGGAAAGGCAAAAACACTATCCGACAGACACCAAAAGAAAAGGAAAGGCAGAAACACAAACTGACAGACACCAAAACAAAAGGAAAGGCAAAAACACAAACTGACAGACACCAAAACAAAAGGAAAGGCAAAAACACAAACCGACAGACACCAAAACAAAAGAAAAAGGCAAAAACACAAACCGAGAGACATCCAAACACGAAATGAAATACAAAAACACCAACAGAAAGACACCGAAACAAAAGGAAATGCAACAATTAGATCCAAGTGACAACAAAAATGTTAATCAGTAGAAACTGAGAAGAAATGGAAACAGAGGGAAATTTGATCACAGGAATTGAGGGCCAAAAGAAAATATAAAGTGGTATTGTAATTTAATTGATCTTTTTCGGACAGGGTGAATTTACTGTTCAATGTAACTGACTAGAGAAACTTGATATTTATTATAAAGCTGCTGAACAGCCTTGACATTTTGTATGATTGTCTAGTCGTCTCGTGTGTCATTTTATAGACGCTAGGTGTTGCTGAACTCGATCTGGTAACAATTTTTTTTACGAATTGACAAATATCTTCATCTTTCTTTTATTGTTTTATGCATAGTTTGACAATCAAGGTATTTAATCATATTCAGATATGCTTTTTGTCGTTTTAGTTTATATTTATATCCTTAAGAAACATGATCCTTTGTGTTCAGAAAAATTTCTGAAATATCCAAAATGTTTCAAATTTCACATTTACATCACGAATTATACACCATTATGTCATAACTTATAGAAAAACCACTTTATTTGTAACAGTGCTTTACAACATTAAATGTATCGATCTCAGCAGACACATAAACATATACATATACTATGAATAAATATAAAGTCAATTTAAAGGGAGATAACTGAACTCTAAATCGCTTTTAATGTTTTGAATACCCAGTAATGCATCTACTAGATATAAACATCTCTGAGTACAACAGATACCACTTTTTGTTTTAATTTCAATTATTTGATTTTAAATAATTGTCTGTAAAAAAATAGAAATTTTCCATGTGGCCAATATTACGGTGTGATGGTTCCATATCTACTAGATTTGTCCACGCCGTATACAATTACTACAAAGTTATGAAATTTTCATTTAGCGCATGTCATTCTTAAAAATATATATATAGAAAAAATACAACATATCAAAAATATAACACAAACAATATTGATCTTTGTTATCGAAAATAGTTTTTTTTTTGTTTTTTAAGAACGGCTTCCTTGTATCAAGGTAACGGTGTTGTATAATATCTACCCCTAATGTAATATCCGTGACATTAGAAGGGGATACTTATTCATGGCTCTCCTATCGTGTGGTTGAACTCCGCTGATAGAATTCATTGCTATGGATTTCGTGTCAAATAACTGTTGCATCATTTTACACCTGAACATGCTGTTCATCCATTCGAATCTATAAAAACACAGTTTTTTTGTTTTTGTTTTTTTTACAATTTTATTCATTATATGTGTCGTAATTACGTATGGAGACCCACGGAAAAGTTTTCTGTTTGATCAACATCACTTTAAAACATTTCGTGTTAGGATAATAGCAAAATTAATTAAAATGGAAAATGATAAACTGTACATAGTAATAATTGTCTTCAATTTACGATTGTAATAGTTAGTACGGGGTCAGTGTATATCCTGGATCGTGTTTGTGGTATCCTACTAGTTCAATAAAGTCCCGATTCTCGTCGTTTTCCACGCAAATTAGTAATATGAACGAACAGGTCATGTCAGTTTATGTAGTAAACACAATGAGCGATCAAGTTTTTAATAATTATGACATTTGGTCATTAAAATTTCACAGATCATCCTTCCAATTATCCTCACCGCTGCTTAAAAATAAACTATTATTGTCCATTTTTTAACGCCAATCATCGCCTAGCCCACACCTGGACAACTCGAATAATTGGCTTGGTAATTATCGCGTCTTCTCTTACCATTCTCATCAAGTTTCGAGGTCAAAATTTCGCTGGTCACGCTTTCTACACAAGCCTTCTTGTACAGTATTGTTAGCTTACAGTCGCCAAATCTGAAATGTGTTTTAATTAAAAAGTCAAAACTAATGATATACACTTCTGCAATAGAAAATGTTGTGGTAGCGAAACCATAATGATTAATCTGTTGAAACATCCAGATTAAATCCCAACGAAACAAGAATTTATTTATTTTATTGCCTTTAGCTGACTAAAGTTTAAACAATGATATCCAGAAAAGTGAGCATTTACGTCATATTCAAGGTATGTCTACAATTTCTCACTGTCTCCAACAACAATAATAATAAAGAAATCACAAACCAGCCATTCTCTATTGTAATGGGTTAAGCCACATTTTTTATCTTTTCCTTTTTTACGACTTTAGAAACTAATTAAAATCTGACGATCATCAGTTTGGTAAACCAGATGGTCATCTGAGAATTAAAAAGTAATTACACATCCAAGTTTTTACATTTTCATCGCAATTCTGCTATATGAGTTTTAATCGTCTACATGTGGCGGCGCGGAAGGATTCAGACAATGCAAGATTAAAATTGAATATCATATGTCACTGAAATAGCAAACTATATTCAGAGTGAAATTAACATTATGAATATGTCACCGTTGACGTATATAACAGCTGATTGATAAAACAATATTCAAATTCACTCAAGTGGAAAGGATGGCTAATGAAATATGATGGTTTAAATCAATTGGGAAAGATGGTTAATGAAATATCATGGTTTAAATCAATAGGAAAGATTGCTGATGAAATATGGTTTAAATCTATGGGAAAGATGGCTGATGAAATATGGTTTAAATCAATGGGAAAGATGGTTGATAAAATATCATGGTTTAAATCTATGGGAAAGATGGCTAATGAAATATCATGGTTTAAATATATGGGAAAGATGGCTGATGAAATATCATGGTTTAAATCAATGGGAAAGATGGCTGATGAAATATGGTTTAAATCTATGGGAAAGATTGCTGATAAAATATCATGGTTTAAATCAATGGGAAAGATGGCTGATGAAATATGGTTTAAATCTATGGGAAAGATTGCTGATAAAATATCATGGTTTAAATCTATGGGAAAGATGGCTAATGAAATATCATGGTTTAAATATATGGGAAAGATGGCTGATGAAATATCATGGTTTAAATCTATGGGAAAGATGGCTGATGAAATATCATGGTTTAAATCTGTGGGAAAGTTGGCTGATGAAATATTATGGTTTAAATCAATGGGAAAGATGGTTAATGAAATATCATGGTTTAAATCAATAGGAAAGAATGCTGATGAAATATCATGGTTTAAATCAATGGGAAAGATGGCTGATGAAATATTATGGTTTAAATCAATGGGAAAGATTGCTGATGAAATATCATGGTTTAAATCAATGGGAAAGATGGCTGATGAAATATCATGGTTTAAATCGTTTTTAAGAAGTATTCGCGGTTTGATAAATAAAGGACAAACGAATGTGGAAATGAAAAAAGAAGGGAAAAGAAAATTATAATTAATATTAACACACGTGACCGGTTCCTTTCATCACTTTTACATATTTACGTTTGTTTGGTGCTTTCTTAAAGAGAAAGACAGATAACAACATTTACTGGTGTCTTCGTAAATAATTTCCTTTTTCATCTCTCAGAAATAAGACTCCCCTTACCAGTTACACACCACAGCAGTGTACAGTTGATGTCCGGTACTTCTGTTTCATCAACAAATTAGGAGAAAATTGCAAATTAGACAATATCAGATTTCAACTTTTCACCTTCCATTAAATTGTCAACTGATTATGAGTTTGTTAAATGTTTTATTTAATGTTTAATTATCTAAACACATATTAAATATATAATGTTATTCACAGAAATATTCTATATTAGGAATGAATTGATTAGAATTCGTATGGTGTTTAGGTGCTGCATCATGATTGTGTATTACAACTTAACTAATCTATATCTATGTGCGATTGGCTCAGTCGTCTAACATAGATACAACTGTGTGATGCAGTTTAAAGCTTGATGTGGCTCTACCGTGTCTAATTCTTTGTATTGAAAGGTGCGATGTACTTTTGTGTCTGTTGTACAAATTTCAGTGAGTATTCCAGGTGATACTTTGTACCGTAGACTGTATTGAACACCTGTTATACTGTAATTAAAGGTAATTGGATTGCATGTTTAACTTCTATATAAGTCAACAGGTAGTTTTAATAATCTATTGATGTAAAGTAAAGGTATATTTACACCACAAAATGTCTATCAAACATGAACGAATTTGACAAAATGACTGTTAATTAGACACAGAAATTTCATTTTACTATCAACACTTGTATTTGATCTATTATGTCTCCCTTGATATACTGTTTTCATAGTCAGTACATTCTATATTCTTTAACAATCTCTAAAACTGACAATGGTTTGTTAAATTAACGTTCATGGTTAAAAAAACTGGATTTTAATTTCATTTATTTAAAATGAAATGGTAAACATCAATATTGTGTAGACATAGAAATTTGTATCACTTGTCAGACTTCCAGTGTTCCGTCTAGAATACCCTTAATAAAATTCTCGTCAGACTTCCGGTGTTCCGGCTAGAATACTAAAAATTGTAACAGTTACCAGACTTCCGGTGTTCCGGATAGAATACTAATAATTTTAGACTTGTCAGACTTCCGGTGTTCCGTCTAGTATACTTATAATTGTAACCATTGTCAGACTTTCAGTGTTCCGTCTACAATACTAATAACTGTAACAGTTGCCAGACTTCCGGTGTTCCGTCTAGAATACTAATTATTGTGATTCTAGTCAGCTTTCCAGTATTCCGTCTAGAATACCCTTAATCAGAATTCTCGTCAGACATCCAGTGTTCCGGCTAGAATACTTATAATTGTCATCATTGTCAGACTTCCGGTGTTCTGCCTAGAATACTAAAAATTGTAACAGTTACCAGACTTCCGGTGTTCCGTCTAGAATACTAATAACTGTAACAGTTGCCAGACTTCCGGTGTTCCGTCTAGAATACTAATTATTGTAATCCTTGTCAGACTTCCGGTGTTCCGTCTAGAATACTAATTATTGTGATAATAGTCAGACTTCCGGTGTTCTGTTAAAATACCAGTAACCATATACTTGTCTGGCATCCTGTGTTCTGTTAGAATACAAGTAACCATATACTTGTCAGGCATCCTGTGTTCTGTTAGAATACTAGTAACCATATATTTGTCAGGCATCCTGTGTTCCGTTAGAATACCAGTAACCATATACTTGTCAGGCATCCTGTGTTCCGTTAGAATACAAGTAACCATATACTTGTCAGGCATCCTGTGTTCCGTTAGAATACAAGTAACCATATACTTGTCAGGCATCCTGTGTTCCGTTAGAATACGAGTAACCATATACTTGTCAGGCATCCTGTGTTCCGTTAGAATACCAGTTACCATATACTTGTCAGGCATCCTGTGTTCCGTTAGAATACGAGTAACCATATACTTGTCAGGCATCCTGTGTTCCCTATGCAGTAGTTAAAACATTTTCTCTCTCTTGAGAGTGCCCCGAAAAATTGATGATGAAATAAAAAAAATCATAACTGATAACGTTGGCATGGAAACGTACATACATATTTTGTGCATTACAATGCAAACTAGTAAGAAGGCGTTTTCTTTAAGAAACTGAGCCTACTTTTTTAGTATTTATTATTTCTTTGACATATTGTTAAAGCAGATGTAAAGAATTCAGATATTTCTCAATAGAACCAAATATAGTTTTACATCAGTATTTTAGACCGCGGTGGCTGAGTAGTTAAGGCGTCCGGTCGTCTTTATACTTAGCACCTCTGAGACGCGTGTTCGAGTCCTGCGTGGGACAGTCGATAGGTACCGGCCGCCGGATGGAGGTTTTCTCCGGGAACCTGGGACGTTCTTACATGACCATGGCTGTTAATAGGACGCAAAGCAATAGTAAACAAACAACGAACGAACTTCTTAAGTTCACCACAGGATGTATTGATTTCGTGAAAAAAGAGGACCTTACAAAAATCTTGACTTTAAATCAAAACTTTCAAGTTGTTACCACAGTGAATATCACCCTCACAGCATGATCTCCCTGGAAAATCATCTGCATACATAATATTTCCTTGGCAGAGATCAAAGTGATGATAGTAGGACCCTGACTATCCCCACAGTGCTGTAACGTTCGAGCCCTGGAACAGCTGGCGGAGTCGTCCTGCGCACAGATGTAGAAGGTCCTGACGGGGACCACAGGCATCTAATGTCATTTAATAGTAATATATTATTCTGGCATCAAATACAGATTCTGCCATGTTTAAAAATTTATCTCGGAAAGCGGCAGCAGTTGGCTTCTGGTTTTTAAATGTTATATATGTATTGAGTTGAATTAGTCTGAAGTATTCACGTGGGACACTTACTTTGATATGTATTTCTGTCAAATTCTCTATCACTGCTGGAAATTCGTTCAATACTAAATTATGTATTTGGACAGCCCCGAGCAAACCAACTCCTATTTGGATGGTAGACGATACCTTTATTTGAGGTGTCTAGGGTATAAAATTCAATACGTCTATGATATCGGGTTGATAGGTAAGGTATCAGTGTGCGCAACATTAAAAAAATAACGTGTTGTTTTTAAAAATTTATTAATTGTAACCAACAGTCTGTAACACTTAGACAGCCGATTTTCTATCGGAAATAGAATCTGGACAGAACATGTCAGTAGGGACATTTAATATACATAGAACTTTATAATAACACATTATTGGCTTATCAAAGCGTCGGAACAAGGCATATCTTTATCCTCGTGAACTACACAATGACAATATCAACATTTCATATGTAGATAGGATAGGATAGGATGTCCCCGGAATTAAAAACACGGAGAATGAATCCGTAACTAGTGATGATTGATAATGATAATATATCAGTTTTCATGCGTTCTGATAATATAGGTGATCTAACACTATAGTATCAATGTAAACGAATTCAGACGGAAATCCACAACGACAAAAGATATGTTTATCTACCGAACAGTTCAAAACTTATACACAAAAAATGTGTTTATCTACTGAACTGTTCAACACTTATACACAAAAGATGTGTTAATCTACCGAACTGTTCAACACTTAAACACAAAAGATATGTTTATCTTCCGAACTGTTCAACACTTAAACACAAAAGATGTGTTTATCTACCGAACTGTTCAACACTTAAGCACAAAAGATGTGTTAATCTACCGAACTGTTCAACACTTAAACACAAAAGATATGTTTATCTTCCGAACTGTTCAACACTTAAACACAAAAGATGTGTTTATCTACCGAACTGTTCAACACTTAAGCACAAAAGATGTGTTTATCTTCCGAACTGTTCAACACTTAAACACAAAAGATATGTTAATCTCCCGAACTGTTTAACACTTTAACACAAAAGATATGTTTATCTACCGAACTGTTCAACACTTAAACACAAAAGATATGTTAATCTCCCGAACTGTTTAACACTTAAACACAAAAGATATATTTATATCCCGAACTGTTCAACACTTAAACACAAAAGATGTGTTTATCTACCGAACTGTTCAACACTTAAACACAAAATATATGTTCATCTCTTATACCAAAAAATGTGTTTATCTACTAAACTGTTCAACACTTAAACACAAAAGATATGTTTATCTACCGAACTGTTCAACACTTAAACACAAAAGATATGTTAATCTCCCGAACTGCTTAATATTTAAGCACAAAAGATGTGTTTATCTACCGAACTGTTCAACACTTAAACACAAAAGATATGTTTATCTCCCGAACTGTTCAACACTTAAACACAAAAGATATGTTAATCTTCCGAACTGTTCAACACTTAAACACAAAAGATGTGTTTAGACTGTTCAACACTTAAACACAAAAGATATGTTAATCTCCCGAACTGTTCAACACTTAAACACAAAAGAAAATGTGTTTAACACTTAAATACAAAAGATGTGTTTATCTAAACTGTTCAACACTTAAACACAAAAGATGTAATTATTCTCCGAACTGTTCAACACTTAAACACAAAAGATCATGAACTGTAAAGTTAAAACACAAAAGATGTGTTCATCTCTCGAACTGTTCAACACTTATACACAAAAAATGTGTTTATCTACTAAACTGTTCAACACTTAAACACAAAAGATATGTTTATCTACCGAACTGTTCAACACTTAAACACAAAAGATATGTTAATCTCCCGAACTGCTTAATATTTAAGCACAAAAGATGTGTTTATCTACCGAACTGTTCAACACTTAAACACAAAAGATATGTTTATCTCCCGAACTGTTCAACACTTAAACACAAAAGATATGTTAATCTCCCGAACTGTTCAACACTTAAACACAAAAGATGTGTTTATCTTCCGAACTGTTCAACACTTAAACACAAAAGATATGTTAATCTCCCACTTAAACACAAAAGATGTGTTTATCTACCGAACTGTTCAACACTTAAACACAAAAGATGTAATTATTCTCCGAACTGTTCAACACTTAAACACAAAAGATATCTTTATCTCATGAACTGTAAAGTAGAGAGAATAAAACACAAAAGATGTGTTCATCTCTCGAACTGTTCAACACTTATACACAAAAAATGTGTTTATCTACTAAACTGTTCAACACTTAAACACAAAAGATATGTTTATCTACCGAACTGTTCAACACTTAAACACAAAAGATATGTTTATCTACCGAACTGTTCAACACTTAAACACAAAAGATATGTTAATCTCCCGAACTGCTTAATATTTAAGCACAAAAGATGTGTTTATCTACCGAACTGTTCAACACTTAAACACAAAAGATATGTTTATCTCCCGAACTGTTCAACACTTAAACACAAAAGATATGTTAATCTCCCGAACTGTTCAACACTTAAACACAAAAGATGTGTTTATCTACCGAACTGTTCAACACTTAAACATAAAGATGTGTTTATCTTCCGAACTGTTCAACACTTAAACACAAAAGATATGTTAATCTCCCGAACTGTTCAACACTTAAACACAAAAGATATGTTAATCTCCCGAACTGTTTAACACTTAAATACAAAAGATGTGTTTATCTACCGAACTGTTCAACACTTAAACACAAAAGATGTAATTATTCTCCGAACTGTTCAACACTTAAACACAAAAGATATCTTTATCTCATGAACTGTAAAGTAGAGAGAATAAAACAGTAGGGAAAGAAATATATACAAATCGCTGTTAAATAAAGCCCAAACATTCAATATCATGATCACAGTAAAACTAAGAAAAGGACCAAAACAACAGGTTCGTGAACATCAAGGACCCGACATAAAATCTTAACAGAATATTGAAATAGGTGGTCAAGAATGGATAATTTACATGAAACAGAGCAGGACATCGTTGGCTTGTGACGTCAATACCAGGAAACGACATAATAATGCTTATATAGAAGTACATATACTTCCGTGTTAAATGTGGTTTTTCATTACAAAACAAATTTGGTCAGAGGCTCAATCACAGCGGTAAGCATTAACATTTTCATTATTTACAAAAATTAATTTTAGTGATCAGTGATTGAATGTCAAGGTGGAATTATTTTACAATAACTTTTTTTAAACTGAACAAATTCATACAAAAGTAACAAGATTTCCTACAGAAAGTGTTTTATAAATTCATTGTCCACACAGCTAATCGCATCTCTTTACTTAACCGAAACCATGCGGAGAACACAAGTGTGATGATGATTGCATTTGACACGAAGAACATTTAAATTGGCGTTTAATGGGCGTGGTCACACAAGTGAACACGTGAAATAAAATGCGTTGTCCACCGTGCCACACAAATATCACCAAGGACACCGACACTGCAACCGCCTCACTACCGCCAACAGATGAAACGATGTCTGAATGAGATCTCCACTGGATGCCTGTGACACGGGTAGAAAGTATCATTTTGTTAGCAAACGGCCTTCTAGGGGGCTGCTCATTAGCGCTACCTGGAGTTGAGACGGGCAAAATTTCCAATACATTCCTGATAGATTACAAAGGAACTTTTTGTAATTAAACAATAACCCTAGGGAAAGATATTCTGCTGAGAAGACGCATTTCCTTGACTTAATTACACACTCAAACTTTCACAGACGTTTTCTTCTCGGTTCTCCTAACCACGTACGACCTCTAATTGAAAGATTGAGCCAACATCATTGATTTTAACGACATCCGTTTGTTCGTTCCTTCTGTCGTTTTTTTAAAACTATTTGTTTGTCCTATTTCTTAGATTCTAAATAATCGACCAAATAAATATATATAAGAAAACTTACATTTGTTTATTCTTTTCTTACTTGTTGTAGCTGTTTATTAATGTTTCACAAGAGGCTGGCGTCTGCTTCAATAATCTACACACCTTGTAAAATTGTCGATAAACGAAGCATTCTTTTCTGTTACAATTTTATTGATAGCGTTTTGTTTGTGTTCCTGATCCTGACCTACAATTTCCTGGACTTTTAATAAACATTTCTATTTACCCGTGAGTCAGATCTTTAAATAATGCTAGAGATGTAACATTTAAAGTTAACTTAGAGTTGAGGTAGAAATGGTTAAATCTAATTCATTCTGTTGTATCTTATATACGGCTATGTTAAAAATACTGTGAGATATGTAATAACACGATCGTGACGTCATAAATGAGTCAAACATTGATCACGTGACGTGATTGTTATTGTAGTAAATAACGTACCGTCCGCGTGGAAATAGGTTTGTCTTACAGGGAAATCAAATAGAGAGTTATCACTTATTTTTCAGAAATACAGGTTATATATGATAAAGAGAATCACACACTCGCGCCGGTATCATATAGAATTTATTACACGAGTCAAATTAATTCATTGATACGTCAATCGCCCCAATATTAATGACATATCAAATTTTCCAACTTATTTATAGACAATATATGGCCGGTGTCTTGCAGTTGTATATTGGCGAGGGTGAAAAAAGACTAAAGTGGCGAGGCTTTGACGAGCTAGTTTTGTCTTCATGTCCCGAGTCGAAATGCAGTTTATATTTTAAGACACTGACCATGTATTCTATTTATCATGTAACGTTCATTGAAAACTTGGCCACGAAAACTTCATTTTTCGTTGTTCGATTTTTGATCTTTGTTTTACATAACGTTCACTGGAATTTGCCTGATGACGTACGCCAAAATAATTGCTCCGCGCTATTTCCTCTCCTTATATAAACCCCTTGTCTGTGATGTTTCATTCATCACCAACGTTGATGTAATCATCATATATATCTGTAAGATAGTTTAATTTAAAAAGAATGCAGCTCGAATTTCTGATAGAAATACAGTGCTAGATTGCATGCTGTTAATTTCATTTGAAAAATGAAATAACGTACATTGAATTCATACATCAGACACCAGGATTTCTGTTATAACCCAGCGGATTGAACAGTTAACACGTTCTGCTAAACGTTGCATGTTTTTGACAACTAAACAAGACATTTTATTAAAATTTCGTACATCCTTCGAAGACATTAAATCAGAAATGTAAAAAAATTGTTCTTTTTGTAAATTTCTATTTTAATATCTATAGAACGTTAGAAAAGTCAAACAAATGTCTTTTTAGAATCTACTGTTAGGGTGTGAAGACAAACAAGCTCTGAACTGATTTTATATCAACATTAACTCAATGTATTATCATAGAACGACAGATTGTGTCGCCCAGACTTTATGAGTGGAAACATATTGTGATATTTCTTTCTTACTTGGAAAATATATTCATAAAATTTGAAATCATTTTTTAATTTTTTAATCAACGAAATTAGAGAAAGTCTATAAAATTCTTAAACGTATTCCAACAGTGAAGTTTATGCAAAATAGAAATGCATAATTCTTTTCATAAAAACGAAATGTTTCCAAAACAAGCTGTCTGTTGATTACCGTGAAGTACAGCTGTATACAATGTTGGCGGACAATGAGAAACCAGACATTTAGTGTTTTCTGTAGGTTGCTTGTTCCTCGTAAGACTTATATATCAGACTAGATACATACATACAATGCATATATTCAATACTGACATTGAAATGTAAATGTTGTATTGACAAAAACCACCGACAACATATATAATTCATAATACGGATGACTGAATATGCTCATCTATATGCAACCCCATAATTTGAATCAAAGAAACTGTTGAATGTTAAGTTCACTTATCCCCAGTAACAAACTCGGTATGTGTCCTATAAATATATCACAGGGGCTTGTCATAATTTCCAATGCTACAATCCGTGCATTATCAATGCAATTTAGAGTACTTGGTAGTTATTTTCCGTGGAACTTTTAACATAAAAAAGTCTCTTTGGAGTTCGATAAATGTAATAAAATGCAAACAGGTATTTTCCATTAATCTTTAAGTCGTGTATCATTTTACAGTGAACTTGATATCATATGCGAAAAAAATGTGTTGGAAAATTTCAGCATTTTATGTTCGTTTTTATAGGGATTCTTACTGCTTTAGGTAACATATACCCTTAAGTCAGTATCGATGATCAGTGACAAACGTGTGTTTGTGTAACTAGATAGTGTTAATGTGAACAATTTTCAGCATCTGATATGTTGGTTTATCAAATTATCTGTCCGTACAAGTACAAAAGTCAATAGTCGATCCGGGTACTCTGGTCCATCCGGGTACCGCTGGCTAGTTCATTCGGGTAGTGTAATCATGAGTCACTCCATCCGGGTACAGAAGTCGATAGTGGAGCCGAGTACTGTGGCCCATCCGGGTACTGGTGGCTAGTCAGTAGAGCAGGGTACTGTGGTCCATCCGGGTACTTGTGGCTAGTCAGTAGAGCCGGGCACCGTGGTCAATCCGGGTACTGGTGGCTAGTCAGTAGAGCAGATAACTGTGGTTCATCCGGGTACTGGTTGCTTGGCAGTAGAGCCTGGTAACATGGTCCATCCCGGTTCTCATGGCTAGTCAGTAGAGCAGGGTACCGTGGTCCATCCGGGTACCTGTGGCTAGTCAGAATATCCGGGCACCGTGGTCCATCCGGGTACTGGTAGCTAGTCAGTAGAGCCGGGCACCGTGGTCCATCCGGGTACTGGTGGCTAGTCAGTAGAGCCGGGCACCGTGGTCCATCCGGGTACTGGTGGCTAGTCAGTAGAGCAGATAACTGTGGTTCATCCGTGTACTGGTTGCTTGGCAGTAGAGCCTGGTACCGTGGTCCATCCCGATTCTCATGGCTAGTCAGTAGATCCGGGTAATGTGGTCCATCCGGGTACTGAAGGCTAGTAAGTAGAGCCGGGTAATGTGGTCCATCCGGGCACTGGTGGTTAGTCAGTAGAGCAGGTAACTGTGGTTCATCCGGGTACTGGTGGCTAGTCAGTACAGCCGTGTACTGTGGTCCACCCGGGTACTGTGGTCATCCGGGTACTGGTGATTAGTAAGTGCAGCCGTGTATTGTGGTCATCTGGGTACTGGTGGTTAGTCAGTGCAGCCGTGTACTGTGATCATCCGGGTACTGGTGGTTAGTCAGTCAAGCCGGGTTCTGTGGTACTGTGTACTGATCGTTTGTGGTCCTCTGTATGTTTAGTATTGTAGAATATTGTAGGTATACTGTCATCATACCTATATACATCTACACGTTCGTACTTAGGTCTATTATCACCATACTTTTATACACCGACACGTGCGTGTTTAAGTCTGCTGTCACCATACCTATATACATTGTCACGTGTGTGTTAAGATCTGTTGTCACCATACCTATATACATCGACACGTGCGTGTTTTGGTCTACTGTTACCATACCTATATACATAGACACGTGCGTGCTTAGGTCTGCTGTCACCATACCTATATACATCGACACGTGCGTGTTTAGGTCTACTCTCACCTTACATATATACATCGACACGTGCGTGTTTAGGTCTGCTATCACCTTACCTATATACATCAACACGTGCGTGTTTTGGTCTGCTGTCACTGTCACTGTACTGTCATCATACCTATATACATCGACACGTGCGTACTTAGGTCTACTGTCACCATACCTGTATACATTGACACGTGCGTGCTTAGATCTGTTCTCACCATACCTATATACATCGAAACGTGCGTGTTTAGGTCTACTGTCACCTTACCTATATACATCGACACGTGCGTGTTTTGGTCTGCTGTCACTGTACCAATAAACATCGACACGTGCGTACTTAGGTCTACTGTCACCATACCTGTATACATCGACACGTGCGTGTTTTGATCTGCTGTCACTGTACCAATAAACATCGACACGTGCGTACTTAGGTCTACTGTCACCATACCTATATACATTGACACGTGCGTGTTTAGGTCTGCTGTCACCATACCTGTATACATTGACACGTGCGTGCTTATATCTGTTCTCACCATACCTATATACATCGAAACGTGCGTACTTAGGTCTACTGTCACCATACCTATATACATTGACACGTGCGTGTTTAGGTCTGCTGTCACCATACCTATATACATCTACAAGTGCGTGTTTAGGTCTGCTGTCACCATACCTATATACATCGACACGTGCATGTTTAGGTCTGCTGTCACCATACCTATATACATCTACACGTGCGTGTTTAGGTCAGCTGTCACCATGCCTATATACATCTACACGTGCGTGCTTAGGTCTACTGTCATCATACCTATATACATCGACACGTGCGTACTTAGGTCTACTGTCACCATACCTAAATACATCGACACGTGCGTGTTTAGGTCTACTGTCACCATACATATATACATCGAAACGTGCGTGTTTAGGTCTACTGTCACCATACCTATATACATTGACACATGCTTGTTTAGGTATACTGTCGCCATACCTATATACATTGACAAGTGTGTGTTTAGGTCTACTGTCACCATTACGAAAAGCCACTGGTGACGGTTCAGCTGATATACATAATTCTAATTTGGTAGTCGATTACAGTTCAGTGTAACATCGTTATCTCATCTTGAGGTATGACAGTTACAAAGGCAATGACAATCACTATCTAAAATACAATATTTTTCAATTAACAAGTTAGACAATTACTTTTGTATTTGATGGCGTTTTGTTCTTTCTAAGTATAGAGTCATCTCAACAACAATAAAAAATAAAAAGTTAAAACCCACATTGTTAACGCATATATCATTATAAAGATATCTTGTAACTTAATCAAGATGTACAAAGGAAACTGAATACTCAATAACTGTTTATCAGTGTTTGAAGGTATTTCAAGGGTAAAATAAGGAGGCCTACCGAATGGTTAAGGGGTTTACTAAAGGAAAGATTACTGGATGTTTGAGGGTATTCCAAATGTAAACTAAGGGGGTGTACCGAATGGTTAAAGGGTTGACTAAAGGAAAGATTACTGGATGTGTTAGACTTGATATTGATTATTGGTGTCGTCAAGATGTTGTCGAAATTAATAATTATTGTTTGCCTGAAATATCAACGAATGATTCATTGTCAGTATCATTAATGAATATTTGTGTTGTTGGAAGAAACATCGATTCGTTTTTACATTGAGTTTTAACAACTGTTTCGTGTCGTTGACGATTTAACGTTGTATGCTATGCTGAATGAATGCATGTTTCGATTTCAATTTTCAAAATGCATGTTTCGTTTTCAATTTTCGAAATGCATGTTTCGTTTTCAATTTTCAAAATGCATGTTTCGTTTTCAATTTTTACAATGCGTCGTTTCGCTATCTGTATTCAAAAAGAGTTCGTTTCGCTGCCTGCGATACCCTATATTTTGTTAGTTGATGTTAAGAATCAGTATTAGCAGTGTATATTTTGTTGTGGAATTTCACAACGTACGTTTCGTTGTCAATTTTAATAATGCATGTGTCTAATTATCCGTTCAAGTTGAAAACGACTGATAGATTCTCGTATTTACTATAATTCATACAGATGAGAGAGTATCACTAACATCAAACTTGACAAACAAAAGAAACTTTATCTTAGGAATAATATGTTAGTCAATAGCGAAAACTGTGTGTGTATTCGATATCCCGGTATAACAAATAGTCTAAAACTCTGTGTGTTCGATATCCCGGTATAACGAATAGTCTAAAACTGTGTGTCTGTTCGATATCCCGGTATAACGAATAGTCTAAAACTGTGTGTAAGTTGGATATCCCGGTATAACGAATAGTCTAAAATTGTATGTGTATTCGATATCCCGGTATAACGAATAGTCTAAAACTGTGTGTATGCTCGATATCCCGGTATAACGAATAGTCTAAAACTGTGTGTGTTCGATATCCCGGTATAACAAATAGTCTAAAACTGTGTGTCTGTTCGATATCCCGGTATAACGAATAGTCTAAAACTGTGTGTGTTCGATATCTCGGTATAACGAATAGTCTAAAACTGTGTGTATGTTCGATATCCCGGTATAACGAATAGACTAAAATTGTGTGTGTATTCGATATCCCGGTATGACGAATAGTCTAAAATTGTGTGTGTATTCGATATCCCGGTATAACGAATAGTCTAAAATTGTGTGTTTATTCGATATCCCGGTATAACGAATAGTCTAAAACTGTGTGTCTGTTCGATATCCCGGTATAACGAATAGTCTAAAACTGTGTGTGTTCGATATTCCGGTATAACAAATAGTCTAAAACTGTGTGTCTGTTCGATATCCCGGTATAACGAATAGTCTAAAACTGTGTGTGTTCGATATCCCGGTATAACGAATAGTCTTAAACTGTGTGTATGTTCGATATCCCGGTATAACGAATAGTCTAAAACTGTGTGTATGTTCGATATCCCGGTATAACGAATAGTCTAAAACTGTGTGTGTATGTTCGATATCCCGGTGTAACGAATAGTCTAAAACTGTGTGTGTTCGATATCCCGGTATAACAAATAGTCTAAAACTGTGTGTGTATTCGATATCCCGGTATAACGAATAGTCTTAAACTGTGTGTGTTCGATATCCCGGTATATCGAATAGTCTAAATCTGTGTGTCTATTCGATATCCCGGTATAACGAATAGTCTAAAACTGTGTGTCTGTTCGATATCCCGGTATAACGAATAGTCTAAAACTGTGTGTCTGTTCGACATCCCGGTATAACCAATAGTCTAAAACTGTGTGTGTTCGATATCCCGGTATAACGAATAGTTTAAAACTGTGTGTGTTCGATATCTCGGTATAACGAATAGTCTAAAATTGTGTGTGTGTTCGATATCCCGGTATAACGAATAGTCTAAAACTGTGTGTGTATTCGATATCCCGGTATAACGAATAGTCTAAAACTGTGTGTGTTCGATATCCCGGTATATCGAATAGTCTAAAACTGTGTGTCTGTTCGTTATCCCGGTATAACGAATAGTCTAAAACTGTGTGTCTGTTCGATATCCCGGTATAACGAATAGTCTAAAACTGTGTGTGTTCGATATCCCGGTATAACGAATAGTCTAAAACTATGTGTCTGTTCGATATCCCGGTATAACGAATAGTCTAAAACTGTGTGTCTGTTCGACATCCCGGTATACGAATAGTCTAAAACTGTGTGTGTATTCGATATCCCGGTATAACGAATAGTCTAAAACTGTGTGTGTATGTTCGATATCCCGGTATAACAAATAGTCTAAAACTGTGTGTCTGTTCGACATCCCGGTATAACGAATAGTCTAAAACTGTGTGTCTGTTCGACATCCCGGTATAACGAATAGTCTAAAACTGTGTGTGTTCGATATCCCGGTATAACGAATAGTCTAAAACTGTGTGTCTGTTCGATATCCCGGTATAACGAATAGTCTAAAACTGTGTGTCTGTTCGACATCCAGGTATAACGAATAGTCTAAAACTGTGTGTGTTCGATATCTCGGTATAACGAATAGTCTAAAACTGTGTGTGTTTGTTCGACATCCCGGTATAACGAATAGTCTAAAACTGTGTGTGTGTTCGACATCCCGGTATAACGAATAGTCTAAAACTGTGTGTCTGTTCGATATCCCGGTATAACGAATAGTCTAAAACTGTGTGTCTGTTCGACACCCAGGTATAACGAATAGTCTAAAACTGTGTGTGTATTCGATATCCCGGTATAACGAATAGTCTAAAACTGTGTGTGTATTCGATATCCCGGTATAACGAATAGTCTAAAACTGTGTGTGTTCGATATCCCGGTATAACGAATAGTCTAAAACTGCGTGTGTTCGATATCCCGGTATAACGAATAGTCTAAAACTGTGTGTATTCGATATCCCGGTATAACGAATAGTCTAAAACTGTGTGTGTATGTTCGATATCCCGGTATAACAAATAGTCTAAAACTGTGTGTGTTCGATATCCCGGTATAACAAATAGTCTAAAACTGTGTGTCTGTTCGATATCCTGGTATAACGAATAGTCTATAACTGTGTGTGTTCGATATCCCGGTATAACGAATAGTCTAAAACTGTGTGTGTCTGTTCGATATCCCAGTATAACGAATAGTCTAAAACTGTGTGTGTATTCGATATCCCGGTATAACGAATATTCTAAAACTGTGTGTGTTCGATATCCCGGTATATCGAATAGTCTAAAACTGTGTGTATGTTCGATATCCCGGTATAACGAATAGTCTAAAACTGTGTGTATGTTCGATATCCCGGTATAACGAATAGTCTAAAACTGTGTGTGTTCGATATCCCGGTATAACAAATAGTCTAAAACTGTGTGTCTGTTCGATATCCTGGTATAACGTATAGTCTAAAACTGTGTGTGTTCGATATCCCGGTATAACGAATAGTCTAAAACTGTGTGTGTCTGTTCGATATCCCAGTATAACGAATAGTCTAAAACTGTGTGTGTATTCGATATCCCGGTATAACGAATAGTCTAAAACTGTTTGTGTATTCGATATCCCGGTATAACGAATAGTCTAAAACTGTGTGTCTGTTCGATATCCCGGTATAAGGAATAGTCCAAAACTGTGTGTGTCTGTTCGATATCCCGGTATAACGAATAGTCTAAAACTGTGTGTATGTTCGATATCCCGTTATAACGAATAGTCTAAAACTGTGTGTGTATTCGATATCCTGGTATAACGAATAGTCTAAAACTGTGTGTGTTCGATATCCCGGTATAACGAATAGTCTTAAAGTGTGTGTATGTTCGATATCCCGGTATAACGAATAGTCTAAAACTGTTTGTATGTTCGATATCCCGGTATAACGAATAGTCTAAAACTGTGTGTGTTCGATATCCCGGTATAACGAATAGTCTAAAACTGTGTTTGTTCGATATCCCGGTATAACGAATAGTCTAAAACTGTGTGTCTGTTCGATATCCCGGTATAACGAATAGTCTAAAACTGTGTGTGTATTCGATATCCCGGAATAACGAATATTCTAAAACTGTGTGTGTGTTCGATATCCCGGTATAACGAATAGTCTAAAACTGTGTGTGTATTCGATATCCCGGTATAACGAATAGTCTAAAACTGTGTGTATCTGTTCGATATCCCGGTATAACGAATAGTCTAAAACAGTGTGTGTTCGATATCCCGGTATAACGAATAGTCTAAAACTGTGTGTATTCGATATCCCGGTATAACGAATAGTCTAAAACTGTGTGTGTTCGATATCCCGGTATAACGAATAGTCTTAAACTGTGTGTATGTTCGATATCCCGGTATAACGAATAGTCTAAACCTGTGTGTATGTTCGATATCCCGGTATAACGAATAGTCTAAAACTGTGTGTGTTCGATATCCCGGTATAACGAATAGTCTAAAACTGTGTGTGTATTCGATATCCCGGAATAACGAATATTCTAAAACTGTGTGTCTGTTCGATATCCCGGTATAACGAATAGTCTAAAACTGTGTGTGTATTCGATATTCCGGTATAACGAATAGTCTAAAACTGTGTGTATTCGATATCCCGGTATAACGAATAGTCTAAAACAGTGTGTGTTCGATATCCCGGTATAACGAATAGTCTAAAACTGTGTGTGTTCGATATCCCGGTATAACGAATAGTCTTAAACTGTGTGTGTATTCGATATCCCGGAATATCGAATATTCTAAAACTGTGTGTCTGTTCGATATCCCGGTATAACGAATAGTCTAAAACTGTGTGTGTATTCGATATCCCGGTATAACGAATAGTCTAAAACTGTGTGTGTATTCGATATCCCGGTATAACGAATAGTCTAAAACTGTGTGTATCTGTTCGATATCCCGGTATAACGAATAGTCTAAAACTGTGTGTGTTCGATATCCCGGTATAACGAATAGTCTAAAACTGTGTGTGTATTCGATATCCCGGTATAACGAATATTCTAAAACTGTGTGTCTGTTCGATATCCCGGTATAACGAATAGTCTAAAACTGTGTGTGTATTCGATATCCCGGTATAACGAATAGTCTAAAACTGTGTGTATCTGTTCGATATCCCGGTATAACGAATAGTCTAAAACAGTGTGTGTTCGATATCCCGGTATAACGAATAGTCTAAAACTGTGTGTGTATTCGATATCCCGGTATAACGAATATTCTAAAACTGTGTGTCTGTTCGATATCCCGGTATAACGAATAGTCTAAAACTGTGTGTGTATTCGATATCCCGGTATAACGAATAGTCTAAAACTGTGTGTCTGTTCGATATCCCGGTATAACGAATAGTCTAAAACTGTGTGTGTTCGATATCCCGGTATAACGTGTCTAAAACTGTGTGTGTATTCGATATCCCGGTATAACGAATAGTCTAAAACTGTGTGTCTGTTCGATATCCCGGTATAACGAATAGTCTAAAACTGTGTGTGTGTTCGATATCCCGGTATAACGAATAGTCTAAAACTGTGTGTGTTCGATATCCCGGTATAACGAATAGTCTAAAACAGTGTGTGTTCGATATCCCGGTAGAACGAATAGCCTAAAACTGTGTGTGTATTCGATATCCCGGTATAACGAATATTCTAAAACTGTGTGTCTGTTCGATATCCCGGTATAACGATTCGATATCCCGGTATAACGAATAGTCTAAAACTGTGTGTCTGTTCGATATCCCGGTATAACGAATAGTCTAAAACTGTGTGTGTTCGATATCCCGGTATAACGAATAGTCTAAAACTGTGTGTGTGTTCGATATCCCGTTTTAACGAATAGTCTAAAACTGTGTGTCTGTTCGATATCCCGGTATAACGAATAGTCTAAAACTGTGTGTGTGTTCGATATCCCGGTATAACGAATATTCTAAAACTGTGGGTCTGTTCGATATCCCGGTATAACGAATAGTTTAAAACTGTGTGTGTATTCGATATCCCGGTATAACGAATATTCTAAAACTGTGGGTCTGTTCGATATCCCGGTATAACGAATAGTTTAAAACTGTGTGTGTATTCGATATCCCGGTATAACGAATAGTATAAAACTGTGGGTCTGTTCGATATCCCGGTATAACGAATAGTCTAAAACTGTGTGTGTTCGATATCCCGGAATAACGAATATTCTAAAACTGTGTGTGTATTCAATATTCCGGTATAACGAATAGTCTAAAACATCAATAAAACGAGGGCAAAAATCAGAAAGAAATTGACACGGAGAGTCTGAAAAATTAAATAAAATATTGATAATAATAACAAGGACTGAAATCGTAAGCAAGCGAAGTCACCCTAACTAGCACCTAATTCCCCGCCCCGCCCCGCAGCGGCCATTTTGTAATTCGGATCCAAGAAAAAAAGTGAGGTGTAGACACCATTTTATTGATCTATACGAATTTTTATGGAAACCCATCTAGTACTATTTGAGATTAGCCGCGGAAACCAAATCAGGGAAGAAAAATACAAATAAGAACCAAGAGAGGGAAACTGTAAGACATCCATACTTCGCTGGGTGGCATAGTAATAAGTCTGCTGCGGAAGAATACACATCTGCAGATCACCGGTTTAGATAATTCAATTATAGATTTCGGCTTAAACCTCACAAACACTAAGACTATGATTTTGAAGTAGTATGTATTTATCCTTGCTGTTATCTTATTTTGCTACAATTACTTAATTAGCTTTTGATATTTCGGTCAGTTGACAGTTGTGGATCATGTTGATTTACACCTGAAATTATCCTATTCTCAGGCAAAATTTTAACTACATTTCTTTATTAATAATTTCACAATATTGTGTACTCATAATTAATACCCCCATCCACATTAAATGGTAGAGTAAAATATTTGATTTGCATAAACATCAGGTAAAGTGACCTAATCACGGCCTGTATCCAGGATTATACCTTATGACCCCTAGTTTTATATGTGGTCTGATAATTCCACAGATTAATATAGGATTGGTATCGGATAGGATCGTACACTTGACTGACTCTACATTAGGATGCCAGATAATTTCTCCCCGATGCTGTTTCAATATCTTCTCAGCAGGATCTGAAATAGACTTTTTGCAGCGCGTTTCTCCAATCTGTGTGTATGTTTATTTGAACTGAATCGTCCTTGTCGCTATAGACCGCCCAACTAACGATACTCAACGTGGTTCTGTATGAATGAATAAAGCTTGTACTCGCTGGATGAATTCTTTGAATGACTTAATTGTGAACAAAAACCGAGAATGCGCTCTAGTTTGATTGGGGGATCTAATTCTATTTGGCTATAGTCTGAACTAGCCCGTCAGCTGTGGCCTGTATTTGTTGTAGTCTCCTATGTTTATTACAAGTGAATTGTACGAGGCATATTCATATGGCAGAGAAAAGCCTTTATACACTACTATACACGGTTACAGCTTTTGATGAGTCTCGCCACTATAATAGTCCTTTCTTTGCCCATGAAAAGCTAAATCCGTTTTCAGATCTTTCGATCGAATCGTGTTTTCTATTGCATGTTTAAGTTAGTGTTCAACTTAACTCGTAGGCTTCTGTCAGCTTTTCCCATTCACATCGTCTTGCTTCAATGTTAAGGTATATGTAACAGATTTTGGCAGAATTTGAAGTGAATGTTTGTCGAATTTCTGGGAGAATATTTCCTTGTTGATATAGAATGGTATAATACGGATGATTGGATCTGTAATGTCAAATTTTTGGATGTCTTTTCATAGATGTATTTTATGCAATACCGATTCATTGTGGATACGGGAGTGCAGGGTAAGATTTCTGCTGTTTTGTTTTAATATTCAACCTTAAAACATAATCGCTATTGTTCTGATTAATATATGTACCGTCATTTTCTATTCTTGATTCGTATGTAAAATATTTGTTCTGTGTAGTTATTTTCCAAGTCGATATAAGGAATCTGATTTGATATATGTTGTTTTGATATTTTCATTGTAACAATTTATGTACGATTTTCTACCAGTTTCAATAACTATAATATTGTATCACGGGACTCTTTGGCATGTTACCTTCTGTAAAAATGACAGGAATAGGGCTTGAATCAAAAACAGAATAGCATGTTCAGGGGACGTGAAATAATTAGCTTCTATTTTGTAATGTCGCGAATTAACGCAATGTGATTGGTACATCACTGATTTTACAAGATAAAGAAAAATATTATTAGTCAAGTGATAAATTTGTAAGGACTAATCATAATGTTTACATCCTATACGTTCTAAGGAGTATGGTTAACGAAACTGAAATAATTCTTAATAAAAAACACAGTTCTTGTTGAATTATTATTTTAAAACATTCATGCGTTTTTGTAGTATATTTCTACTGAACAAATGAAACGGTTTATTTAATAGAGACATTGCTTTAGTAAATATTTCCGCACATACATGTACACGTCGCACTACAAAACTAGAAATCTACTACCTAAAGTTACAAATTCATAGGGAATTGAAAAGTCTCTGCTCCTGGTGTCATGTTTTTTTTTTAATTCTTTGAACTTCTCGCTGTGTAAACGAATGAAGACAGACTAATCCTTGTGTGCGGTACCTAAATAAATGAAGATATACTATTTCATACCGTGTCCAAATAAATGGGGTTATGTTAAATTTCGTCGCTGTTACTGAATTTACACCAAATATGATTGAACGATATGCTGTGGTAAATATTTGCACTTGTTCTGTAAATATCTTTTCTAAATATAAGAAATTTAAAAGTAAAGTTTTGTTAAAAAAATATTATTTTGACATTTTTCCACAACAATAATTGTGTTTATGATATAGAAAAATGTTTTACAATTTAAGATATTTTATCAGTTAATCTGAACATGATATACAAGTTTGTTTGGTTTTACAATTTTGGGGACCGTTGTTTTGTGTTCGTAACAATATTCCACGTTCGGTGTCTGAAGCGACGTTAAACACGGGCCAATAGAAAATACATTCCGTACATACTGACAATAGTTTATTTATGACAATCGTTCCAGCATTTTAAAATGAACTGCAGATATAGTTTCTAACTTACTGAATACCTTAACAAGAACGTGCCGTTGAATTTTAAATAATTAAAGACAAGGAAGCTGTGTTATGTTTCACACTTTCCGGTTTGACGGAATTGAAAGTCTCCAAACTATACAAAAGAACACATTGTGCATTTAGATACTAATCTTCATGGAAGGTTTGTCGTGGTCTCGGGACTCGTGTCACTTGAATTATTAAATTTTATCGGCTTTCGTTTTGATTTTACTTAAACTGTAATTTGAATGACACTACATTGAGACAATAGCAAACATGTATTGCGATGTTATTTTTTTCCCATTTTTGATTTTGTTTTGTTTTGTTTTGTTTTAATTTTAAAATATTTATCGAAAAATATTTTTTTCTGACTTCGTTTCTTTGGCCATCGTATATATATCTCGATATCCCTCAGTGCACCATTACATCGTATTTATATCTCGAGATCCCGTAGTGTATAATTACATCGTATTTTTATTTCGAGATCCCGTAGTGTACAATTACATCGTATTTATATCTCGAGAACCCGCAGTGTATAATTACATCGTATTTATATCTCGAGATCCCGTAGTGTACAATTACATCGTATTTATATCTCAAGATCCCGTAGTGTACAATTACATCGAATTTATATCTCGAGAACGCGCAGTGTATAATTACATCGTATTTATATCTCGAGATCCCGCAGTGTACAATGACATCGTATTTATATTTCGAGATCCCGCAGTGTACAATTACATCGTATTTATATCTCGAGATCCCGTAGTGTACAATTACATCGAATTTATATCTCGAGATCCCGTAGTGTTTAATTACATCGTATTTATATCTCGAGATCCCGTAGTGTATAATTACATCGTATTTATATCTCGAGAACCCGCAGTGTATAATTACATCGTATTTATATCTCGAGATCCCGCAGTGTACAATTACATCGAGGAAGAATATTTTACATATCACATTTAACATTATATGTATTGTGTATATCGAAGAGATATTGTTGTAATATTTCTAAAAAATATCTGCTAATTATAGTTATTACTACAAGAGAAAATTATTTTTTCGGCCTGGTAACAAAAAAGATTTTTTTATAAATATAATACAGGCTATTCGTCCTTTTCACACACTGCTGATAATTATAGTGTCCTTATTTTAACTTTAGAAATTTTCACATCATAGTAAATTCAAATATCTTCCGAAATCGATTTGACTTTTCACAAAGACACTTCTACATTCTTGAAAAATGGGCTCTGACGGTGTCAGGAGGAAATCGACCACTGTAATTAATTGTCCCTCTTAAACACAAGACCTAAATTCGATAGAAACCCGGACACTTGGTTGAAATGTGACATATTGTCAGTGAAATATTGGACCGATACATCACCCACTGGACTGAAGGGAGGCCAATAAGTCGAGTGCGCATTTTCAAGGGGTCAATTTTGAAGCTTGATAATTTTGTCATTTTAAATACGTTTTGACCAATAAACCTAATCACATTTGGTCATTGCCTAAATAATCATTAACGACCTTAAAATTACTGAATTTCTGGCATATTTCATAAAACTCTAAACCAGCCAAGTGTGTCTCTTTTGAATATGTTTATCAGCTTATCAACACAAAATTATAATACCTTTGAAACATGTTAAACAATTTAAATATTTCAGTAATTTAACATGGTATCAAAAGGATGTAACACATGATTGAAATATATTTATTAATAAACAAACCAATTAAATAAAATCATAAAATAATTTTCCTTTTTGAGAGAAAAAAATCTTCTACTTCCAGTGGTGGTACCGCTTTTTTTGTTTTGTGTTGTGCCGTACTTCATAAATACAGAAATAATATTTAATTATTTATCTAATTTTAATATTTAATTAATATTTTTCAGATACCATTTATTGCGTTTATTCTCAACAATTACTAACAATTATTATTTTCCCAATGTTCAATTAACACCAATCAGTACAACCATCATACTATCCTATAGAGAATTGAGCTGATAATGACTAGGTAGATAATTGTGTTGGAGATCTAGCTTGTGATGATATGATGCGTGCTAATTATAGTAACATCCACCCGGGAATCTGATCCCAAATTTTGTTGTTTTTTTTCTCTTGTTGTTGTCTGTCGTATTTAGAGTCGGATAAAGCAGTACTTTTGGAAAAGTTGTATATATCTAAGTGTATTGTAACATAACCTATTTTTAGCATGTTATTTTATGTACTGACATATTTAGTCATGTCTCTGGCTCTGTGTCTGTGTTTACCGGAGCACTTACATCAAATGTTCTATGTAGTTGTACGGAATATTGTAAGCCAGATTTTGGTTAGCAACAACATCCACTTTCACCTTAACGCCAAAATATGTTGTCAAGAGATTTTCATAAAATTATTAAAAATATTATTACTTAAACATAAGTAAGAAGTGTTTATAACTAACGCTTGTATTTGTTCACGTTGTCCAGGACAAGGTCTTCCATTGTTTCTAGTAATATATATTGTCTGGTTATCAAATATATTAACGATGTAAATTATTTGTCAAATTATTATCTAAAATATATTCCGTATTTGTTATAGTAAATATAGATATAAGCACCAGCCGGTATGTAAATCAGACCCTGAGGTGGTCCGGTATACTTGCTATCTTTTGAAGTCACCCTGATTAGTGTTAGTCTCGTTAATTAACACCAGTACTATACAATGTTATCAGCGATAGCAACACGTGATAATACAGGAGTAGGGGATCATCCCACATCACTCGAAATATTTCAATCCGACCCAATCATTTATCTTCCAAGGATGTATAGGGAGTGACATGCTAGGCTATGTTCATTTCATAGTGTCTTTTGTGTTTCGACGAACCCGAAAATTAGTCCATTGAAATTTTGGATCAAACCAGACCAATCTGGGCCTGCAAACAATGCAAAGGTTCGTCATAATATCGGACGGACTGCAAACAATGCATAACATCTCCAGAGCGGAGTACAGCGTTTTCCACTCGGGGAGATGAAATGATTGTATTTTATGAAAAATGACAAGTCATTTGTCCACATCTTACGAATTACCCTTTCCACCTTATTCATTATAAATTGGACATTTGCAAGATATTTGCCTAATGTAAATATTTTAAGATTAAATGTCAAAAAGAGATTTTTCAAGTGTAAATTCTTGGTGAAGATATTGCGACATTTGAAGGTTTAACTACTGTTATGGAAGTGCAAATGTTTCCATGGTTACGTTAGAATGTTTTCTATAAAACTATAATACAGAAACTGAATTATTTTCCGTAAGCAACTATAAACAGGAGCTTTCAAACTACCTGTCAATGAATATATAGTTTATCTTTTTGTTTTTCGTGTTCCCGTTTGATGAATACCATTTTAATACATGCATGAAAGACTAATCTGTTTGATGTATATATTCCGACTAAGTTGTGACCTTTCACTGCACCTTTCAAGAAATTATTTGAAGGTTTATTGACGGATAACTTCAGGTTTTAGTCACTGTTTGTCTCTGCTGTATCTAACTCTAAATTTATATGGAAATGTGCTTTCACTTCCCTGTCTTGTAAATCTTTGTCTCTGCTGTATCTAACTCTAAATTATATGGAAATGTGCTTTCACTTCCCTGTCTTGTAAATCTTTGTCCCTACTGTATCTAACTCTAAATTTATATGGAAATGTGCTTTCACTTCCCTGTCTTGTAAATCTTTGTCTCTGCTGTATCTAACTCTAAATTTATATGGAAATGTGCTTTCACTTCCCTGTCTTGTAAATATTTGTCTCTGCTGTATCTAACTCCAAATTTATATGAAAAAGTGCTATTCTCTTGTGTGTCTTTTGTACAATCTTTGTCCCTACTGTATCTAGCTCTAAATTTATATGAAAAGGTACCATTCACTTGTCTTTTGTACAATCTTTGTCTCTGCTGTATCTAACTCTAGATTTGTGTTAAAAGGTGCCATTCAATTGTGTGTCTTGTACAATATTTGTCTCTACTGTATCTAACTCTAAATTTATATGAAAAAGTGCTTTTCTCTTGTGTCTTTTGTACAATCTTTGTCTCTGCTGTATCTAACTCTAAATCTGTATTAAAAGGTGCTATTTACTTGTGTGTCTTGTAAATCTTTGTCCCTACTGTATCTAACTCTAAATTTGTGTTAAAAGGTGCCATTCACTTGTGTGTCTTGTACAATATTTTGCAGATATTGGATAGTTAAAACTATTTTAAAACGAAATATGAAATGTAAATACAAATAAAAGAAGAAGTGATAATTCTAGCTGTTTACATGTGTGACATTAATTTCTTTGTTACACTTGATTAACAAACAACGCGTGACGTATGAAACAATATTAGAATGTCATGTGGATACGCAGGTAGTGAGATTGTGTTGGCTATCGGTGTCAAATAGGCCAACCGTGCTTCAAAGTCGACGACGAAAACAAATTAACGCTAATGTAATTCAATAAATGGTCAAGCATTGGTCAATTAATGTGGTCATAATGACCACACAATGCGACGTCCACTAACACGAGTGTAACTGTAATTATCACCTCTGACCTATAACTGACCACTCTGGACGGGCACTCATTAACGCAGCTGGAGCGACAATTTATAAAATCGTTAATTTACACTCTCTAATGTTTGATTCGATATTACGAGAATTTCGAATGTGTTTGGTCATATATAGTTCTTGTAGCCATCAATTTATCCCATCAACAAATCAGTTAATCTGGTAATACGTCCACATTGTACTGTATACTTGTAGGCTTGTTTAGAAGTCCGTGACAAATGACCTATGATATGTGATTTCACAATATGTCCTCAAATTATAGTGTATAGTGTTGCACTTCAATGGTATGTCTTTAAAATTGCTGTTTGTGAAATTCTATATACAATGTTTATTATGATGATTACGTTTACTTAAAAAATACAAAAATGTCAAATACATCGTAATTCGTAATTAAGTTCGATGGAGCTAAAGCAAATTATGAAAAAAAAATCTTATTCAGTACGTTAATTAATTATTACTATTCTGAAAAGTATGTTTTATTATCTTTATTCTGTTTTGATATTTTAGTAGGAATAGACACAAGGAACCTCAATTTAATTTTACGCTGATTTTTAGATAATTAATTCTTGCTGGTTTTAATCTAATAACAAACATTACGTATATCATATATGTATCACAAATCATTAATGCCAACAAGTAGTACATCTATTGGTGAGCTTGTGTCTAACGCGTAACGAACGGTAGCGGTTTCATTTATTCCTTGTAGTATGATGAGCTTAAAATTTATTTTCACTTTCATATTTCCGTGTATAATAAAATGATACAATGTATAATAAAATGATACAATGTATGATAAAACGTTAAAATGTATGATGAAATGATACAATGTATGATGAAATGATACAATGTATGATAAAACGTTAAAATGTATGATGAAATGATACAATGTATGACAAAACGATAAAATGTATGATGAAATGATACAATGTATGACAAAACGATAAAATGTATGATAAAATGATACAATGTATGACAAAACGATAAAATGTATGACAAAACGATAAAATGTATGATAAAATGATACAATGTATGACAAAACGATAAAATGTATGACAAAACGATACAATGTATGATAAACCGTTAAAATGTATGATAAAATGATACAATGTATGATAAAATGATACAATGTATGATAAACCGTTAAAATGTATGATAAAATGATACAATGTATGATAAAATGATACAATGTATGATAAAACGATAAAATGTATGACAAAACGATAAAATGTATGATAAAATGATACAATGTATGATAAAATGGTATAATATTTAATAATATGAAAATAAAAGTATACAGGATCGAGGAGAAATGATAAATTATTCCGAACGAAATTGCTTAAAAAAGTTTCCAAAAAGCCTGGTAAATAAAACGCTCATTTCCTTAAATTGGTTCGATAAAGAATATTTTAATGTCTGGATCTTATCATGTATTTTTTATCGTAACAAATTAGATATGTTGGACAAAAAATTGACATCAACTTATAAAGAAAAAATGATACTTTCTTGTTTCTTAAACGTACTTGATAAATTTTAAATAATTTCAATAATGTAAACTGAAATGAACAGCTCAGTTATTGATCATGGCAGAAGAACATTGATTTCTAAGTGTTATTTGTTACATAAGATCCATATTTACAATATCTCACGCTTTCCTTTTATTTTTGCATTATTCTGTTTGCATTCTTTCCACAAATTTGAAGAGTTTAAAGTGCATTAAGAGGATTTAAAGTGCACGCTCTCGAAAAGAAATACAATGTAATTAAACTAGGTAATACAATACATATGTAAATTATGTGTTTATCGAGGGAGACATGTGTTGTAATACAGACTCTGATCAAATCTGTAGAAAGTCACCAAGTTTTATTATTATCCTAATTGGTACTTGGATTGAAACCTTATCAGAAAAGGAAGGCTTTTTTATTTCACGCCGTTTTAAAAGTCGTAATTTTGTTATTTCATTTGATTGACCAATCCTGACCTTTGACCCGTATTTACATATAAATGTAAGTAGAGAGAAAGGGCAAAATGATCATATGTGAATCTTCTGTAGATATAAATTATGAATGTTTACAGTCGGCACTGAATTGTTATAGAATCTATATTATCTCATTTTCTCTTCTTTTCTTTCTATCATATCATCTGATCTTTTCCTCCTTTTGACAAAATGATTTAAACTTACAATTTTACGTCTACGAATTACTTATCTTCATATTTATGGTATAAATATGTGTCACGTGCAGTATGTTAATCATTTATAATTTAATTAATGGAGAAGAGTCCATAAGTAGCTAGAACTTGTCACCGTTTATCTGATACTGATAATGAAATATGTTTAAATCATTAACTACTACATCATTGTCTACAACTTTAATTAATTTATGTATCAGCTTCATAGGGATTGCTAGAAATATTGAATACCCACAAAACAAACGTTAATAGGAATTGCTAGAAATACTGAATACCCACAAAACAAACGTTAATATGAATTGCTAGAAATACTGAATACCCACAAAACAAACGTTAATAGGAATTGCTAGAAATACTGAATACCCACAAAACAAACGTTAATAGGAATTGCTAGAAATACTGAATACCCACAAAACAAACGTTAATAGGAATTGCTAGAAATACTGAATACCCACAAAACAAACGTTAATTGAAACATGTCAATGTCAATTCATAATAAATTACTTTGTATTGAAAAAAAATATATGATATAAGATTAAAAATTATTTCCCAATTTGAAAGCGGAAAATATTTATATTTCACTTCAAACAGTAAGTGTTAAATTCTCATTTCTAACCACTTGCGAATTTCATGTACAGGCTGTTTATTTGATTACTTCACTAAACAAATTTATCGTTGCTTCCAGTTTTGGTTTAAGTTGGGGAAAAGTCCATTTTTAGAGTACGTTTTGATGAATGTATTCGATTTCATTAAGTTTGTAAATGTATTTAGACTACAGAAATAAAATGAACATAAATACCAACATATCTATATGGTCTATGTAATACTTATATAACACAGCAGCAAGGTACCAGTCAACATCTACAGAATTAAAATGACATTTCAAATAAAACATTACAATAATGAATAAGTAAATAAAATAAATAAAAACAAACAAGAAAAACAAACACATTTTCAAGCACTAGAGCCTTCGACATTTATTTCATTTCTTCAAGATCTGTTCGATAAAACGATTAAAAATTTAATATGTGAATATTTTCTGTTCCTGTTTCCAAGACTGTTCCAACGAGTCTTAATACATTCCTCTGAGCCTTTGTTGTGTACATGCTGTGCAGACCCCGGAATTATTGACAGGAGAGTTGTGACTTACACGTATATATCTGACAGTACTAGGATTTGTCAATGTTAATCGATAGAAATGATCGAAAATGCATGTCGTGATGACGCTTTTATTTACCTTAGTCTTAAATCGATATTGGTGTTTTTAAAATTGTCCGTGTCAGAACATTGTAGAATGTGACTGGGGTTGTATCTGTTGATCGACGGAAAGTAGGTCACAGCCTTTGTCTGTAACTACATCTACGGGAAACAAAAGACTTGTCCTAATGAATCAGACATGTCCTGAATTTCAAAACGTTACAGGATTTTAAAATGGTAGAATTTTTATAAAACTGATGAAATAAAACAAATAAACTTAATATCATTTTGTTGTTTTTATTTCAGAGAAAATTTTGTCTAGAACTAATTATGCTACAGAAGCTGAAAAAATTCCAACAAAGAAAGATAAAACAAAAAAAAAGATTGGTTTTAAAATATAAAAGCTTCCGGTTAATTCCCTTGTCAAATCATTTTCGAATAAACTTTACAATGAATTACTTTCAACAGGTCATGTAGAATTCAGAATTTCTCATTTCCGACCATAGACCTTTGTTTACAAGCATTGTTCGTGAGAACTGTCACAAAACTTTACTAGGATAACTTTCTATAGGACATTCTTCCATCAGCTCACGAGCGCACCATGGTAACCGTCCCAAACCACCACCGCTTACTAATGATACAACCCAAATCTGACATCCGGAAGGCAGTCAGCCATCCCATCTCATGTCATACCTCGACTTCAATCTTGATCCTTAAATTCAAATTATTCCTGAAGATTGGCATACATTATAAAGGACTTAGTTTAATTTCTGCTTCGCTGACACTTTCACTCCTTCTTTACGTTTTGTGAAACCTTAAGTATTCCACAAACGTGTGTTTCAGTGGAGGGGTGGGGGGGAGGTTACTGCCGATAACATTTCTTCCTTTTCAGCTGCCGGGGAACTATTGTTCTGTAGGTCCCACTGTCCTTTTCCTTTCTTTGTTACCATTCTCGTGGTTTTTGTCTACAATAGTTTTTTGTTTTTTTTTTCTCTTTGCTGTCTATTTTGTCACGTTATGATATTTATCTATCTGTAAATATTTCATTCATTACTCATTTCCGTTGCAATAGAGACTTAATGAAAAAGATATTTGATTACCGCATGTCTTAAAATGGTTCCTTCTATTAGACTTTTTTTACTTTGACATAAAATAAAATTTAGATAAATAAATGGTATTTGATAAGAAGAAATTTAGAAATATCTCGAGATCCATTTGAAACCCTCGACTACTACAAGAAATATCACATTTACAATATAAGTATGGTGTTTTCGATTACTGTAACATTGTATATTGTATTAAGTTTATGGGGTCTCCTCTGAATTAGAACACTTCATGTATGACTATAATCATGACCTCGTTTGTTGACCTCGTTTGTCCTCAAAAATGGAGAAAATATCAAAAGATGAAAACAAATGCATCATTTACTTTTGAAAAGAAACCTATTTATAACATATCAAATTGATAGGCCTTGTCACATTAACGTTTGTTTTTAATTCAGCGTCATTGAAACGCTTTGTTTGGTAAGGAATAATTCATCAAATGTCTTTCGCTCATTATGACCTATGAAAGACCATGAATTATGGAATATGGAAACTACAATTTATGAGCTATAGAAATTTAGCTAACCTCGTAGATTCATACTTGGTTTCCCTACATTTGTTGTATATCAAAGAAAGGATAATACATTAATATGAATTTCAATGGAGTGATGCATATAAAAATGGTGGATAATTGTGTACACAAAGCGGGTGATTCTGATGAAAATGATAGAGAAGAAGTATGTGTGGTAGTTATCAAACGTTAGATCAGCCATATAGTTTGAATATACTAAATCATTATCACTCTGTACCCTATAATAAGCAGGTACCAGGTCGGAGAAAATCTTCATTAATTTGAATCTAATATGTGTTTGTCATGACTAACGACATTGCATCTTTTTTGCCCGCTATGTATTAATTGAATACAGGCAAACAAAACCGGTATTGAACACCGCGGAGTCTCTTTCATAAATTCAAGGACTTGTTTTGGGGATCCACGGTCCGTGTAATTTATGACTGGCCGACATGAAGTATTTACCTTCATATTTTGACAGCTTTCCAATAAGGACACAATTAGATTCTCTCTCCAATACCACCTGACGACGTATACAGCGCGGACTAACGTGCCGGTTGAAGTATTGAATACTAAATTTGTTCCGACAATGTCTGACAACAAGCACCAAGTAAAGGTTTTTACGGGGTTTTGTTCGATAGGTACGCCCAGTTTCCAATCTTTTGAGTGTCGAAGCGAACGTTAATTGATTTCAACCGTCATATTTATAATAATTTACGAAACCTATTATTTTCGACGTCCTGAGAACACATCAATTCACTTGTTCACATTTGCTATCCAAGACAAATATATAAATATTTTTTTTTTTCTCAAATTTCTCAAGGCCTCTTCAAACCAGGATGATCTGTTTGTGGAAATAATATTCCTTAGTCATAACGAGATGTTTTTTAATCAAATAGAAGAACATAAACCAAGATAAAAAAAATACAAAAAAAAGACATAATAAAAAAAAAACCCAAAAAACACAGAAATTTAATTCGATATTTACTGAGATATTTACCTATTTTCTTAGAGAGATAGATCTGAAGGAAGTATTATACCCCTTTCATGAAAACATAATATCCCTTTCTGTTCCCTTTTATAGGCGTTTTGACATCGATCCAGTGCTGGCTGCCAACATCATCAAGTATTCGGCGTTTCTGACCAAGGAGAATCAAACCTGATGCCAAAAGTCAAAATAACATTGAGAGTAATTTACTAGAAATTGTTCAATTAATTGTTAATTCACAAGTAAACTATTGAACAATGCACGTAAATATATGAGGATAGTGTATCAAAGAACCAAAAGTAACCAAACATCATGATTATATACATACATACCCTCACAGACAATTATGTTGGAAATTACTCGAAAAGAATATATCTTGATGTGAATTATAAAAAAAAAAAATTGTTTGTTTTGTGATAAATTGTTCGTCACCAATGTTTAACTGTTTAATCATGGAAAGATCTTCATTCTTTATAAAACTGTCCTATTTTTTTAGTTCATTAAATATTAAAAGCTCATTCGGTATTGAAAGCTTTTGGTTTCTTTGACATCTAAAAAACTTAAGGAATCGTGGTTAATTATTCAAAATGTGTGATAATACTCGGTGGTGTCCTCTTGTGTTTTACATCGAAAACCTTGATATATTGCTGGAGAGATATTCACGGCATTGAATATAATACAATGTAACACACAACAATCACTGGAGATATTTTATCTGACCAACATTTCGCCGCATGTAATAAACGTAAAATCCATTGTTATGTCTGCACAAAACTTTAACAGCTAAGTCTTAAATATGCTATTTTATGTTTTATTTGAATTTTTAATCGATGATAATTATTTTCAAAGTCTGGTTGACTTTTTATGTTTTTTAGAATGAAACCACATTTCCTGAGAACTTGTTGTAAAAAGTCTAATCATATTTATAAGAATAAAGACTTTTCCACCGTTTTTCTGAATTTCATTGTTATTATTTTTTTATTCTTGTGTCTGTGTCCAGTTTTATGATATATTACTGCATCTTTTTTTACGTCTTTATCACTAGAACAATAAAGGAATTATCTTTTACAAGCGGGTATTTGGGGGTTAACTTTTACTAGCGGGTATTTGGGGATTATCTTTTACAATCGGGTATTTAGGGGTTATCTTTTACTAGCGGGTATTTGGGGATTATCTTTTACAAGCGGGTATTTGGGGGCTAACTTTTACAAGCGGGTATTTGGGGATTATCTTTTACTAGCGGGTATTTGGGGGTTTACTGTTACAAGGCGGTATTTCGGGGTTTTCTGTTACACTGCAGTATTTGGGGGTTTACTATTACACTGCAGTATTTGGGGGTTTACTGTTACACGCGGGTGTTTGAGGGATTACTTTTACACGGCGGTATTTGAGGGTTTACTGTTTACACTGCAGTATTTGGGGGTTTACTGTTACACGCGGGTGTTTGAGGGTTTACTTTTACACGGCGGTATTTGAGGGTTTACTGTTACACTGCAGTATTTGGGGGTTTACTGTTACACGCGGGTGTTTGAGGGTTTACTTTTACACGGCGGTATTTGAGGGTTTACTGTTACACTGCAGTATTTGAGGGTTTACTGTTACACGGCGGTATTTGAGGGTTTACTGTTACACGGCGGTATTTTGGGGTTTACTGTCACACGGCGGTATTTGGGGGTTAACTGTTCCACAGCTGTATTTGGGTGTTTACTGTTACACGCCGGTATTTGAGGGTTTACTGTTACACGGCGGTATTTGGGGGTTTACTTTCACATGGCGGTATTTGGGGGTTTACTGTTACACGCGGGTATTTGGGGGTTTACTGTTAGACGCCGGTATTTGAGGTTTTACTTTTACACAGCGGTATTTGGGGGTTTACTGTTACACGCCGGTATTTGGGGGTTTACTGTTACATGTCGGTATTTGGGGGTGTACTGTTACACGCCGGTATTTGGGGGTGTACTGTTACACGGCGGTATTTGGGGGTTTACTGTTACACGCCGGTATTTGGGGGTTTACTGTTACATGCGGGTATTTGGGGGTGTACTGTTACACAGCTGTATTTGGGGGTTTACTGTTACACGGCGGTATTTGGGGGTTTACTGTTACACGGCGGTATTTGGGGGTTTACTGTTACATGTCGGTATTTGGAGGTTTACTGTTACACGCCGGTATTTGGGGGTTTACTGTTACACGGCGGTATTTGGGGGTTTACTGTTACACGGCGGTATTTGGGGGTTTACTGTTACACGCCGGTATTTGGGGGTTTACTGTTTGAGGGTTTACTGTTACACGGCGGTATTTGAGGGTTTACTGTAACACGGCGGTATTTGGGGGTTTACTGTTACACGCCGGTATTTGGGGGTTTACTGTAACACGCCGGTATTTGAGGGTTTACTGTTACACAGAGGTATTTGAGGGTTTACTGTTACACGGCGGTATTTGGGGTTGTACTGTTACACGGCGGTATTTGGAGGTTTACTGTTACATGTCGGTATTTGGGGGTTTACTGTTACACGGCGGTATTTGGGGGTTTACTGTTACACGGCGGTATTTGGGGTTGTACTGTTACATGTCGGTATTTGGAGGTTTACTGTTACATGTCGGTATTTGAGGGTTTACTGTTACACGGCGGTATTTGGGGGTTTACTGTTACACGGCGGTATTTGGGGTTGTACTGTTACATGTCGGTATTTGGAGGTTTACTGTTACACGGCGGTATTTGGGGTTGTACTGTTACATGTCGGTATTTGGGGGTTTACTGTTACACGGCGGTATTTGAGGGTTTACTGTTACACGGCGGTATTTGGGGGTTTACTGTTACACGCGGGTATTTGAGGGTTTACTGTTACACGGCGGTATTTGGGGGTTTACTGTTACACGGCGGTATTTGGGGGTTTACTGTTACACGCGGGTATATTGGGGTTTACTGTTACATGTCGGTATTTGGAGGTTTACTGTTACACGCCGGTATTTGGGGGTTTACTGTTACACGGCGGTATTTGGGGGTTTACTGTTACACGCCGGTATTTGAGGGTTTACTGTTACACAGCTGTATTTGAGGGTTTACTGTTACACGGCGGTATTTGGGGGTTTACTGTTACATGCGGGTATTAGAGGGTTTACTGTTCCACAGCTGTATTTGGGGGTTTACTGTTACATGCGGGTATTTGAGGGTTTACTGTTACACGCCGGTATTTGAGGGTTTACTGTTACAAGGCGGTATTTGGGGGTTTACCGTTACACGCGGGTATTTGAGGGTTTACTGTTCCACAGCTGTATTTGGGGGTTTACTGTTACACGCCGGTATTTGAGGGTTTACTGTTACAAGGCGGTATTTGGGGATGTACTGTTACATGCGGGTATTTGAGGGTTTACTGTTACACGGCGGTATTTGGGGGTGTACTGTTACACGCCGGTATTTGAGGGTTCACTGTTACATGGCGGTATTTGAGAGTTTACTGTTACATGCGGGTATTTGAGGGTTTACTGTTATACTGCAGTATTTGGGGGTGTACTGTTACATGGCGGTATTTGGGGGTTTACTGTTACAAGGCGGTGTTTGAGGGTTTACTTTTACACGGCGGTATTTGGGGGTTTACTGTTACACGCGGGTATTTGGGGGTTTACTGTTACACGCCGGTATTTGGGGGTTTACTTTACATGGCGGTATTTGGGGGTTTACTGTTACACGCGGGTATTTGGGGGTTTACTGTTACACGCGGGTATTTGAGGGTTTACTTTTACAAGCGGGTGTTTGAGGGTTTACTTTTACACGGCGGTATTTGGGGGTTTACTGTTACACGCGGGTATTTGGGGGTTTACTGTTACACGCCGGTATTTGGGGGTTTACTGTTACATGGCGGTATTTGGGTGTTTACTGTTACACGCGGGTGTTTGAGGGTTTACTTTTACACGGCGGTATTTGGGGGTGTACTGTTACACGCGGGTATTTGGGGGTTTACTGTTACACGCCGTTATTTGGGGGTTTACTGTTACACGGCGGTATTGGGGGGTTTACTGTTACACGCCGGTATTTGGGGGTTTACTTTTACACGGCGGTATTTGGGGTTTACTGTAACACGCCGGTATATGGGGGTTTACTGTAACACGGCGGTATTTGGGGGTTTACTTTTACACGCGGGTGTTTGAGGGTTTACTTTTACACGGCGGTATTTGGGGGTTTACTGTTACACGCGGGTATTTGGGGGTTTACTGTTACACAGCTGTATTTGGGGGTTTACTGTTACACGCGGGTATTTGGGGGTTTACTGTTACACGCGGGTATTTGAGGGTTTACTGATACAAGGCGGTATTTGGGGGTTTAGTGTTACACGGCGGTATTTGGGGGTGTACTGTTACACGGCGGTATTTGAGGGTTTACTGTTACACGGCGGTATTTTGGGGTTTACTGTTACACGGCGGTATTTGGGGGTTTACTGTTACACGTCGGTATTTGGGGGTGTAATGTTACACGGCGGTATTTGGGGGTTTACTGTTACACGGCGGTATTTGGGGGTTTACTGTTACACGGCGGTATTTGAGGGTTTACTGTTACACGGCGGTATTTGGGGGTTTACTGTTACACAGCTGTATTTGGGGTTTACTGTTACACGGCGGTATTTGAGGGTTTACTGTTACACGCCGGTATTTGGGGGTTTACTGTTACACGGCGGTATTTGGGGGTTTACTGTTACACGGCGGTATTTGGGGGTTTACTGTTACACGGCGGTATTTGGGGGTTTACTGTTACACGGCGGTATTTGGGGGTTTACTGTTACACAGCTGTATTTGGGGGTTTACTGTTACACGGCGGTATTTGGGGGTTTACTGTTACACGGCGGTATTTGGGGGTTTACTGTTACACGGCGGTATTTGGGGGTTTACTGTTACACGGCGGTATTTGGGGGTTTACTGTTACACGGCGGTATTTGGGGGTGTACTGTTACACAGCGGTATTTGGGGGTTTACTGTTACACGGCGGTATTTGGGGGTTTACTGTTACACGGCGGTATTTGGGGGTTTACTGTTACACGGCGGTATTTGGGGGTGTACTGTTACACAGCTGTATTTGGGGGTTTACTGTTACACGGCGGTATTTGGGGGTTTACTGTTACACGGCGGTATTTGGGGGTTTACTGTTACAAGGCGGTATTTGAGGGTTTACTGTTACATGATGGTATTTGGGGGTTTACTGTTACACGGCGGTATTTGGGGGTTTACTGTTACACGCCGGTATTTGGGGGTTTACTGTTACACGGCGGTATTTGGGGGTTTACTGTTACACGGCGGTATTTGGGGGTTTACTGTTACACGGCGGTATTTGGGGGTTTACTGTTACACAGCTGTATTTGGGGGTTTACTGTTACACGGCGGTATTTGGGGGTTTACTGTTACACGGCGGTATTTGGGGGTTTACTGTTACACGGCGGTATTTGGGGGTTTACTGTTACACAGCAGTATTTGGGGGTTTACTGTTACATGGCGGTATTTGGGGGTTTACTGTTACACAGCAGTATTTGGGGGTTTACTGTTACACGGCGGTATTTGGGGGTTTACTGTTACACGGCGGTATTTGGGGGTTTACTGTTACACGGCTGTATTTTGGGGTTTACTGTTACACGGCTGTATTTTGGGGTTTACTGTTACACGGCGGTATTTGGGGGTTTACTGTTACACGGCGGTATTTGGGGGTTTACTGTTACACGGCGGTATTTGGGGGTTTACTGTTACACGGCGGTATTTGGGGGTTTACTGTTACACGCCGGTATTTGGGGGTTTACTGTTACACGGCGGTATTTGGGGGTTTACTGTTACACGGCGGTATTTGAGGGTTTACTGTTACACGGCGGTATTTGGGGGTTTACTGTTACATGGCGGTATTTGGGGGTTTACTGTTACACGGCGGTATTTGGGGGTTTACTGTTACACGGCGGTATTTGGGGGTTTACTGTTACACGGCGGTATTTGGGGGTTTACTTTACATGGCGGTATTTGGGGGTTTACTGTTACACGCCGGTATTTGGGGGTTTACTGTTACACGGCGGTATTTGGGGGTTTACTGTTACACGGCTGTATTTTGGGGTTTACTGTTACACGGCGGTATTTGGGGGTTTACTGTTACACGGCGGTATTTGGGGGTTTACTGTTACACGGCGGTATTTGGGGGTTTACTGTTACACGGCGGTATTTGGGGGTTTACTGTTACACGGCGGTATTTGGGGGTTTACTGTTACACGGCGGTATTTGGGGGTTTACTGTTACACGGCGGTATTTGGGGGTTTACTGTTACACGGCGGTATTTGGGGGTTTACTGTTACACGGCGGTATTTGGGGGTTTACTGTTACACGGCGGTATTTGGGGGTTTACTGTTACACGGCGGTATTTGGGGGTTTACTGTTACACGGCGGTATTTGAGGGTTTACCGGTACACTGCAGTATTTGGGGGTTTACTGTTACACGGCGGTATTTGGGGGTTGAATGTTACACGCCGGTATTTGGGGGTTTACTGTTACACGGCGGTATTTGGGGGTTTACTGTTACACGGCGGTATTTGGGGGTTTACTGTTACACGGCGGTATTTGGGGGTTTACTGTTACACGCCGGTATTTGGGGGTTTACTGTTACACGGCGGTATTTGGGGGTTTACTGTTACACGGCGGTATTTGGGGGTTTACTGTTACACGGCGGTATTTGGGGGTTTACTGTTACACGGCGGTATTTGGGGGTTTACTGTTACACGGCGGTATTTGGGGGTTTACTGTTACACGCGGGTATTTGGGGGTTTACTGTTACACGGCGGTATTTGGGGGTTTACTGTTACACAGCTGTATTTGGGGGTTTACTGTTACACAGGCGGTATTTGGGGGTTTACTGTTACACGGCGGTATTTGGGGGTTTACTGTTACACGGCGGTATTTGGGGGTTTACTGTTACAAGGCGGTATTTGAGGGTTTACTGTTACACGGCGGTATTTGGGGGTTTACTGTTACACGCCGGTATTTGAGGGTTTACTGTTACACGGCGGTATTTGAGGGTTTACTGTTACACGGCGGTATTTGGGGGTTTACTGTTACACAGCGGTATTTGAGGGTTTACTGTTACACGGCGGTATTTGGGGGTTTACTGTTACACGGCGGTATTTGAGGGTTTACTGTTACACGGCGGTATTTGAGGGTTTACTGTTACACGCCGGTATTTGGGGGTTTACTGTTACACGCCGGTATTTGGGGGTTTACTGTTACACGGCGGTATTTGGGGGTTTACTGTTACACAGCTGTATTTGGGGGTTTACTGTTACACGCCGGTATTTGGGGGTTTACTGTTACACAGCTGTATTTGGGTGTTTACTGTTACACGCGGGTATTTGGGGGTTTACTGTTACACGGCGGTATTTGAGGGTTTACTGTTACATGACGGTATTTGGGAGTTTACTGTAACATGTTTACAGATTTCGAATAAACATTATATAAATAAATATATAAACTTTATTTATTTTACAAAAATTGTAAAACAAGTTATAGAAACTATGTTAATGACTCTTGTTGGCCTGGTTACAAGGTGTCTTATTGTTAGGGAAACTTGAGTAGTTAGGAAAAACCAAAGAGGTGGAACATTTGCCTACTTTTTACGTCCGCTACTGGAATCGAACCCAGTACGTCGAGGCAGATGGCGAGTGCGTTGCTATGCGCCACCCGACGTCCTTAAACATCAAATATATGTTAAATAGCCAACATGATCAAACACTGAATATATTTTACTCTATATCTACTCTCTGTCGCCATCACAATCAATTTTACAATATACTTGTCTACCTGTTTTGTATTTCTTTCATAATAACCAATATATCTTCCTTAATACGTTTGGTTTTTATACCATCAATTGCAAAAAAGTTCTTAAATCCTTATGAAACAGAAGATAGAGTTATATGTCATATCCCGGGGCTGATTGGAATGGTCAGCCATCTACTGTCTTCACTTGTAACATACTCTTTCTTATATTCGTAAAAAATATATGAGAATTCATTTACTTTCTATTCTTTTAAATATTCTGTCGAACTATAACCGTGTTTAGATTGTGTTCTTTTACACTAATGGTTGATCATATATACATTTTTTGTAATCACAAACAACAAAGGTTATGTACAAATCTTTACTCTGAGACAGAATATAAAGAATTATACCAAATAGAAATACATCTATAAAAAACATCTCTAAAGTTAGCTTTTTACATAAATTTCTAAATGTTTTTCTTAAATAGATTTTAACAGATTCTGAAAGTTACCTTTTATGTACAAGAAATTGATATTAATCAATTACACAACAAAATGATAAATATTGGATGAAATACGGAAAAAATATACTTCCAGGGTACTTCTAGGGTACTTCAAGTAATTTGGTCGATACTGCGCTTTTAGAACAAGCACTAACTAGCTAATTGTTCTTTCGTTAACTTCGAAAGGGAAAATTAATTTATTGGGATTACATAAGATTTAATAAAATAACACGGAAAGAAGGAGCAAGTTTGGTTCAGTAGGCACTAAGAAGACGATGAGAGAATAATTGGATTTTCGTTGGACGATCTTGTGAAACCTAGCGTAATTTTAGTTAGAAAGGCTAACGAACTGATATAACCCAATCACTGTAACCAGTTAAATGTATATTGATTACAGATTCCGGTAGTACAGGGGCGGGGCAATCTCTTGTCTGACACAAGGATTACTGTGTTACGCTGACGTCGTTATCTGAATTATTTCTCTAATACATAAACATATATAGACAGTCTTGTTTAGTCGGGAATTGATTTGATATAAAAGATGTATTTTTATATGTCGGAAAAGTTACATGAACTTTGTATGTGTTTATTCATTTATATGGTTATTGAAAATGTTATCCGATTGAAAATGTTCACAAATATTGGTATCACAAAAAAGTGCAGGCTTAGCGTTAGATAAAAATGATACACATAAAACTCTGAATCAAAGCAACTCCAATAAATCTATGTCTTCAATCAAAATACTAATATATTATATAAGTTTAACCCCAAAATACTAATATATGATATAAGTTTAACCCCAAAATACTAATATATTATATAAGTTTAACCCCAAAATACTAATATATTATATAGGTTTAACCCCAAAATACTAATATATTATATAAGTTTAACCCCAAAATACTAATATATATATAAGTTTAACCCCAAAATACTAATATATTATATAAGTTTAACCCCAAAATACTAATATATGATATAAGTTTAACCCCAAAATACTAATATATTATATAAGTTTAACCCCAAAATACTAATATATTATATAAGTTTAACCCCAAAATACTAATATATTATATAAGTTTAACCCCAAAATACTAATATATTATATAAGTTTAACCCCAAAATACTAATATATTATATAAGTTTAACCCCAAAATACTAATATATTATATATAGTATATAGTTTAACCCCAAAATACTAATATATTATATAGTTTAACCCCAAAATACTAATATATTATATAAGTTTAACCCCAAAATACTAATATATTATATAAGTTTAACCCCAAAATACTAATATATATGTTTAACCCCAAAATACTAATATATATATAAGTTTAACCCCAAAATACTAATATATTATATAGGTTTAACCCCAAAATACTAATAAATACTAATATATATATATAAGTTTAACCCCAAAATACTAATATATTATATAAGTTTAACCCCAAAATACTAATATATTATATAAGTTTAACCCCAAAATACTAATATATTATATAAGTTTAACCCCAAAATACTAATATATTATATAACTTTAACCCCAAAATATATATGATATAAGTTTAAACCCAAAATACTAATATATTATATAGGTTTAACCCCAAAATACTAATATATATATAAGTTTAACCCCAAAGTACTAATATATGATATAAGTTTAACCCCAAAATACTAATATATTATATAAGTTTAACCCCAAAATACTAATATATTATATAAGTTTAACCCCAAAATACTAATATATTATATAAGTTTAACCCCAAAGTACTAATATATGATATAAGTTTAACCCCAAAATACTAATATATTATATAAGTTTAACCCCAAAATACTAATATATTATATAAGTTTAACCCCAAAATACTTATATATTATATAAGTTTAACCCCAAAATATTATATATTATATAAGTTTAAGTCTGACATATTTGTATATTATATAAGTTTAAGTCCAACATATCAGTATATTATATAAATCTATGCCCAACATATTTGTATATTTTATAAGTTTAAGTCCAACATATCAGTATATTATATAAATCTATGCCCAACATATTTGTATATTATAAAAAGTATATTATGCTTTAGATACAAGTTAGTGTGTTGTAGATGTTCAAACTCAGAACACTGGAATGTTCTTTCTGTTATTGATTACAAGTGTAGGACAAATAACATTCCTTATTCTAAAACCAAACAAAAATTATTTTGAATTTTATCAATGTGTATGATAATCGCATCGCTACAGCATTAGTAAACTAGTGTATTTCCATGGTAACTTTTTATGCTATATATGTATATCTTATTTAAATATTTCAACTGAAAACAATTTAAAAAAGATGTTCTATATATAATACATTCACTTCTAACATTCACAGTTTTAATTAGAAAAATACTAGGAATTTCTAAAAGAATTCAACATATGTAAAGAAGATGCAGAAAATCATTGTCCTCTCTGAATGAATTAAACCTATTTTATTGTAAATCATTATTTATTGTCATCATTGTTACAAAGAATTAACATCAAACAATAGAAAATCGACATAATTTATACTGTACAAAGCTGAAAGTTTGACATAGATAATGATATTCCGTCATACCATATATCAAATACCACGTTTCTTACTATTTACCATCTAATTGTTCATTACTTGTTGTTTAATAGACTTAAGTATTTTGTATGTATAGTCTTTAACACGTGCGTGTATTTATTTCTTTTCGTTATAATTTCTGTAAATTTACGATTGAAAAAAAAATCCATTCTGCGTGTTGTCGGGGTATTTCGCTGGTTGCTGGAAATTCTCTAGAGAACCAAAAGTTTGCTATAAAACAAAAGTCATGTCTATTACATAATTCTGTTTCTGTTCTAACCGTAGGGATTCCACCACATTTCTATAAAATCTGCTTCATATTTCATTTTTTGGGTCCCGTATGGAGATATTGTTTGACTAGCAGGCAGGGCGCGTCACGCGAGGAACATGCATTGACGGTCCGGGCACGCACGACACAATTTCACTAGTAGCAGTCAGCGTGCTCGTAGATTATCTTAAAATTTGAAATGAATAAGAACTAAATTAAACAAAATGAAATAAATAAGATGCAAGACAGGGAAGATACGGGTCGAAGCTAACATGCTTTGGAAGCTAGATCATCACGCGAAATTCTATTTAGACGTTTTTATCCAGTCTTGATTTCATTATGTTCTGCCAATTAAGAAATAATCTGTTCTCGAATTCAGATCTGGTTTTCAGCAGTAACTCTCCCTGGGGAGAGTAGTGTTGGAGGGTTGTGCCATCTGATTTCGATTAGAAGTGGTAACATTCACGAGACAGTGTTCACATTCGCGGACTTGGAGCAAATAACTCGCCAGGTTCCCTGCACGCAGACTCGCTCCTTCTGATACTTGTACTTCTGACGATGAAAACCTTAACGATTGCTTGGGGATTTGACAAACATAAAATGGAGGGTAGCTGCTCGAATATAAATCGGCTAAGAGCCAGACAAATCTATCTATATGTGTCACAAAATCATTCCTGGTCATATTTCATTGTCTTAATTGTTTTAGACTGACAGAATATGTTGTTGTAAAAAAAGAGATCTTAGCAGGTCAGATCCGGATATCAATCAGATTTTACACTTGAGTTGGGTCCCATACTGAAACAGGGACTTGCTGAATTCACTTCATAACTTAGTCCTGAAAAAAAGGAAAAGAAAATGTATTTTTGTTTAACTGAGAAACTCTGCATTTGAGAATAGAATACAAATGAAAAAAAATATAACAATGACTGACTTTTAGAATAATGCTCTTTAAACATTCTTAATAAATTGTTGTACGTATTGTTCTGACAGCAGTGGTACCGAAAAATTGAAAAAAAAATACACGATCAACTTTATGTATTATAACTTTTTACCCGAATAGTGTCTTAAAATTTAGCCTTTGTTTTGTGTTTAAAGTTAAACGTGCTAAATTAAGCACATTTAGCGCAGAAAATTTAATTATAATATTTTGTATATTCAATTAGTGGATTTAAGAATTGAAATACCAATAATGATGTATAATGTATCTATCTATCATTGTACACAGGACGTACATTTTCAACACAAATATCATTACTCCGAATTTTCATTTTAGGCATATGTCTTCAAAGGAAATTCTAATCTGAGAAAAAGTTGAAAAAATAATTTAAATAATATGTTATTTATGATATGTAGAGATGGTAAAAGTTTTCAGTTAGACAAGAAAATAATTTATTCTGGGTAAGGAATAAATCGGACCTGACAAAGTGTTTATATCATCGTCTTATCAACATCAAAAATCCATGTCACGTTTTCTCAAAACAACAGCATGCATTGGTGACATATCACATACATGGACAGACTCTTCAAGCAAAAATCTCTAAGTTCAAAACAATATGACCGTAATTGACGCAAAATCAGAGAAAGTTCATACCAATTTTCCTCCTAATCACATTTTTGTCATCCCCGTGTATTTCAATTTCAGATCTGTCTGAACCATATGCCTGAATTAATTGGCCCGGCATATTTGCTATCCATCTGTACTCTGTAGTGGTGACACGACCTCCACCTCGGGCATCCGATTAAATCATTAGAGTAAATACATCCCTTTACACATTGTTTCTTTTGGGGATCTTCCTTGGGGCTGATTTCTACAGCAGAGCGAGCTTACAAGTGCTTCAATTCTGGACAGGAACCTTCAGCACGTGGTTACCAGGAGACTTGAAACATGTCAGATTTGTTTGATGACAAGAGTCGGTAATAAGTTTTAACCCTATATTAGTATTGAAGGCAGGTTATCAATATGTATACAGGATCATGTTAAACAATTATTAATGATAATCTAGAAGAATAGAAGAAAGCAAAGGTTTTACTGGTACGGGCACATGTTAACATTTTGTATGGGGTAGCTTCAACGATGTTCTTTTTACACCGGAAAGACAGAAGGTGTAAAACATGGGGGGAAATAAAGGGATGATAGACAGAAATAAATAAATTTGTATTCCAGGTTTGTTTCTGTCTCAATAAAACGACAATCTCTATCCTTTATTCTGATTTTAAAAAATCCTCCTGGCTCTGATTGTGTGTTAGTGTTGTATAACAAATCACATCGATTATGATACACAACACTGATAAGAATGAGTGTTTTTCTAAGAGTTGTGTGGGGTTTTTTTTTTTTTTTTTTGTTTTTTTTTTTACGATAGAATAAAATCGTAAAGAATGGAAACATTGAAAACAAATTAAAAACAAATTAATTGTTAATTATTGAATATTTTATTTCTGGAATATCCACACATAACACGTCTAATGATAACTAGGTCCAATTTTATTCAGTCAATCTTTCGTCATATCAGTGATCATATTATCATTGTCAGAGTCTACAGTGTTTATTGGCCTACCCCAAATAAATACACCTTTCTGTTAAAAGAACTGTGTAAAAAGAATTAAAAAAAACAACTCCCAAATTAGCGGGTATCACTCGGATTGACAATGTGTATTAAATATGTTACGGTATTTCCTGTACTTTCTATATTCTCTATCCGATACATATTCCCTACATGTTGTTCCATGTTGTTTGCACTAAAGGTAATCACGGTTGATCTGGGCTCAGTCCTTCACCTATAAACTTTCGCATAACACGTCCTTTGAAATATATCCCTCTGTATGAAATGACAAAGTACTTGAACGCTTCCTCTTCAGTGAAATAATCTCAATTCACGGTCTTCAATTGTTTGTAGCATCAACTCTTCAGCCTTGTCTGGGTACTCAACTCAAGTTATGTCATTCTATTTGATTGGCAATGAGGTGAAATCTACCGCCAATGAAATCAACTGTCTCATATTTCATAGCTTAAAGCGCGCCATTGTTAACTATACAAAGCTGACCATTGACCTTCACACGGATTACTGTTCTCATCAATTTCTCAAATATCACAATAGTTACCAGGACAACTGTGAAGAATTTCCAATGAGTGTAACATGTTAGTTTTAGAAATTAAACTTTCTCTGTTAAAACATTGTATTGAAACCGACGTATTTGATACTATAGAAAGTAGAGTTTCCTGTTATTTCAGGGGTTTTTAAAGTTATCGCTAAGAGTTACCAAAGTATTGCTGATCTCGCAGTCTTTCGTTCTATCATACTCCAATCAAGTATCCGTTATCTAAACATCTTTCTTGAAAGGAAACAAATCGCTTCAAAAATAAATCTATTTCACGATAAAGAGGATCATTTGTCTTGGTCACTACATGTCTATTCATTCTATATTAATGGAAATTTATGGTCTTTTTCTTTTATAATATTTTGTTAATGAAAAAAAACTAAGGAAAATTCGATTTAAATATGTAACACATTTCATGGTTTAGGTTAAAATTACTTTTTGTTAATTTTTTTTTGAAGATTTATGGTATTTGTCAAAAATATTTCATGGCAATAATTTCTGTCGATGGTTCAATGGATATGAAACAGTACCTTATTGTAGCAGCTCTATCTATATCGGACTGTCATCAATTTTTACTAAAATTCAAGTCATGTGATTGTTCATAACATCATGGCAGAATTTCATGCACACAACAGCTTTGTATAGACCAAAAAATAAACAAAAACCAACATGACAAAATTCTCGCATTTGGCATTATATACTTTTCACCTTACTGTTTTTCTACAGTAGAAAATATCATCAATAAAATGAAAATATCTATCTATATTTATTGAAAAAAGATCAATAAAACCAGTTCTGTGATGTTGATGTATTGGTGTTACTTATTGCTGAACATTTTACACTGCTTATCAGCCCTTCCAGGAGTATGTTCCATAACGTGACGTCATACTGTGCGAGAATAACGTTTCCATCACGTGACGTATGAACAAGCAAAATATCATAAACAATTTACTCGTGTTATTTCAGATTTGTTAAGATACTTAATAGAAAATGAATGAGAAATGACAAGTAAAAAGTCATTACATTCATCCATGTATCAAATTCCAAAACATGTTTGCCGTAATTAGATAAAATTGAAATGAATCTCGCGATCAGTGATGTTACCTTAATCCGACCTTACGTACTAACGAGAGCACTCAAATACCAAAAACAAACATATTCTTTATGGGAGTGAAAGTGTACTGTAGTTCAAAAGGTATCCTATTTTAATTTTCTTTTCCAATTTGAGGAACTTGACCTACGGCCGTAGATGGCTGTGTTTGCCATTGTCATCATCAGGTGTTCAGTAGAAGAGTATGTTAATTTCCGCCGTACCAGTCCACACGACAGGACCTGTGGTATTAAACTGCTAATTAGCCTGTCCTATCCAGCCCTGTCTTCCTGTCACCATACTCTTGTCACTCCGCTAGCACAATCCTACTGGCGTAATTAGATTTCTATTTCGTCGTATGGAGAGCCATATGCGACATATAAATGTATGGAAGCTATACTATAATGGAGACGTGACCATAATGCTTCCTTCGTAGAATTCTTCTTGATCAGCGATATTTCTGCTGATTGCTTTTGAGGTGTGTCCATGTCACAAGATTTTCACTATATTTAAAGGACATTTACAGCTGGAAATCATTTCACAACTCAGGCAATCAAAACTCGAACAGACAACAACACCAGTTCCTATTTCCAGACAATAAAATGATATTTTAATTAAATTGAAATGAATCAAATTAAAAGTGAATCAAAGCAATTAGCAAATTCTTCATCAGGCTTTATAGGATGATCCGAAATGATATGGAGTGTATGTAATGATATGAAGTGTATGTTATGATATGGAGTGTATGTTTTGTTATGGAGTGTACGATATGGAATGTATGATATTGTGTGTACGTTATAATATGGAGTGTATGCTATGATATGAAGTGTATGTTATGATATGAAGTGTATGGTATGATATGGAGTGTATGTTATGATATGGAATGTATGATATGAAGTGTAGGGTATGATATGGAGTGTATGTTATGATATGGAGTGTATGTTATGAGATGAAGTGTATGTTATGATACGAAGTGTATGGTATGATATTGAGTGTATGTTATGATATGAAGTGTATGGTATGGAATGTGTGTACGTTATAATATGGAGTGTATGTTATGATATGGGGTGTATGTTATGATATGGAGTGTATGTTATCATATGGGGTGTATGTTATGATATGGAGTGTTTGTTATGATATGGAATGTATGATATGAAGTGTATGGTATGATATGGAGTGTATGTTATGATATGGAGTGTATGTTATGATATGAAGTGTATGTTTTGATAAGAAGTGTATGGTATGATATTGAGTGTATGTTATGATATGAAGTGTATGGTATGATATTGAGTGTATGTTATGATATGAAGTGTATGGTATGATATGGAGTGTATGTTTTGATATGGAGTGTATGTTTTGATATGAAGTGTATGTTATGATATGAAGTGTATGTTATGATATGGAGTGTATGTTATGATATGGAGTGTATGCTTTGATATGAAGTGTATGTTATGATATGAAGTATATGTTATGAAATAAAGTGTATGTTTTGTTATGGAGTGTATGATATGGAATGTATGATATTGAGTGTACGTTATAATATGGAGTGTATGTTATGATATGGGGTGTATGTTATGATATGGAGTGTTTATTATGATATGTAATGTATGATATGAAGTGTATGTTATGATATGGAGTGTATGTTATGATATGGAGTGTACGTTATGATATGAATTGTATGTTATGATATAGAGTGTATGATATGATATGGAGTGTATGTTTTGATATGGAGTATATGATATGGAATGTATGATATGGAGTGTACGTTATAATATGGAGTGTATGTTATGATATGAAGTGTATGTTATGATATGGAGTGTATGTAATGATATGAAGTGTATGTTATGATATGGAGTGTATGTTTTTTATGGAGTGTATGATATGGAAGGTACGATATTGAGTGTACGTTATAATATGGAGTGTATGTTATGATATGGGGTGTATGTTATGATATGGAGTGTATGTTATGATATGGGGTGTATGTTATGATATGGGGTGTATGTTATGATATGGAGTGTATGTTATGATATGGGGTGTATGTTATGATATGGGGTGTATGTTATGATATGGAGTGTATGATATGGAATGTATGATACGGTGTGTACGTTATAATATGGAGTGTACGTTATAATATGGAGTGTATGTTATGATATGGGGTGTATGTTATGATATGGAGTGTATGTTATGATATGGAGTGTATGTTTTGTTATGGAGTGTATGATATGGAATGTATGATATTGAGTGTATGTTATGATATGGGGTGTATGTTATGATATGTAGTGTATGTTATGATATGGAGTGTATGTTATGATATGGGGTGTATGTTATGATATGGAGTGTATGATATGGAATGTATGATATGGTGTGTACGTTATAATATGGAGTGTATGTTATGATATGGGGTGTATGTTATTATATGGAGTGTTTGTTATGATATGGAATGTATGATATGAAGTGTATGTTATGATATGGAGTGTATGTTATGATATGGAGTGTATGTTATGATATAGAGTGTTCGTTATGATATGGAGTGTATGATATGAAATGAAGTGTATGTTATGATATGGGTGTATGTTATGATATGGAGTGTATGTATCATATGAGGTGTATGTTATGATATGGAGTGTTTGTTATGATATGGAATGTATGATATGAAGTGTATGGTATGATATGGAGTGTATGTTATGATATGGAGTGTATGTTATGATATGAAGTGTATGTTATGATATGAAGTGTATGGTATGATATTGAGTGTATGTTATAATATGAAGTGTATGGTATAATATTGAGTGTATGTTATTATATGAAGTGTATGGTATGATATGGAGTGTATGTTTTGATATGAAGTGTATGTTATGATATGAAGTGTATGTTATGATATGGAGTGTATGTTTTTTATGGAGTGTATGATATGGAAGGTACGATATTGAGTGTACGTTATAATATGGAGTGTATGTTATGATATGGGGTGTATGTTATGATATGGAGTGTATGTTATGATATGGGGTGTATGTTATGATATGGGGTGTATGTTATGATATTGGGTGTATGTTATGATATGGAGTGTATGATATGGAATGTATGATACGGTGTGTACGTTATAATATGGAGTGTACGTTATAATATGGAGTGTATGTTATGATATGGGGTGTATGTTATGATATGGAGTGTATGTTATGATATGGAGTGTATGTTTTGTTATGGAGTGTATGATATGGAATGTATGATATTGAGTGTATGTTATGATATGGGGTGTATGTTATGATATGTAGTGTATGTTATGATATGGAGTGTATGTTATGATATGGGGTGTATGTTATGATATGTAGTGTATGTTATGATATGGAGTGTATGATATGGAATGTATGATATGGTGTGTACGTTATAATATGGAGTGTATGTTATGATATGGGGTGTATGTTATGATATGGAGTGTTTGTTATGATATGGAATGTATGATATGAAGTGTATGTTATGATATGGAGTGTATGTTATGATATGGAGTGTATGTTATGATATAGAGTGTACATTATGATATGGAAGGTATGATATGAAGTGTATATTATGGTATGGAGTGTATGTTATGATATGGAGTGTTCGTTATGATATGGAGTGTATGATATGATATGGAGTGTATGTTTTGATATGGAGTGTATGGTATGGAATGTATGATATGGAGTGTACGTTATGATATGGAGTGTATGTTATGAAATGAAGTGTATGTTATGATATGGAGTGTATGTTTTGTTATGGAGTGTATGATATGGAGTGTTTGTTATGATATGGAATGTATGATATGAAGTGTTTGTTGTGATATGGAGTGTATGTTATGATATGGAGTGTACGTTATGATATGAAGTGTATGTTATGATATAGAGTGTATGTTATGAAATGGAGTGTTTGTTATGATATGGAGTGTACGTTATGATATGGAAGGTATGATATGAAGTGTATGTTATGGTATGGAGTGTATGTTATGATATGGAGTGTATGTTATGATATGAAGTGTATGTTATGATATGGAGTGTACGTTATAATATGGAGTGTATGTTATAATATGGAGTGTATGTTATGATATGGGGTGTATGTTATGATATGGAGTGTATGATATGGAATGTATGATATAGTGTATACGTTATAATATGGAGTGTATGTTATGATATGGGGTGTGTGTTATGATATGGAGTGTATGTTATCAGATGGGGTGTATGTTATGATATAGAGTGTATGTTATGAAATGGAGTGTTTGTTATGATATGGAGTGTACGTTATGATATTGAATCTATGATATGAAGTGTTTGTTATGATATGGAGTGTATGTTATGATATGGAGTGTACGATATGATATGAAGTGTATGTTATGATATAGAGTGTATGAATTGAAGTGTATGTTATGATATGGAGTGTTCGTTATGATATGGAGTGTATGTTTTGATATGGATTGTATGATATAGAGTGTATGCTATGGAGTGTACGTTATGATCTGTAGCGGGAAACAAGGAGTACTAACCAGTCATAAAAGAAGAGTTATATAATATGTCAGGATAAACACATTTCACTAATTAGTTTTCTTTATTGTCTATAATATTCATTATTTGTTCTATGTATTAGTAATAAAAAGAAACAGAATGACTTTTTTTTCTTTACGTAAGATTTGAGAACTTGTGGTTACAGCTTGCGTGTTGGTAGCTATCAATCTTCAGCTGACAGAATGATCATTTCAATTTACAAGGAAGGACTCTTGGTGGGATAGATTGAGTGAGGGAGTGAAGTAAGGACCCTTGGTGGGAGAGAGAGGGAGTAGGGGAATGAAGGATGGACACTTGGTGGGAGGAAAAGTGGGTGGGATGAAGTGCAGGAAGGACCCTTGTTTGGGGGAAAGGTGGGTGGGAGGGACGGAAGAAGTAAGGAGGTAAATAGATATCTAAAATTTAATTTTCAAGATCATGCGACAGACCACAAGAAAGTACAGAATGAAGTTACATAACTTCTAAAGTACAGTGTGTGTAGTTACATAACTTCTAAAGTACAGTGTGTGTAGTTACATCACTTCTAAAGTACAGTGTGTGTAGTTACATAACTTCTAAAGTACAGTGTGTGTAGTTACATCACTTCTAAAGTACAGAGTGAAGTTACATAACTTCTAAAGTACAGTGTGTGTAGTTACATAACCTCTAAAGTACAGTGTGTGTAGTTACATCACTTCTAAAGTACAGTGTGTGTAGTTACATCACTTCTAAAGTACAGAGTGAAGTTACATAACTTCTAAAGTACAGTGTGTGTAGTTACATCACTTCTAAAGTACAGTGTGTGTAGTTACATCACTTCTAAAGTACAGAGTGTGTAGTTACATCACTTCTAAAGTACAGAGTGTGTAGTTACATCACTTCTAAAGTACAGAGTGTGCAGTTACATCACTTCTAAAGTACAGAGTGTATAGTTACATAACTTCTAAAGTACAGTGTGTGTAGTTACATAACTTCTAAAGTACAGTGTGTGTAGTTACATCACTTCTAAAGTACAGAGTGTATAGTTACATCACTTCTAAAGTACAATGTTTAGTTACAATACTTCTCAAGTACAGAGTGTGTAGTTACATCACTTCTAAAGTACAGAGTGTGCAGTTACATCACTTCTCAAGTACAGAGTGTGTAGTTACATAACTTCTAAAGTACAGAGTGTGTAGTTACATCACTTCTAAAGTACAGTGTGTAGTTACATCACTTCTAAAGTACAGAGTGTGTAGTTACATCACTTCTAAAGTACAGAGTTTAGTTACATCACTTCTCAAGTACAGAGTGTGTAGTTACATCACTTCTAAAGTACAGTGTGTGTAGTTACATCACTTCTAAAGTACAGTGTGTAGTTACATCACTTCTAAAGTACAGAGTGTGTAGTTACATCACTTCTAAAGTACAGATTGTAAAGTTACATCACTTCTAAAGTACAGAGTGTGTAGTTACATCACTTCTAAAGTACAGTGTGTAGTTACATCACTTCTAAAGTACAGAGTGTGTAGTTACATCACTTCTAAAGTACAGAGTTTAGTTACATCACTTCTCAAGTACAGAGTGTGTAGTTACATCACTTCTAAAGTACAGTGTGTGTAGTTACATCACTTCTAAAGTACAGTGTGTAGTTACATCACTTCTAAAGTACAGAGTGTGTAGTTACATCACTTCTAAAGTACAGATTGTAAAGTTACATCACTTCTAAAGTACAGAGTGTGTAGTTACATCACTTCTAAAGTACAGTGTGTAGTTACATCACTTCTAAAGTACAGAGTGTGTAGTTACATCACTTCTAAAGTACAGTGTGTAGTTACATCACTTCTAAAGTACATTAACTGTGTACCTACATCACGGCTAAAGTACATCAACCGTGTATGTACATCACTACTAAAGTACATCAACTGTGTATCTACATCACGTCTAAAGTACAGATTGTAAAGTTACATCACTTCTAAAGTACAGAGTGTGTAGTTACATCACTTCTAAAGTACAGTGTGTAGTTACATCACTTCTAAAGTACAGAGTGTGTAGTTACATCACTTCTAAAGTACAGAGTTTAGTTACATCACTTCTCAAGTACAGAGTGTGTAGTTACATCACTTCTAAAGTACAGTGTGTGTAGTTACATCACTTCTAAAGTACAGTGTGTAGTTACATCACTTCTAAAGTACAGAGTGTGTAGTTACATCACTTCTAAAGTACAGATTGTAAAGTTACATCACTTCTAAAGTACAGAGTGTGTAGTTACATCACTTCTAAAGTACAGTGTGTAGTTACATCACTTCTAAAGTACAGAGTGTGTAGTTACATCACTTCTAAAGTACAGTGTGTAGTTACATCACTTCTAAAGTACATTAACTGTGTACCTACATCACGGCTAAAGTACATCAACCGTGTATGTACATCACTACTAAAGTACATCAACTGTGTATCTACATCACGTCTAAAGTACTGATTGTAAAGTTACATCACTTCTAAAGTACAGAGTGTGTAGTTACATCACTTCTAAAGTACAGTGTGTAGTTACATCACTTCTAAAGTACATTAACTGTGTACCTACATCACGGCTAAAGTACATCAACCGTGTATGTACATCACTACTAAATTACATCAACTGTGTATCTACATCACGGCTAAAGTACATCAACTGTGTATCTACATCACAGCTTCAGTACATCAACTGTGTATGTACATCACGGCTTAAGTACATCAACTGTGTATATACATCACTGCTAAAGTACTTCACCTGTGTATCTACATCACTGCTAAAGTACATTAACTTTGTATCTACATCACGGCTTAAGTACATCAACTGTGTATGTACATCACGGCTAAAGTACTTCAACTGTGTATCTACATCACAGCTTCAGTACATTAACTGTGTATGTAAATCATGGCTAGAGTACATCAACTGTGTATCTACATCACAGCTTCAGTACATCAACTGTGTATGTAAATCATGGCTAGAGTACATTACCTGTGTATCTACATCACGGCTAAAGTACATCAACTGTGTATCTACATCACTGCTAAAGTACTTCAACTGTGTATCTACATCACTGCTGAAGTACTTCACTTGTGTATCTACATCACTGCTAAAGTACATCAACTGTGTATGTACATCACGGCTAAAGTACATTACCTGTGTATGTACATAACGGCTAAAGTACATCACCCGTGTATCTACATCACGGCTAAAGTACATTAACTGTGTATCTACATCACGGCTAAAGTACATCAACTGTGTATGTACATCACTGCTAAAGTACATTAACTTTGTATCTACATCACAGTTTCAGTACATCAACTGTGTATGTACATCACTACTAAAGTACATCACCTGTGTATGTACATCACGTCTAAAGTACATTACCTGTGTATCTACATTACGGCTAAAGTACATTACCTGTGTATCTACATCACGGCTAGAGTACATCAACTGTGTATCTACATCACGGTGAAAGTACTACAATTGTGTATCTACACGGTAGAAGTACTTCGACTGTGTATCTACATCACTGATAAAGTACATTAACTGTGTATCTACATCACTGCTAAAGTACATTATCTTTGTATCTACATCACAGCTTCAGTACATCTACTGTGCATGTACATCACTACTAAAGTACATCAACTGTGTATCTACATCACTGCTAAATTACATTAACTTTGTATCTACATCACAGCTTCAGTACATCTACTGTGTATGTACATGGTAAAAGTACTTCGACTGTGTATCTACATCACTACTAAAGTACATCAACTGTGTATCTACATCACTGCTAAATTACATTAACTTTGTATCTACATCACAGCTTCAGTACATCTACTGTGTATGTACATGGTAAAAGTACTTCGACTGTGTATCTACATCACTACTAAAGTACATCAACTGTGTATCTACATCACTGCTAAATTACATTAACTTTGTATCTACATCACAGCTTCAGTACATCTACTGTGTATGTACATGGTAAAAGTACTTCGACTGTGTATCTACATCACTACTAAAGTACATCAACTGTGTATCTACATCACTGCTAAATTACATTAACTTTGTATCTACATCACAGCTTCAGTACATTAACTGTGTATGTAAATCATGGCTAAAGTACATTGACTGTGTATCTACATCATGGCTAAAGTACATCACCTGTGTATTTACATCACGGCTAAAGTACAATTGTGTAACTGCCTTTCTTTTAAAGTACACAGTTTTTGTAGCTACTCTCTTCAGACATAAAATTCTAGATATTTCACCAATACAAATGCAGTATCTAAGTATTCAGCTCAATCCTATGTGCTAGAAATTGAACACGAAATCTTCGCGTTCCCTAGCAACACTGCTCTGACTGATGTTACTGTATGAGTTTTTACCAGTAATTATACAGCAGATATACAGGTTATATATTTCTCTTATTCAATGACACGGATCCTTTTAACCATATTGATGTAAGCTAATCTGAAAAGTAAATATACAGGTGTATTCTTTAAACTAGAGTTGTTTCCCTTGTAGTTTAAGTCCGAGTTAAAATAAAATATTAAATTAAATGTTTAGTGACGGTTATGTGTATATACCTAGTCTATATTGTAAAACCTGTCTTAAAGGTCACCTGTATACAACACCACAATTCTTATAACATCTGCCTGCAACGGCCACAAAACAATATTTTGTTAAAACTTTCTACAACGACCATTTGTCTTTCTCAGCAGGTCACTGTAGACAGGTTGAATAGGTTGTAGAATGTAAATAACAAATGTGGGTTACATTCTATATGTTGTACATGTCAGAAACTTTAATATCATCGGCGAACGAATGCATATTACTGTTAGGAGTTACAATTATATTATATAAACGAATTCTACAGACATTCATATTGTATAATTGAGTTTTACCAACATTTATATTACATAGTCAAGTTTTACAAACATTCATATTATAAAATCAAGTTTTACAAACATTTATATCACATAGCAATGTTTTACAAACATTTGTATTATATAATCAAGTTTTACAAACATTTATATTATATAATCAAGTTTTACAAACATTTTTATTATATAATCAAGTTTTACAAACATTTATATTATATAATCAAGTTTTACAAACATTTGTATTATATAATCAAGCTTTACAAACATTTATATTATATAATCAAGTTTTACAAACATTTGTATTATATAATCAAGTTTTACAAACATTTATATTATATAATCAAGTTTTACAAACATTTATATTATATAATCAAGTTTTACAAGCATTTGTATTATATAATCAAGTTTTACAAACATTTATATTATATAATCAAGTTTTACAAACATTTATATTATATAATCAAGTTTTACAAACATTTGTATTATATAACCAAGTTTTACAAACATTTATATTATATAATCAAGTTTTACAAACATTTGTATTATATAATCAAGTTTTACAAACATTTATATTATATAATCAAGTTTTACAAACATTTATATTATATAATCAAGTTTTACAAACATTTGTATTATATAATCAAGTTTTACAAACATTTAAATTATGTAATCAAGTTTTACAAACATTCACATTACATAGACAAGTTTTACAAACATTCATATTACATAACCAAGTTTTACAAACATTCATATTACAAGGCCAAGTTTTACAAACATTCATATTACATAGACAAGTTTTACAAACATTCATATTACATAGACAAGTTTTACAAACATTCATATTACAAGGCCAAGTTTTACAAACATTCATATTACATAACCAAGTTTTACAAACATTCATATTACAAGGCCAAGTTTTACAAACGTTCATATTACATAACCAAGTTTTACAAACATTCATATTACTTAGACAAGTTTTACAAACATTCATTTTACATAGCCAAGTTTTACAAACATTCATATTACATAGCCAAGTTTTACAAACATTCATATTACAAGGCCAAGTTTTACAAACATTCATATTACAAGGCCAAGTTTTACAAACATTCATATTACATAACCAAGTTTTACAAACATTCATATTACATAGACAAGTTTTACAAACATTCATATTACATAGACAAGTTTTACAAACATTCATTTTACATAACCAAGTTTTACAAACATTCATATTACATAGACAAGTTTTACAAACATTCATATTACAAGGCCAAGTTTTACAAACATTCATATTACATAACCAAGTTTTACAAACATTCATATTACAAGGCCAAGTTTTACAAACATTCATATAACATAACCAAGTTTTACAAACATTCATATCATAGAATCAAGTTTTACAAACATTCATTTTACATAGCCATGTTTTACAAACATTCATATTACATAGCCAAGTTTTACAAACATTGATATTACATAGCCATGTTTTACAAACATTGATATTACATAGCCATGTTTTACAAACATTGATATTACATAGCCATGTTTTACAAACATTGATATTACATAGCCATGTTTTACAAACATTGATATTACATAGCCATGTTTTACAAACATTGATATTACATAGCCATGTTTTACAAACATTGATATTACATAGCCATGTTTTACAAACATTGATATTACATAGCCATGTTTTACAAACATTGGTATTACATAGCCATGTTTTACAAACATTGATATCCTCTAAACAAGGTTTACTACGCGATTTAACTTTTTTGGAGATTAACACTTGTGCACGGTATTCTTAGAGGGATTTGATTGTTGAGAATATTACAGTAATTGATATAACGTGTATAAGTAGATTTAAATACAGCTTCTGTTATTTGGTGGAATAAGAGTGCATGTTTCTTTATTTATCTTACAAAACATGTGTACAATCACTTATAATACAGTATTTATCTATTATTTTTATCACAATGCTACGTGGTGGGTGTTAGGAAATTAGTAGTGTTTTATAACACTGTAGTGTGCTTTGTACTTTGTACGTATTGTCCAAATCTCATTTTCTATTACTATCTGTATCTTAATCATTTATATCAAAACCCGTGGTAGTTTGTGATCCTCAGGAAGTTGGAAAACAGATCGCTCTCTGCTGTCGTGGTTCTCAGGAGAGACACTTAAACCACTGGACAGAATGGAGCGGGCCTCTCCAATGTTACTCAGAGAGGTTGTCATCCTACAGTAGGAAGACCCGTGTCAACTTACCCTGGCTGTTTACGGGGCGCTACAACAAATATATCAAACTCTGTTGTCTGAATTATTCACAAGAAATCTGTCTAATACTTTGTTTACTTTTTCATACGTTAATAGTGATACATAAGTTCTTATCTCTGATTTGTTCTATTCTGACTTTTTTCAGAGAATTATATCATTAGCACGGATATTTTCCTTATTTAAATCCTAATTCTAAAATAAAACACAGATATCGGTATTATTTTTACTCCGACATGCTTGAGGGAATTCTATCCTAAAACACAGATATCGGTATTATTTTTACTCCGACATGCTTGAGGGAATTCTATCCTAAAACACAGATATCTGTATTATTTTTACTCCGACATGCTTGAGGGAATTCTATCCTAAAACACAGATATCTGTATTATTTTTACTCCGACATGCTTGAGGGAATTCTATCCTAAAACACAGATATCGGTATCATTTTTACTCCGACATGCTTGAGGGAATTCTATCCTAAAACACAGATATCGGTATTATTTTTACTCCGACATGCTTGAGAGAATTCTATCATAAAACACAGATATCTGTATTATTTTTACTACGACATGCTTGAGGGAATTCTATCCTAAAACACAGATATCGGTATTATTTTTACTCCGACATGCTTGAGAGAATTCTATCATAAAACACAGATATCTGTATTATTTTTACTACGACATGCTTGAGAGAATTCTATCATAAAACACAGATATCTGTATTATTTTAACTCCGACATGCTTGAGGGAATTCTATCATAAAACACAGATATCTGTATTATTTTTACTCCGACATGCTTGAGGGAATTCTATCCTAAAACACAGATATCTGTATTATTTTTACTCCGACATGCTTGAGGGAATTCTATCATAAAACACAGATATCTGTATTATTTTTACTCCGACATGCTTGAGGGAATTCTATCATAAAACACAGATATCTGTGTTATTTTTACTCCGACATGCTTGAGGGAATTCTATCATAAAACACAGATATCTGTATTATTTTTACTCCGACATGCTTGAGGGAATTCTATCATAAAACACAGATATCTGTATTATTTTTACTCCGACATGCTTGAGGGAATTCTATCCTAAAACACAGATATCGGTATTATTTTTACTCCGACATGCTTGAGAGAATTCTATCATAAAACACAGATATCTGTGTTATTTTTACTCCGACATGCTTGGGCTATCAAGAATCCAATTGACTTTCGATACTAATGCTAGGATAGTGAAGACCATATTCTTGTTTGTTGTCAGTATACTTGTTCGTTGGTACTGTATTATAAATGAAGTTATGATCACTTTGTACACTACATCTTCCGACTAACATCAACATCAGTAATCAGTTTGACTATCATTACCAATATATTGATAGGATAGATTTATCAACGCCATCAAACATGCTGAAAAATAAGGTTAGAGTGTTAATGTATAGGCTCATCAACCAACGACATCAATCATAAAACATATATGATTTATAGAACGGCTGCCATTTTCTTATAATAAATAACCACCATTGGTGACAAAAATGGTGCTTACAAAAATAAAAATTAATAAATTATTGCCAAAATAAAGGGAAATCTATGGCTGTAGTTGGTCACTACATCCGGCGATCCAATAAATTATATCCAGTGATTGGAGCGACATGTAAACTCATCCTGTGATGTTAATATCCATCAAAAATGGTAAGCGTTTCTAAGACCAGACCGCCATATCATCATCACCCTAGGTACAAAGTGTTTCTTAGACCAGACCGCCATACCATCATCACCTTAGTTACAAATACAGCATTACTTCTATCCCCCATCTCCCGTTGAGTGGCTGAGGATGCTGGCCTATCTATGAGAGAAGTCGATATTTGTCCATCCTCTAATTTGTTTCTGTAGCAGCCTCTCTTAAGTCTTGTACATTTCCTTTTCTATGACTTCGATCCACCTAATGGATTAAACTAATCAGCGTGTATTGGCTGGATCCATCTTAATAACGTTCCCGTTGTGGTAAAGACAAGACATAGCCTTTATGTCACTCCCAAGTTCGCAACCCTCCCGTCTGTTATCACAGAGATTCACTGAGGCTTTAATACTGGTCCGTATCATACTCTGTCTTATATATATAGTCAACATACATCTATGTATTCTTTTCAGGAGAAATTCTGCGTGTTCAGGAGTAGCTGTATTTTGTACTTTCTATGTTACCCCGAGCGAATTTTCCATATCTACAAATATTGTTTGATTCTGAAGTGTCATTGTTAACCATTTGTTTACATCGTGTGTGCTTGTTATGACAGTATACCATTAGTTAGATATCATTCATTTTTGTATGCTATATTTTGATATGTATTGTTCACATTTGTCAAAAATATAGTGTATTATAATAACATGTGTTATAAAATTCATACATCTATTCATTAATATATGTTTTAACCATTCACGGAATTGTTGAATTGATCGATGGTAATTGATTAAATACCCATTTCAATAAATATTATGTTGGTATGATAAATGAAAGATATATATTTTAAATGATGATAACAATCAATTTTGGTTTTGAGGTCATAAATGTATTGAATGCCGAAGTTTTAATATATTACTTACAAATACGGCGTTAAAGAAAAAAAACTTAATTATGTAAAATTGTAAAAAAAAAAAAAAAAAAATCCTTTCTATTCAATGCATTTGGTAGATCGGTAAAGGAACGAAATGCTTTTTCTATTTAAGTAAATATTTTTTTATCAAAACTATAACTTGTCAATGCAGAATTTGAAGTTAAATGCATCGTAACTGTGAGGAAGTATTCTGTTCTTGAAACCATTTAAGATATAAGGAAAGAAGATAAAAGAGACAGGCATCGCTACGTTACCAGTCTCGATGTATATAGTTCAGGACTAGATAAAATGATGGTTATATCTGAAATGTCAAGTGTTTATCAACAATTACACAAAAAAGCTTATGAAGTATGGTCAAAAGTGACCAGTGGTGACTACAGCAGCTTATACATAATAACTGCTAATATAAAAATAATTCATTAATACACATTCCAATTTCCATTAAAAACAAGATATTCATTCACTTCATGTATTCTAAATCTTTTTGATATCGTTTTGAAGAAAAATCCATGAAAGCATACCGAGTATGCACTTTTTTTTAATCAATTTCCATGCACATTTAGAAACATTCCGATTGTGATATTCACAAAAAATATTGTATTTTATCAATTTTCATGAAGATTAATAAACATTCCAATTGTAATATTCACCAAATATGTATTTTATCGATTTTCATGAAGATTGAGAAACATTCCGATTGCAATATTCACAAAAAATATTGTGTTCTATCAATTTCCATGTAGATTTGTAAACATTCCGATTGTTTGTATGTCTTATGTTAATATGAATGTCAAATTTTTCAAAATTGATCAATCTTGTAAGAGAAGATATTTGGCACGATTACATTCAGGACATTACATAATACGAGAAAACACTCCATATAACAGATTGTGATATGAAATCATAGATACAAGACTAGAATTGTTTAAAAAAGAAAGAAGGTAAAAAGTTCAAATGTGTTCGTTAATCTCCCGTTAAACAATGCCATTCTTTGGATTTGGAAGAATCACTGATGATCAGAACATGTTCATGAAAAACACGTGATTATCTAGATGAAATAAATAAAAAAAACTACTTGGTGTGTGTTCCCACGTGGGAAATAATCTGTTAAAACAGAATTGATGGTGTCTTTTGAAATCTACATGGTTTTGGTTTCGTTTTTGTATTCTTGACGCTTCTTGGGAAAAATTATCCACCTTGTAAGATGATCTTAGAATAATATTCATTGTTTTATTTTATGTTCTGTAATAACGATGATATCCTCAGAACTACACACATCAATAAGCCATATTCATGATGAATATCCCAGGAGATACCTTGTAACCAACATGAAATGATAAATCTCCTACGACAATATGTTCCAACATCGACAAGTTATGATTGATTTCTTGTCGAATTGAAATGGCTGAATGAACAATATCTGTAACACGTGGGACTGAATATAAAACCTAGTTCTGTACAATAAGTTTGGGGGAACAAGCACCCGGGCGGTTAGGGTGGGCATTGAGTGCAATCTCTTTGTATAACCTAGTTCTTGTTTTTCATGGCTGCTAATGTAGCTGAAGCTGTTCATCTGGTATTCATTAAAACTGTTCATCTATCAATCAATAGGGTTAGACTTGATATTTGAGAATTGAAATACATATCCTTAACATACCCGAAGCAATATTTTATACCAACATATTCTCTATACTGTATCTTGGAAGATTTAGCAATGATAGAAATTATTTCGCATAGTCTTAATTTTAACATATAAACATTCTTATCGATATTTTAAAAGATTAGAAAAACTAATTTTATTGTTTATCTGTAAATCATTTATATCGGATCTTTATAAAAGTATACAAAAGACAATAAACGTAAAAAGAGTTTTAAATGTAAGCGAAACAATATATAATGTATATGCCCTCAAATAATCAAATTTCATCTTTCATCACAGAGTTGTTTAGTCCTTTAAAGGCTCGTCGGTGATGCTGGGGACCTTAAGCGTGGGAATACGGAGGTCTGTATATCACCAACATGTCAACATAATCATAATCCAAACTCATATTCAATAAAACTAGGGTGGTAATAATGATTTGAGAGGATAATATCATAATAATGATTTGTGTGGATAATATAATAGTAATGATTTGTGAGGATTTGTGAGAATAATATTATATAATGATTTGTGAGGATAATATTATATAATGGTTTGTGAGGATAATATTATATAATGGTTTGTCAGGATAATATTATAATAATGATTTGCGAGGGAAATATTATATAATGATTTGTGAGGTTAATATTATATAATGTTTTGTGAGAATGATATTATATAATGATTTGTGTGGATAATATTATATAATGATTTGTGAGGATGATATCATATAATGATTTGTGAGGATAATATTATATAATGATTTGTGAGGATAATATTATATAATGATTTGTGAGGATAATATTATATAATGATTTGTGAGGATAATATTAGATAATGATTTGTGAGGATAATATTATATAATGATTTGTGAGGATAATATTATATAATGATTTGTGAGGATAATATTATATAATGATTTGTGAGGATAATATTATATAATGATTTGTGAGGATAATATTATATAATGATTTGTGAGGATAATATTAGATAATGATTTGTGAGGATAATATTATATAATGATTTGTGAGGATAATATTATATAATGATTTGTGAGGATAATATTATAATAATGATTTGTGAGGATAATATGATATAATGATTTGTGAGGATTTGTGAGGATAATATTATATAATGATTTGTGAGGATTTGTGGGATAATATTATATAATGATTCGTGAGGATAATATTATGAAATGATTTGTGAGGATAATATTATATAATGATTTGTGAGGATAATATTATATAATTTGTGCATAATATTATAAAATGATTTGTCAGGATAATATTATAATAATGATTTGTGAGGATACTATAGTAATGATTTGTGAGGATTTGTGTGGATAATATTAGATAATGATTTGTGAGGATAATATTATATAATGATTTGTGAGGATAATATTATACAATGATTTGTGAGGATAATATTGTATAATGATTTGTGTGGATAATATTATATAATGATTTGTGAGGATAATATTATATGATTTGTGAGGATTTGTGAGGATAATATTATATAATGATTTGTGAGGATTTGTGTGGATAATATTATATAATGATTTGTGAGGATTTGTGTGGATAATATTATATAATGATTCGTGAGGATAATATTATGAAATGATTTGTGAGGATAATATTATATAATGATTTGTGAGGATAATATTATATAATTTGTGAGCATAATATTATAAAATGATTTGTCAGGATAATATTATAATAATGATTTGTGAGGATACTATAGTAATGATTTGTGAGGATTTGTGTGGATAATATTAGATAATGATTTGTGAGGATAATATTGTATAATGATTTGTGAGGATAATATTATATAATGATTTGTGAGGATAATATTGTATAATGATTTGTGAGTATAATATTATATAATGATTTGTGAGGATAATATTATATAACGATTTGTGAGGATAATATTGTATAATGATTTGTGAGTATAATATCATATAATGATTTGTGAGGATTTGTGAGGATAATATTATATAATGATTTGTGAGGATAACATTATATAATGATTTGTGAGGATAATATAGTAATGATTCGTGAGTATAATATTATATTAATGTTTTGTGTGGATAATATTATATAAAGTGAGGATAATACTATAAAATGATTTGTGTGGATAATATAATATTAATGATTTGTGAGGATTTGTGTGGATAATATGATATAATGATTTGTGAGGATGATATTATAATAATGATTTGTGAGGATAATATAATATTAATGATTTGTGAGGATTTGTGTGGATAATATGATATAATGATTTGTGAGGATGATATTATAATAATGATTTGTGAGGATAATATGATATAATGATTTGTGAGGATTTGTGTGGATAATATGATATAATGATTTGTGTGGATAATATGATATAATGATTTGTGAGGATAATATAATATTAATGATTTGTGAGGATTTGTGTGGATAATATGATATAATGATTTGTGTGGATAATATGATATAATGATTTGTGTGGATAATATGATATAATGATTTGTGAGGATAATATATTATTAATGATTTGTGAGGATTTGTGTGGATAATATGATATAATGATTTGTGTGGATAATATGATATAATGATTTGTGTGGATAATATGATATAATGATTTGTGTGGATAATATGATATAATGATTTGTGAGGATAATATTATATAATTACTTGTGAGGATTTGTGTGGATAATATTAGATAATGATTTGTGAGGATAATATTATATAATGATTTGTCAGGATAATATTATAATAATGATTTGTGAGGAAAATATTATATAATGATTTGTGAGGATAATATTATATAAAGTGAGGATAATACTATAAAATGATTTGTGTGGATAATATAATATTAATGATTTGTGAGGATTTGTGTGGATAATATGATATAATGATTTGTGAGGATGATATTATAATAATGATTTGTGAGGATAATATAATATTAATGATTTGTGAGGATTTGTGTGGATAATATGATATAATGATTTGTGAGGATGATATTATAATAATGATTTGTGAGGATAATATGATATAATGATTTGTGAGGATTTGTGTGGATAATATGATATAATGATTTGTGTGGATAATATGATATAATGATTTGTGAGGATAATATAATATTAATGATTTGTGAGGATTTGTGTGGATAATATGATATAATGATTTGTGTGGATAATATGATATAATGATTTGTGTGGATAATATGATATAATGATTTGTGAGGATAATATATTATTAATGATTTGTGAGGATTTGTGTGGATAATATGATATAATGATTTGTGTGGATAATATGATATAATGATTTGTGTGGATAATATGATATAATGATTTGTGTGGATAATATGATATAATGATTTGTGAGGATAATATTATATAATTACTTGTGAGGATTTGTGTGGATAATATTAGATAATGATTTGTGAGGATAATATTATATAATGATTTGTCAGGATAATATTATAATAATGATTTGTGAGGAAAATATTATATAATGATTTGTGAGGATAATATTATATAATGTTTTGTGAGAATGATATTATATAATGATTTGTGAGGATTTGTGAGGATAATATTATATAATGATTTGTGTGGATAATATGATATAATGATTTGTGTGGATAATATTATATAATGATTTGTGAGGATTTGTGAGGATAGTATTATATAATGATTTGTGAGGATTTGTGAGGATAATATTATATAATGATTTGTATGGATAATAAAGTAATGATTTGTGAGGATAATATTATAATAATGATTTTTGAGGATGATATCATAGTGTTTTTAGGTGTAAAATCATAGATATTGGTATAAATGGAAAATGAAACTTCAGATGCTCAAGAATTGAAATAAGACATGTCAATAGTAATGTTGCTTTCTCAAATTAGGTAAACAACAATGGAACTAACAGGCAAACTAACGAGCATCAAACACGTTCAGCTTCATATCGCACAAAGAAATAGAATATTTCTCAATGGGATCAGTATAGCGACCCGCATCTTTTGGAAGCCTGTGTTACGTCAGTTGAATGAAGTATTCGATTAGTCAATATAACTCGTTTATCCTCGTCAGGAGGTATCAAATAACAAGAAATCATTATAACACGGAGACGTTATAACATAGAATTATAACACGGCAATATTATAACACGGAAACATCGTAACACCGAAACATCATAACACATAACATAGAAACGTTATAAAACAGAAACATGTTAACACAGAAACATGTTAACACAGAAACATTTTAACATAGAAACGTTATAACACAGAAATATGTTAACACAGAAATACTATAACACAGAAACATGTTAACACGGAAACATTATAACACAGAGACATTTTAAAACAGAAACATGTTAACACAGAAACATTTTTACACAAAAATATTATAACACTGCAAAATTAAACACATAAACATTATAACACAGAAACAATACAACACAGAAACATGTTAACACAGAAACATGTTAACACAGAAACAGTATAACACAGAAACAGTATAACACAGAGACAGTATAACACAGAAACATTATAATACAGAAACATGATAACCCAGAAACAGCATAACACAGAAACATGTTAACACAGAAACAGTATAACACAGAAATATGATAACACAGAAACATGATAACACAGAAACAGTATAACACAGAAACATGATAACCCAGAAACATGTTAACACAGAAACATTATAACACAGAGACATGATAACACAGAAACATGTTAACACAGAAACATTATAACACAGAGACATGATAACACAGAAACAGCATAACACAGAAACATGTTAACACAGAAACAGTATAACACAGAAACAGTATAACACAGAGACAGTATAACACAGAAACATTATAACACAGAAACATGATAACCCAGAAACAGTATAACACAGAAACATGATAACCCAGAAACATGATAACACAGAAACATTATAACACAGAAACATGATAACACAGAAACATGATAACCCAGAAACAGTATAACACAGAAACATTATAACACAGAAACATGATAACACAGAAACATGATAACCCAGAAACAGCACAACACAGAAACATGTTAACCCAGAAACAGCATAACACAGAAACATGTTAACACAGAAACATGATAACACAGAAACATGATAACACAGAAACATGATAACACAGAAACAGTATAACACAGAAACATTATAACACAGAAACATGTTAACACAGAAACATTATAACACAGAGACATTTTAACTCAGAAACATGTTAACACAGAAACAGTATAACACAGAAACATGATAACCCAGAAACAGTATAACACAGAAACATTATAACACAGAAACATGTTAACACAGAAACATTATAACACAGAGACATTTTAACTCAGAAACATGTTAACACAGAAACATCGTAACACATAAACATCGTAACACATAAACATTTTAACCTAGAAACGTTATATCTCCAACATTATGACATAGAAACTTGACACACATTGTATGATGCCACGTTAGACCTGAAAACATTTGTTCCTAATATCAGTTTTGAATAACGAACATGTTCCATTTGTCTAATATGACGATATAATAACACCACGACACATACGAAATGCAATGTTTGATTACATCAAAGTATACGGGTAACTACTAACATGTATACTGTTAATTCCAAGTTGATGGAAGATGGATGACAATGTTAGGTGATGTTTTAGAAATGATTTTGATATATTAGCCACCAGTAAAATGTAGGTATTGATTTAAGATAATTTTAGAATTTTAGTCTTTTGGAAAATTTCAGTAATTCTAAGGTATTCGTCATTTTAGAAATAGTTGGTATTGTTTCTGTTTGGTATAACAGTGGTTCGATCCTGAAAATACCAATATAGTAACATAATCATAATCCAAACTCAAATTTCATAAACCTAGCACAAACTATGAACAAAAAAAGGTTTACATGAAGACTCCTGAAAAAGTACAAGAAAAATAAGAAAAGGTGTTCAGAAAGAGTAATCGTCTTTTGCTTCCTCGACGAAATCTTCCAATGTATTCTTTGGTCAATCAGAGTAAGTAATGTTACGTTCTCAGAGGAGAAAACAGTATACAACAACGGAACCAACAGTCAAACTAACAAAAATAGAATATTTCTCAATGAGATCAATATGGCTACTCTAAAAAAACCCATGATTTTCATCAACCTGCATCTTTTGAATCCATGTGTTACATGTCTCCGTCACCAGGAGATGAAATATTTGCTGCAAATGATATTGGGTAATAAGTCTTCCGGAATCACCTGGTATTTTGTTAAGGATAGAAAAATCATTTTGCTCTCAAGCTTAGTCCCACTGGAAAGTGGAAAGACACTTGGTGACATCGACCTACAAGTTTGGGATGCTTCGACATGTAAAAGAGAGAGATATATCAAGAAAACAAACTGGACCGTAATATATCCAACTGCTGAAAATTTCACAAAATCACTCCGAACGTTATCATTTCCTCTTAAGACATGATTCCAAAAGAATCAACATTAAAAAAAGATTTGAAGATTTACATGGCTGGTGTCGTCGATGATGCTTAACACCTTTTCTTAATACTTTTTAACTTTTTCATGACTCTCCGACTAAATCGTTCGTTTGTTCATATTTTGTCTTGTGTTTTAATGAATTTGAGTTTGAATTATGATTATTTTCACATGTTAGTGTTTTCTAGTACTTTCTCAGGAGTCTCCGTGTAAATAATTATTTTCTTCATGTTTTGTCCTAATAACAACAAATTTGAGTTTGAATTAGAATTATATTCACATTTTGGTATTTTCTTGTTTTCTTTCCACACCAACAGCTCATTTATCTTTTAAGCTCATTTTATATTATAACACAGCAATATTGTAACACCAGCAGTATAACACAGAAATATTGTAACACCAAAATTATAACACAGAAATATTGTAACACCGGCATTATAACACAGAAATATTGTAACACCGGCATTATAACACAGAAATATTGAAACACCAGCATTATAAAACAGAAATATTGAAACACCAACATTATAACACAAAAATATTGTAACACCAACATTATAGACAGAAATATTTAAACACCAACATTATAACACAGAAATATTGTAACACCAGCATTATAACACAGAAATATTGTAACACCAGTATTATAACACAGAAATATTGTAACACCAACATTATAAAACAGAAATATTGAAACACCAACATTATAACACAAAAATATTGTAACACCAACATTACAGACAGAAATATTTAAACACCAACATTATAACACAGAAATATTGTAACATCAACATTATAACACAGAAATATTGTAACATCAACATTATAACACAGAAATATTGTAACACCAACATTATAACACAGAAATATTGTATAAACCAATATCATAACACAGAAATATTGTAACACCAACATTATAACAGATCAATATTGTATAAACCAACATAATAATACAGCAATATTGTAACACCTACATTATAACAAAGAAATATTGTTACACCAAAATTATAACACAGAAATGGTGAACACCAGCATTATAACACAGAAATATCATAACAGAAATATTGTAACACTAACATTATAACAGAGAAATATTGGTACACCTACATTATAACACAGAAATATTGGAACACCAGCATTATAACTCAAAAACATTGTAACAAAAACATTAAAACACAGAAATATTGTAACACCAGTATTATAACAAAGTAATATTGTAACAACGAAATATTGTAACATCAACATTATCACACAGAAATATTGTAACACTTACATTATAACACAGAAATATTGTAACACCAACATTATAACGCAGTGATATTGTAACACCTACATTATAACACAGAAATATTGTAACACCTACATTATAACACAGAAATATTGTAACACTAACATTATAACACAGAAATATTGTAACATCAACATTATAACACAGAAATATTGTAACATCAACATTATAACACAGAAATATTGTAACACCAGCATTATAACACAGAAATATTGTAACATCAACATTATAACACAGAAATATTGTAACATCAACATTATAACACAGAAATATTGTAACACCAACATTATAACACAGAAATATTGTAACACCAACATTATAACACCGAAATATTGTAACACTTACATTATAAGACAGAAATATTGTAACACCAGTATTATAACACAGAAATATTGTAACACCAGCATTATAACACAGAAATATTGTAACAACTACATTATAAGACAGAAATATTGTAACACCTACATTATAACACAGAAATATTGTTATACCCACATTATAACACAGAAATATTGTAACACCTACATTATAACAAAAAAATGTTGTAACACCAGTATTTATAACAAAGAAATGTTGTAAAAGCAACATTATAACACAGAAGCAATACAATTCCGCTTTTTTCCCTCTTTTTCGTTCCCTCTTTTGTAAGACTGACTCATATCGTTGCTATTTATGAGAAGATGAGTTTGTAATAAATGTAATATGTTATCTTACTAAAACAATCACTTAGAACAATTTAAAGTTCATGGTAAGCTTTGTTTTGTTATAGAATGAGTGACGCAATCTGTCCACTGAGGACGATATTGGGCTTAGTAGAATATTTTAGGTTGTGTTTTTTAATCATTTATGCTGATAATCAATTCGATGTTTATTTCACAACAATTGAAGATTACTTTATTCAAGAATTCTCAAGTGTTGCTTTACAAAGACCCACACTGTTGTTATTTGATATGTTATATGGTCACTGAATTAAGATAAAGTTTATCATAAATCACACAAAAATGAATTCACTAGTAAGCTCACTTATATTTTCTCTACCAACAATTAAACGCACTTGGCCTTTATCAATGTGTTAAACGCTCGTGGAGTAGGTACTTAAATGAGTTTAAACCCACTTGTAAGATCCTGACACTTTCTTATCTAAAAAAGAATGCCATGTCATATGAGAAACTGGAGGACACTGCCATCAATTTTCAAAATCATTTATCATACATTCATAATAGTATATTAATACTCTTTAGAAAACTGTTGAATGCTTGAACAAACACTTTCTGCGTATGCAAAATTTAGCCACCGTTACAGAACCGCTTCATTTATACGAACACAGAAACTGCCCTTCAATTATACACTCTCTCCGACCTAAAAGGCCAAAGTAGGCATGATTTTTTGTCATTTTAATTGTCACCTTGGTTTGAATAATTTATTTACGTCTAAGGCGACCGTAAAATTCTTTACTAAACGAATTAATCATTTTTCACTTACGAAATTTTCGACATGGGAAAAATTATGTAAAAAGCACAAGTGACGGTGATCATGTCCTCAAAGATTTGAAAACCAAGTATATAATACTGTCAAGCAGTTTAATGATCCGGCAGATCTTAACTACATAATCATTGAACAACTTATACATGATGACGTAAGCAGCAAAGAATCTCATGACCCGAGAGGTGTCCTTTTCATTCTCACCAAGGAGTTTTTATATTTATAAAAGCATGTTTTTTCAGCTATATTTGAAGTGTAATAGAACACGTGTGAAGTACCAGTATGATCAAACCCACTGTTACACGTGCTTACAAATACAACATGAGATATATGTATTTAGAAAATGTGCTGTATAATTTGTTTATAATACAAAAATAAGGAAAATATTAAAATTATATCAATAAAAACAATGGTTCCACAATGAAATACCGACTACTATAAACTAATAGGTTTTTATGCTATCATAGGTTTATAATAGATTTGTAGGTCAAATCATTCCTTTACCTGCTTCTGACTGATTTGTTTATATATGTCATATACAGCATGATTTACCAAATTCTTCCCTGAAGTCAGCATCAGTAATGAAATGCAAAAACTTTTTTTTCGAAACCACAAAACGACAAATTAATTGAACAAATTATACCATCCACGAAACGACAAATCATTTGAACACAATATATTGCCTTGTGTATTCATGAACCAATTATATCATGTTTTAATCTCAGTATTGATTTGTTTCCTTTAGTTATTATGTAAGTAATACATATATGTATTTAAAAAAAATTCTACGAAAGAAAAATGTGTTTTGCAAAATAAAGAATATTTTGTCATTTGCTCGAGTTATGATGTTGTGTTAATTTGATATATTTCCATAAATACATGCAACTCATAATAAGTTTTATTTTGATAAGACGGATAAATAAATAAGGATGTGCCTAATTTCGTGATTATTGTCATCGTAGTGTAACACAGGGACAAATATCCTTGTGCTTTTCGTGAGTCTTCGTGTAAATCTTACTTTTGTTCATATTTTGCCCCAGTTTCATTTAATTTGAGTTGGATTATGATAATGTTGACACGCCAATAGCGGTTCTATAGGACACTCCAGCAATATATAGTGAGGTCACGTGACTTTGACGTCCGCCATTTCTCTCGTCCGCGCAGTCTTTGATTGAAAATTATATAGATTGTATTTATACATATTTTTTTATTTTGGAATTCATGCTCAGTGTGAGTTCAATAGCAAAATGGAAATACCTATATCTGATCATCATGCGATGAATATCCTAGTATCTCAAGTGAAAGTTAAATCAAATAAATGTAAAACAGCTCTGTAGTGTCTTCAGTTTAGTCAGATATCATAGATAACATACTTTTCACCTTTAATTTGAGAAACAAATGTACCGCAAGCATGGCGAAATTTCATCCCGAAAAAAAACTCAAAGAATATAATATAATATGCTATAGAATATATATACTATAAATAGAAAGTAAATAGCAAAAGTAATTATAGCAACATAATTTTTGACAAGGTACTTATAGTGTATTTTGAATTCAGAGTAGAAAAAATTTTTGGTGGAAATGAATTTATTTCTTCAATATTTCATTGCAACAGTTTGAAGCAATCCGCTCGTCCTAGATCTCTGAAAAGTATCAACACTTATATTGTTGTTTTACATATGATTTTATATTTCATTCTATTGTATATAGTATCGATGAATCAAATCAAGACGTTGTTATGGTAACCAGCATCTATGGAGCTTTAAGAAATATCACACGGATGGGAAACAGAACCACAATACTGCAAATTGCTTTGCTAAAATTTAAGCCAACGAACATTTGTGGGGGTGGCATTCATCAGCCTAAACTCTAAAATATTGATATTTTAAACCCAAACCGATTGATTTTGTGACGCCATGATGGCACGAAATTGGGACTTCAAAATTTAACATTGAGAATATACAGACTCTCACTGCTCCATGTTATTAATGTTATTGAAAGATTTTTGCAATGAGGGCGATGACGTGTAATAATGTAACATGTGAATCAGAGTAACAACTGTATATACTGATATAAAATAGATGATCAAAGATGTGCTATAAATAGTATTAACGTGATAATATTTTGATTGCAAAGACACTACAAAAGACACATAATAAAATTAGATACAGTAGAGCCAAATAATGAATTAAACTGCACCATACAGCTGTTTCGTCCTTCAAGGACTAGTCAGTGATGCTGAGGCCTAAAGTTTAAAACCCAGAAGTCAACTGAGTAAATTCTAAATTGATCGAAATAAATATCAAGATCTCGATTGGACGGTGCAATAGCTCTATAATAAAATAAATTTCACAATTATCATATATCTTTAGTTTCACGGTAACTTCAGGTTCGTGTGCTTATTCTGAACCACGTCAATATGTTTATATTTGATATAAAACGTATAATGAGTTTACGTAGTTTCGCTCCTTGTCAATTACTTCGAAATACGCTCGCTATCCTAATTAAAAAGCAAATATATTCTCTCTTGATATTCTTTCAGGTTTATGAGTGTCTCGGCGCTTCCAATATATCTTTCTGATATTTCAAATGTCAAAATTAAAAGCCATATGTGTAGATATATAGAATTCAGAATCTTTCGTACCAACTATATATAATAAGAGACGACCAAACTCATTTCATATTTTATTTCTGAAATATGAGTTTACAAAATGTTAATCGGTGGTTTGTTTTTCAATCAAATAATGAAAAATAAACACTGTTTAATTTTACCGATAGCAAATCAATGAGATGGTTCATAATACGAGGTCAAATGTCAGAGGTCAGGTCTATCTATCACATTGTATCGACTTAATTGGACAAAAACGTGTTGGAGGTTCCCCAAGGGTACAGGAGATGTAAGGTCAAACTCCTAACTAACCTCGCCTCATTATGAATTAAGCCAGAGGCGACCTGAACATGGAACTGTATAACAGTGTCCTTCAGTCTCTGTGTCCTATGATGCTCTTTTAGGAATCAATCGTGCTAATATTTTTCGTGATCTTAAGACTGACTTCACAAATAACAATATCAGTGTTATTTTAAGCTCTTGTTCTTTAAAAATTATTTTCACTGTAATGAATTGAATACATTGTAAAAGAGGTAGCAAAGAAACAAATCTTATCAATGATTGTGAATTAATGGTTTATTAACAAAACGCTACGAAACTGTAACAAACAGGAATTGATTGATTGATTGATTGATTGTTGAAAGTTTGTGGTGTATACGCTAAAGATATATCCTCCACGAGTTTCAGAAATATTTTTTCTGTATAGTTACTTATAAAATTAAACAAATTTTAATATTTCATTTTATATCTTTAATACTAGATAACAAAGGTACATACCGTGCAAAAGTCTCCGAGCGTCACACAACGTTGCATTGAATCAGTAGAAATTAACAAGTGCTTATTTTAAAGCTGCAAATGTCTTTAGAAATTTGATAGACAAAGCAATTGCAGCAAAAACAGAAGCAAATGTCTTATAATTCTTCTCCTTGTTTTGTTGTGGAAACATTCCATTTTTATTTCTGAAAGAAATAATTTCAATAAAAATAATTGATATCATAATTTATTTACTTTTTCCTGTATTATTAAAAAAGACAAGACAACATAGTCAACAAATTCCAGTTAAAAGTAGATAACGCGATAGGTATCGTGTCGGCAAGTATATTTTTGTTTCGTGATCGTTTTAATTATCAATAAAATCAGGTTAAGAAATTATAATATTGATATCAACTTAACATAATTGTAAAAACATTTATTTTATTGTTTAAAGGCTAAACAGCAGTATAAGCAGCTTTAAAACTGATGCGTTTTCATTTCGTGGTCAAAGCATTAACACTATACAGATGAAATAAGCACTGCATCATTCAATCCTTCCAAGACGAAGCAGTGGTGACTGATAGGTTCAGAGAGTGTAGAAATATAAATTGGCAAAAAAGGGTAATATCGCAATTAAAATATAAATGATTTTAGAATATAGATAACAAGATGACAAGATTTAAATTTTTTAGGATGGTAAACGCACATTTTTAATTTGTTCACGTAAAACTTAAGACAGAAAAAAAACTGCCAAATTATTGTAAAAACCGTAACCAGATTAGGACAAGCAGATTCTGTATCAAAACCCTATTATCATCATCAAATTCGAAGAAAGAGTATTTCTCAAACGGATAAAGGTGTCACGTTATTTAAAAAGCGATCAATCAAACATTGTCAAAAACACGTTTTTTCTTAAAAACTTTTCAAAAAAATGGATTTAAATTACATACTTACGTCATAAAAGCCTCGGTATAAAATGAATTGTAGGTCCATTAGTTATCAGATATTAGATAAGGAGCAAAAACAGTTCGTTTAATTCATTTCATATTTCAGTAGAGAGTCGAGTGACCCTCTAGTATTTCATACATATTTAAATTGAAAATCTGGTCAAATTATATTCATGTTGTACGGATTTTTCGATTTAAGATATGAGTAATTGCGTTGAAAATGAACAAAAAAGTGGGAGGACAGCATTTTAAATGATAATTGTTCTCAGTACATTACACTTAAAGGGCGGTAAAATCTCTATTGAAAACATCGTGGTTTTATTTTGTTCGAAGTGTGGTATGTCCCCCTGGTTCTCCTCAGACACGACAAATTTAGATCATGATGTGCCCAAGTCTTTCGTGAGAAATGTAGATCACTGTATAATTCTTAAAATGGGCGTTTCATCTCATCATGTTTTTTTTTTATCTTCTTGAGAAGCCTGGTTCCCTCTCATTCGAGAGCTACCCTAGATCATTCTTCGCACTAATGAGTGTCAACCTTACCTTAATCCCCTGAAGAACGCATAATAAGTCCTTAATCCTCATCAACGAGATCCTCACAAAGACTGTAATACCTTGTTTATTGTTAGACGCTGTGGACGAATACCCACCGCGGACAAAGATCTTTCTTTCTAAACCCTGCTAATAGAGATGGGATTCTATCGCATTAGGAAAGCACTAACACCAGTCAGTGGAAATTCGGTGTTGAGAAGTACCTATATCACTGAACGTTTTCATTCCATTCATTTCCTGTCCATTTATAACATTAAGGTTAAGCTTCCATTTCGAAAATGTCAAATTTCTGAAATGGTATTTAGTTTGGCACCTATTTATTTAGTCAATGCATCTTTGTGTTATCGTCAAAGTTATTCTTTGCTGTGTTTGTCGTATTATATAGTAAAATAGGTATCAATTTGTAATATTTATATAGGTAAACTAGTCTGGACAGTATTAAATACAGATCTTTAAACTCTAAACCTGATATTTTAATGGAGAAATGATTTCATTTACATTACAGAGATAAATATCATTAATACATTCTGTGGAAATCGAGTATTATTACTTTTACAAACAGTTCTGTTTCTCCGTTTTAATATTGTCATTTTTAATTGAAATTTTGCAACATTATCTTTTTCATTTCAAGTTTCCATAAACGCATAATTGAGCTTTCTGAGCGTATTTCATCAGCACATAGCTTTACTTTTAGTACAATATCAGTCCACGATTTCATTACTCAGCTTTGCTGTCTCTTCCATTCATATTGTTCTCCGTAATGAAATTAGAGTTGTAAGTATGGTTTGTCTTGTAGGCATTGAAGTCTTCCTGATCACTGGAAATAAATATAATCAAATGAAAAACTTTCAAAAACAAACGTCATCATTGTATAAAGTAAGCGTTTGTTTAAGATACGTTTGCTGTGAAACATTCGTTATTTAACTGCATCGACGACAAGAAAATATCAACACGTGAACACGATAATAATCAAACCCTCATTCAATACAACTAGAGCAACAACAACAACAAGCATGTGAAAATATTCAAAATTGATATTGAATAAAACTCGATATCAAAAGAAAATGGTTCTTTCAACACATGTGAAGTGTTCAAATATTATCATGCTGTTAATATAAGGATGTTTTTTCATCAGAACTGCGGATAGGTTATAATGTCAAGGTATATTTATATTTGTTATCAATCGACATGAAGATTAAATGTTGCTTTATGGAGGCAATTGTAGAATAACATTGTTGATTAAGGATAATACAGAAATTATTGGTTGTGTATCACTATAACTACTCAACTCCTGTTAATTGCTGTATGTTAACACATTAATTCGCGAAAACTCTCCGCAAACATGTCTGTTATTAGTCTTAATTATTTTTCATACATAAAATAATCGGCAATAGCAACCGAAATATGAGCAATATTATTAAATAGACAAATATCCTTAAAGAATGTTGAGGAATTTAACGTTTATTAAGTTACTATTTCCATACAGATATCATCACGTTTGTTTGGGATTAGCTAACAACCCAACGTGTGTTGGATTCAATATCTTATCAACTAAACCAGCTTTGACTAATTTGTTTCTCCAATCACATCGGTGGTTCGATTTATAGGTGTATTTATCTATGTAACGTCTCCGGACCAAAATAACTTATCACTGTCTACCCGTACTGTTTACTCTGAGCGTTCGATCACATTTTATATCAATCTATCTTTTACAACTGGACATTCCGATACAAACAGCGTCTACATTCAACACGTCAGAGTGTAACAAATAGTAAGGTGTGTAGACAAACCGTTTAAATTGAAAATGAACACGTTTCCAAAGTTTTAAACATTTTAATATACTTGTAAAGTAAACCGACCCATTAATTTCATAATCTTAAGAATTCAGACATTATAACACTTTAAGTGATAAAACCACATTCTGATATATAGCATTATGGTTCTGATATATGATATTATGATGATCAGATATGAACGTTGTATTTAATATCGTTTGCACTTTAGTAGACAGTGTTTTAAACATTACCGTGAATCTAGGATACGGCAATAATCTTTCGAGTCTGAAGCGGGATAGGGGGATTGACGAATGGCCAAACCATTGGTCCTAATTGAAAACCATACCCCTTACCTCTCTACCTGAAATCCCTTCAGTTACAGCTAGCACTGTTTTAGATAGATTGTGGTGTTTTACCCTGCCGTATTTATGTTCATAGTGTGTCAGTGCACAGGGCAGTTTAGTAGGGAACGTCGAGATTTAGTTTTATTACACACAGTCTGAGGAAGATAAACGGTAGACAGGCTTGTACCAATACTTATCACGTTGGTATCGATTTCAAATTTCCATCCATATTTGTATATTTTAGAAATAAAGATTTTAGTTATTAAGATATTGATGAACATATTGAAATATTTTTATTATTATAGAGGATACATACAGAACATTTCCTAATAACAGAAAAAATTATTCAAAACAACTTTGATGTTTTGTGTGTTATTTTCCATGTTATATCGCCTAATGGTGTCGAGGTCACGGTTGATTTATCGAGGTCACGGCTTATTAATTCAGTGATGCTGATGATAAAGTGGAATCAGTTTCATTGAACTTCATCAATATCTTATCTATAGCCATGAATTTCGATGATCAGTTTTTAGATTCATCTAGACAGGCCGAAATTGTCTTTATATCTTCACGGTTTTTGTGTATCTTGAGGTTGTGTATCTAGGAAGATTGTGTTGGTTACCTTTAAGAGATCAAAATTTCTTCCGAAGTTGCCCTTGTGAAAACGAACAACGGCACCATTACTGAGACAAAATTAAAAAAATAAATAAATACAACAGCACACGTGAGTCAATAGAATTTTGAAAAACATTAAAAGAACATTTCAAAGACATCTAAAAAAAACTAGAGACACTAGAAACTAAAAGTTAAAACAGAAATATGGGGAATGTATATGAGAAGGAAGTCAGGGTACACGGTGAGGACATTTGTTGTAAACCCCTGAGTTGCCAACATAGAAGACACCAAATCATTTACCAACCGGAACTCACGCGACATCAGAACGAAGGGTGGACACAAGGGAACCAGGAAAAATTGACAATAACATCACCAGCAGAAACTCAGCACTGAAGGTCACATGCTCATGTCGAAATCAAATCCTGAATACCATTTTAAGAAAGGTGTGGTCTGGATTGTGTCAATTCAAACAGTAATTCCAAATATCATAATGTTCATAGCAATATATTTTGTGATCGATATAAACATGGGATAGTATTATCATCTCTAAACAATAACACGAGAATGGGTTATTTTTATTCAAAATACTCATTTAAATGAATATTGGTATACATTTAACAAAACGAAGCTACCAAGCAGAGTAATTAGTTTTTAGGAACAGATTTTTTTTTAATCTCAAGATTACTACAAAACGTGAATGCATCACTTCATAGTTTAATATTTTTCTAATGACGATGTAAGATAATCAGGTAGTTTTCCCTATTAGTATTTACAGGGCACAAATCCATGATACTAAAACTGTTATCATACAATATATTATTAAAAAATATCGACATCATTTCCCCTTTTAAAATATCTTAACAACACTGGAGCACGGTATCTTCTTTCTCTTGCAAAAAATATGAACATTTTCATTCTTTTATGCCAGACAAGCTATCGTGAAACGCATTTTTCCCATAAATATTTCCATGTATTTGTTGAAAAATTAATCTTCCAATTTACTTAAGAATTATTGCTAAAAAAAAAAAAGCACACACACAAGATGGACCGCATGGTATTCATCAAAATGTTAGGGTTAGGGGTAGCATTAGAGGTTGGGTTAGGGCTAAAGACGACATCTTTAAACTTTTCCCGAAATTATAAAAAAGACATCAAAACGTTTGATTGTTTTTTCACCCATATTATCGTAAGACCGTAAGCATTAATACGTGATCACCTTGGTGATAATGGAATGGTTATAAATTATAGATCTAATCCCATTATATCATAGTTTATGTTTTAGGTGTCCCAGTCAAGAAACAGTAAAATTTTCACTAATGATACTCGCGGAGTTCTCACAAATTATGCTACCCCAGGGTATCATGTGACCTCGGATATCCCGGCATTTTTCTGTTCGTTGATAGTCATCACTTTCACTTTAATTAATATTCATCAAAGTCTGTTGAACGCTTCAGAAATACGAAAAGTACGCGATGAACCTAAAGAGTCATTTCTAATTCATACAAAGGCTTTGCTGCTGTGAAATGGAGCGTCAGAACGAAAGGGATTACATGTGCTCGTACCGGAAATAGCAGACCGAGACACATTTTAAGCACATTTGAACTTACATGGCTTCGGGAATATCAGAAATGTATGTTACTTAAAAATCGATGTCGTTAAAACGATAAATGGAGAACACAGTTTATTTATGTTTATGTAAAGGTGAATGTATATGATTAATTACTGAAGCTAGAGGCGGAGGAGAGATACTGAATTACAAAGGAAACTGTTGTTGAATTAATTAAGACGTTTTCAGATTTAAGACAGTATGGTATAAAAATATCTGATAATTCCATGTCTGGTTTTGTCAGTGATATATATTTCCTGTGTTCTAACTTTTATAGTGTTAAAGTATATACTAAACAGAAAATAACCATAAAAAACAAAATCTAATTTACACTACAACCAGCCTAGAGAAACTTTTTAAAGCAGATCTCTTCTCTGTTAATTGTCATGATTAAAGTTCCAATACTAAAATGGTAAAGATGTCATTTGTGAAGTTTTTCAACGCGACTTAACCTACCAAAATTATGGTCAACTTTATCACAAAGAAACTGTGACGCATTTATTTCGGATAAAAATTGACAAACTCGTCGTCAGTGTACATCCTTTAACATCAATTTATAAAAACAAGTCATTATTTTATTTTAGGCTAAAATGAAACATTTGTGATGAGTTTCATAATTAAAAATTATCATATGGAAACTCCTGACACATTCTTTTTATCACACGATTTTTTATTCCGACATATATTCTGAAAAGTGCGTCATTTTGTTTCTATATCTTTGTCCTCCATTGTTACGTCACAATGCGAAGGTAAGTGTGACGTCATTTCAGTATCTACTGACGTCACAACAGGTTATATTAAATAAGTGTATTATTCACTTTTAATCACAAGTTAATCATGTTGTGATAAAAGTCTTATTCTGTTTACACATTCTTCCTGAACACTCCTGTCGAATCCTAGAAGGACGAAACAGCTGTACGATGCAGATTTATTTTTATTGTTTGGCTATTGTTTGGCTCTACTCTTTCTAACTCTAAATGTGTATCAAAAGATGCTATTCAGTCGTGTGTCTTTTGATCGTAAGGAAACTATTGGTCCGTTATAAATATCTGGGACTTTCCACAGATCTAAACATTTACTTGAGAATGTTTCTGTTGGACTACAAGAGGCCAAAGATTTTTACTTATGACAACAAACCTAGAGTTAAAGACTTCGGACAATGGTTCTATATAAGTATGATGGATTACATGTAAACTTTGATGCGTTTAGTAAAAAATTTCACCCGGTATTTCTAATGATGAAATTCTATATTAGTTAGCAGTAATGTTCACAGTGTGATAGATCAACCCGTAACGAATGCCTAACACTTCCTTAGTACATTTATAAATACATACAATAAGTTACACCATCATTTACAATAAGAAACATTAATTCTTGAAAATAGTTTTTTTTAAAACTTAACGCTATCAAATGAATTTAACATTTTACAATGAAATTAAAGAAAAAAATAATAAACAGTTCGTATTTCCTTACATACTTGCGCGATTGATACTGGACAAAGAAATATGTCCCACGTTTCATTTAACAAATTGCATGTCAATATTATGACTTGACATCCAGGAGAAATGGACTTGGACAATGCGTGTATGGAAACAGTTGAAGGGAGTATGGAACAGACACGATAACGGACTTAACAAACACATGACCAGTGGCGGGAGAAGCGTGTAACACATTCCCGTGTACATTTTTCCTGAGGCTCATCCGGGGATTGTGGAAGTGTGGTACATACCATAAATCATATTCATTAAAGTTATTATTTTTTCTATTTTTCAATTTAAAAAATAATGTGAATTATTTTAACTCTGTTTTATCATTAATATATATCTTTTATATTGAGATTATTAAACTTATATATATATATATATATATGTATATTTTTTACCGTCCCTAATCAATTACAGTACCATCATCCACTCTCCCCAATCTAACAAAAATTAAACATATATATTTAAGCACGCATTTGATTACCGCTGTGTGTCCTAGCCCACTTACGATAGTCGTCAAATAACTCAATGTCAACACATTTGTCGTAAAACCTCTACAGATCAAATAACGACATGTAGTGAGGTTTGTATTCAAGTCCTATCTGTAGATCTGTTTTATGAGGTATTGTTGCTTTAATTCCTAATGCTATTATATTCTCTGTCTTGGACAAACACACATCATAATTGCTCTATTTGACAACCGACTCAAAATGATACACCGGCTGTCAATAAAATAAGCCTTTCTCTTTATTTTCAAATCACAATCTGATTTTCTATCCATTTATGGCCGATAGGACGTAAATCAAACCGCATGGAGTGCTTGTCGCTTCGCCTCGTCGGCGTTTAAAACAATCTGCGTCTAATAGTTTGCCTACATTGCTTCGATACTGATCATGCAAGTCAAACATAATTGGGATCACAATGGAAGACTAATGACCGCAAGAGACCGCTCTAGACCGAACGAAACCGATATTGGTCGACAGTGCGACATTATTATAACCATATTTTATTACGCCAATCGCTTAACCGCTGATGAATACAGGAGAGCGACATGCCGATCGTGGTGATAGTAGAATTCTATTTGCATCTTTTAGCAAAACGAGAAATGGTTGTCGGTCTGATAATTTCATTTAGAAAACGGTGATTGTAAGAATTATAAATAAGGTGACAATCATGAAATATGTAGAAACCCATGGTATAATCTTAATTTTTTTTATATATATCTACAATAATTATGCTTCACCAAACGAGTGCTAATTTTACGTAACCTTCCATTTTCTTTTCTGTCTGGTTTACAATCCGTAGTCATTAACACAGATACTCTGCTTAATAGGACAATTCAAAATAACTTCATTCTAATAATTATTGCAATGGACTTATTTATTGTGTTTCAAATGGAAAAACATCATACTTGATAAATACTTGTCACGAAATATGATTTTTAAAGTTTTCTTTTATTTGAATATAATTGATTCTCCTGTTATTAAAAAAATTGTTCGGAGATTTGATTCCTGGTATATAATCTTCTTGATTTATTTTCAAGTCATTTTCCATTTGTGTCACCAAACGGAGTTAATTGAAATATGATGAAATATCTATATTTATGTGTCATTCATGATTAGTAAGGTTTGTTATTGTATATAAGGTTAGAGATAATTATCGTGGGAATAACAAAACACCCAGCTAGACTACCGTGGAGGGAAACCTCTGTACATAGGTGTCGATAAATCAATAGAAAATTGTCGAATTACTCATTATTTACTCAGAGAAATACCGGATATTGATTGAGAATGTATTTCGTACTCAGCGTGAATAGTCGTACACTAATCGACCAGTCTGTGAAAGGTCTACCCGAGTAAGTGGTTGTAGAAGTAGTATTACAACGTCAAACAGGTCTAGTTCAATCAATTTCATACTTAACATAACTACAATGGAGAATAAATATTAAAATGCTGTTCTTAGTAAACACTACAGAAATCATCATCATCATCATCATCATCATCATCATCATCATCATCATCATCATCATCATCACCACAACCACCACCACTTCCACCATCACTACCACCACCTCCTTCATCATCATCATCATCATCATAATCATCATCATCATTATCATCAATCACAATCATCATCATCATCATCATCATCATCACCACCACCACCACCACCACCACCACCACCTCCTTCATCATCATCATCATCACCACTACCTCCATCATCATCGTCGTCGTCATCGTCGTCGTCATTAATTATAATTACAAGAGTGAATGTTACACTTACATAAAGATTCGCTCATGACATCTGTGGATAGGAAGGTATATTAAGATAACATAGAAAACACGATGAAAATCTAAACGAAAATTCCAACACATGATATCTCTAATGGTTCAATAATGAAAACAAAAATGGAAGTCACAAAAACCAGATTTCATTTAAAGCGAAAGGAAGATTAAACTGTGATTGTGCCAAATTTGGGCTAAAGAATTATTGATAGCATCAAACGAAAACATTACTTTTATAAGGAAATAAATCACTGTGTGAAGAACAGAGAAAAGCGCTGCCGTTACAAAACGGTGATCAGCAAAGACGCAAATGCATACCAATAGAACAGTAGGACAATGCTGGGGGTTTTAATCAAGGTAAAACTGTACATATATTAGGGAGAGGTACACATCCTCGTCAAAATAAAATGCTTGCTTACCCAAAGCTGTTTCAAAACAGGGAGATATATTTTATTTCAAAACAGGTCCATCCATTCATTGGAAAACCCATAAAAGCATTAGATATGAATGTGCAGCTTGGCACCAGAGCGATTCAAATCGCTTTCCTTGACTTCAGTCCTATATCGGGTATCCACTTCATGTACAAATTCAATAAAAATGTTCCGTATTTTGCGTGATAGAGAAATATGAGAGAACACTCGGGTTAAAGCATGACTATTACAATGAACAATGTCATGATGAAAATTCTGTTATATGATATCACCTGACGTTACTGCCAATTTCTCATTCAAAAATCCAGATTTTCACACGGTCCCACCTGCTTTTTCTCCGGCAACGAATTCAACCTGAAGGAAAAAAAACGGCGCTGATTACTAGTCGATGAAGCTACTTTAATTTGTAAACAAGATGATGAATCAATTCAAATACATTTCGGATCTAAATCTCATTTGTGCAGCAGCGATAATGGCCGTAAACACGCGACATTAAACGAAAAAAAAAAACATTCGTCTTTTTTTAACAGTTTCGAAAACTGGAAATATTTAATAGTTTGCTTAATGATATATAAAATGCAGAGGTGGTGAAAATATGCCTTAAACCATTTTAAACAAGCGGGGTCAAAGTTTATTCTAGATGACATGATCCGAACAACAGTGGGTATTCAATCTTTTTCGATGGTATTATTTTGTGACACATGGGGTAGTATGCCCAATGATCTCCACGGTTGAGTGATCAAAAACAAAGGCTTGTAAGAAAAATAGATATACATGATACGACAAGCCGGGGAAAATAGACGTGAAGAGGTATGGTTTAGGTCGCAATAACACATATCTGTCAGTCCGGTAGACTTCCCGGCCCCTCTCCCACGAGTTTCCAACATAACTTGTGACAATTTAACGTCAAGATATTTAAATGCCAAGATATTTTTTTCAACCACAGATTTTTCTACTGATTTTGTTTTTAAAGTACTCCGACAAGCTCAATGATCGGGAAGAACTTTAAACCTACGGATATGTGATATGATTAAGATAAAGTAAGAATTATCTTGAATTGGTTTTTGTGAAATTTTCGACAGGGCATTCAAGTAACGTATTATTTAAGCTTACATCATGATGGAAAAAAACTAGTACTCTATCTCACACATACAGTTACAGAGAAAATCAGTGTCAACATGTACAGCTGTATTACACATCTTCTATTGTAAAACCAACTTATTGATCACAACATTTATATTTATGATTAGCTAACACTTGTAATCAATATATATTTGTATTATATTAAGTGAAACCTATTTTCAAACAAAATCTTTGACAATGAGAAATTTAATACCCAGTAGAAGTTGATATCACAGAATTTCCTCTTGCCATGCTTAATCTTAACATGGAGTATATTAAGTATAATGGCTGTGATAGGTGCGTGTAGATTCTCAAACTTAAATTATATCCATATTTTAACACAAAATATTATTTACAAATTAAAGTGATGATACAGTTGTAAAGTCTAATAGATAATAGGGAAATAGCATACTGTCTTGTTAGAAAATAAAAAATAACAGATATCATAATGACCTAGTTTACTTTCCAATATTTTCGTTGACTGCGATGTTTCAGTAAATATCTTTATTTATGATGTGTTGTTGTCTTGTTAGAAAACGTTATATATCAACAAGGAAGTATTTTGATAGGAAATGATATTTAAAAATAACCCTGCTTCATGCTGAAGCAAGTTACAATGGGTCTTGGTATATTACATAACTGTTCCTTCAGTTAATCAGTAAATCCACACAATGTTGACAAGTCTAGAGACAAGTTATCGATTATCATGACATAAATAAAATAGATAAATAACTGTATACACAAACATATATTTTGCTATTAATAGTCGACATAGACACGCTTGTATTAGTATTATTGTATTATTCCAATGATTATCCTGTATGTATGCCACTTGTAAATAATTAACACATTGACAACATCATATTTATCTTTAGTATGTAAAGAATGCACTGCTGATGAGGAGAGGCTTGAACAAGCTATACCTGTTGCCCGATGACTATTGTTCTGAAATGAAAATTAAGCGACAAATTGTATCAAATTATTATATAATCTCACATTTCAGTACAATAATCTTTTTATGAAGATAAGTGATTGAACATCAGTCAAAGACTATATCATCCCTCTCTATCCATTGTAATAAGTAACAGTAAGTACTTAACAATTTGGGCCTCGTGGAATTACTTGTTCCTATCTCTGTGGAATATTTGTGCCCAGTGCTTATAAATCTATCCCAACGTTAAGATGTATTTTACCCCTAATAAATGGTTTTCAGCATACATCTGCTGAAGGGATTATCGAGACACCTAAAATTTACACCACCGTTCCCGATTTAGTTTTATAACTTTGTGTTTATTTTATGTTCTATGTATGTGAAGTAATTTATGTAATGTTTGTGTCTTATTTTAGGTCGTGATAAAAGGGCACATTGTCTTGAATATTTGACAATTCACTTGTCCTTACTCGCTTTCATTGATCATATATCTATTCCTGTAATACACACCCAAAGAATATTTATTATGATTCTGAAACAAAATGGCACCATACCGTCGATATTACTTACTATTGATATTTACAATGTTGAATGTGATAAAATTTACCTAAAAAATATTTTTTTTTTAGCAATCTTCATTTCAGTCTAATTCAAACTAAAATATTTCCGTTTAATGTGTTACCTCTATAAAGCGTTCATGTACACATATGATGGTCGACAGAATTATAATAAATAAAAAGATTTCCGTTTAATGTGTTACCTCTATAAAGCGTTCATGTAAACATATGATGGCCGACAGAATTATAATGAACAAAAAGATTTCCGTTTAATGTGTTACCTCTATAAAGCGTTCATGTACACATATGATGGTCGACAGAATTATAATAAATAAAAAGATTTCCGTTTAATGTGTTACCTCTATGAAGCGTTCATGTAAACATATGATGGCCGACAGAATTATAATGAACAAAAAGATTTCCGTTTAATGTGTTACCTCTATAAAGCGTACATGTAAACATATGATGGCCGACAGAATTATAATAAATAAAAAGGTTTCCGTTTAATTTGTTACCTCTATAAAGCGTTCATGTAAACATATGATGGCCGACAGAATTATAATAAATAAAAAGGTTTCCGTTTAATGTGTCACCTCTATAAAGCGTTCATGTACACATATGATGGTCGACAGAATTATAATAAATAAAAAGATTTCCGTATAATGTGTTACCTATATAAAGCGTTCATGTAAACATATGATGGTCGACAGAATCATAGTAAATTCAACTTCGGTCCCGTTCATATGTGGCCCTAGATATCTATTATCTTCGAAATCGGTATATAATTAGTGTTTGATAAATTGATCAGATAAATTACTCGTGCATATGAAACCCGTACATACCGAGCTCTAAAGTCAGGTCTCTACGATATAAACAACACGCTTGATAGTTCACGCCGTTAAGAATTCTTTGTATTTTCTAAAATATTTTTCTTCACGTTAAGAATTCTTTGTATGTTTAGTATTTTTCTTTGATATATATTTTTATACTTACGGCCGTCCAAGGCGAGTAGCTGCAGCTCATTATAAAACCATTTATCATCCTTCTGTCGGTATATTTAACGACATATCATCTATCGAATGAATAGTAAAGTGTTTAACTCATTATAAACACACAGGTGATAAAATCAACTTTTTATTAATTAAAATGTTATGCATTAACTGTCCCTTTAAAACGGAATGATATATAAAAAAAATAGAAATGATAAACATTATTAAATTTATACAGGAATGAGGACGATATCCAAACCAGGTCACAAAAGTCCACCGTCTAAGACTACAAGGTTAGTTATAGCTGTGGATTGAGATCTCTATGATAACACTTAAAATGGGGAATCGGTCATTCTCCCTGTACTTTTGTAATCTTCTCCGTGTAAATATTTCTTTTGTTCATATTTTGCCTTAGTTTTATTGAATTTGAGTGTCGATCATGATAATGTTGACATGTTGGCATTTTCTTGTTTTTTGTTTTTTGTATATTTTTTGGTCGAACGTTATTGATTTATTAAATGTTTATTTAAAAAGAACTATTTCGAGATCCGTTTTGAGGTGTAGTTTCAAAATTATACTCTTTATGCCTTTGAGCAAAAAAAAAAAAAAAAAAAATCACAGATCTTATCATTTTTTTAACCTGTTTCCTTCTACATTTATTCAATGTAAGCTGACAACACATGCCTGGTTACGAGTAAACCGGGTGTATTTCTTCCTTATTTCGGTATTATTGCACCTTATCAATAGATCGATTTTGATTACTTTATTCGGACTTTAATATTGCAATAAATCCGCACAAATTATCCTTTAAGTGTTTAATGCGTTAGACACATGCGGTCGCCATGTTGGAAATCAAAATCATCGGGAAGCTTGTTTCCGCCTACAAGTTTAAGAATTAAGAGGATGTCGGCTGAATATCGTCCCCTATCGTTAGACCTAACACCATAATTACAGCTTGCTGGCCCTAACGATGTCAGAACCAATCTTTGTTTTATCATCTATTAATTATCGTCGTCGAGAGCGACATATGAAACCCACAATTGATTCTCTTCTGGCATAGCCGTCTCAATCACCCAATCAGGGGCGTTCAGGCGGCTGCAGAGGCTGGCGATGCCACGATATTACAGCGAGGAAGAAGCTACAGAATCATTGCTAATAACAAGACTATTGAACAGTGCTGTAAAAGATTGTAAGGGTGTATCATACACAGCCGGTCACATGTCCTACACTTTCTACCCCAATGTATGTTATGCTAGAACGGGTACCGATACCCGCCAACTTGTATGTCTGTGTTAGTGATATGTTCAGTATTGTTCATTACTATATTTGATAAGCAATTTAAAATGGAACATTTACCTGCAGCATAGATAAATATATTCAAACTTGATCACCTGTCAGAATATTGACTACATAGCAATAATTCAAGGAAATATTATTCAGCAATGTTAGGTTGAGAAAATTTTTAATGAAAATGATTTTGATACACTTAAAACAGGAAGAAATCTGTTTGAGAATTAAATCATATACCAAGGTGTACATGTGTTGTCATAGCGTACCTAGCCTTGCTCCATACCATGTTGTACATGTCATAGCGTACCTAGCCTTGCTCCATACCATGGTGTACATGTCATAGCGTACCTAGCCTTGCTCCATACCATGGTGTACATGTCATAGCGTACCTAGCCTTGCTCCATACCATGGTGTACATGTCATAGCGTACCTAGCCTTGCTCCATACCATGTTGTACATGTCATAGCGTACCTAGCCTTGGTACGTACCATGGTGTACATGTCATAGCGTACCTAGCCTTGGTATGTACCGTGGTGTACATGTCATAGCGTACCTAGCCTTGGTATGTACCGTGGTGTACATGTCATAGCGTACATAGCCTTGGTATGTACCGTGGTGTACATGTCATAGCGTACTTAGCCTTGGTACATACCATGGTGTACATGTCATAGCGTACCTAGCCTTGGTACATACCATGGTGTACATGTAATAGCGTACCTAGCCTTAGTATGTACCATGGTGTACATGTCATAGCGTACCTACCCTTGGTATGTACCATGGTGTACATGTCATAGCGTACCTAGCCTTGGTATGTAGAAAAAAGACGTACTGCCAGATTGATCCCGATTTGAATGGCGCCATCTTGACTGATCGTCTGCTAGAATAAGACGGCTGGAAATCTCGCGATGATCTTGGAGATATAACTCAGAAGAAAACGATAATCTAAGAAATACACATGGGGACACAAAAATTTCTCCAAGGATTATCATCGGGGGAGCTGATCATTATCCATATTTTACAGTTTTGTGAAAGTCTCGCATAACATCAAAAATGTAAACAAGTTTAAAATTGATTGTTTGAATTTAAACGATCCTGTTTGGAATGAAAATACCCCATCTAATATTTCATTTTTGAAATACAAATTGCTGAAAGATATTTAAATATACTGATAAGATATGAATATATTCGTTTAAAATTGCAACATCATTTGGTGAATATTTATAGAAAATAAACGTATCAAATTGATTTACTATTTTTTCTCATCCTCACATTTTTAAAATTCTCTTAACCTGTCAGGCATAATAAGAAATTTGTACCTCCTTCTACATATTCACAGAAAATTATTTGTTCACAGTAACACACTCTACATATTACAAAAAATAATTTGTCTTCAGTAACGCCCTCTAAATATTTCCGGGAAATTATTTGTCTTCAGAAACACCCTCTACATATTCCCGGGAAATTATTTGTCTTCAGTAACTCCCTCTACATATTCCCGGGAAATTATTTGTCTTCAGTAACTCCCTCTACATATTTCCGGGAAATTATTTGTCTATAGAAACACCCTCTACATATTCCCGGGAAATTATTTGTCTTCAGAAACGCCCTCTACATATTCCCAGGAAATTATTTGTCTTCAGAAACGCCCTCTACATATTCCCGTGAAATTAGTTGTGTTCAGAAATATCCTCTACATATTCACTGGAAATTATTTGTCTTCAGGAACGCCCTCTACATATTCCCAGGAAATTATTTGTCTTCAGAAACACCCTCTACATATTCCCAGGAAATTATTTGTCTTCAGAAACACCCTCTACATATTCCCAGGAAATTATTTGTCTTCAGAAACGCCCTCTATATATTCATTAGAAATTATTTGCCTTCAGAAACACCCTCTACATATTCCCGGGAAATTATTTGTCTTCAGTAACACCCTCTACATATTCCCAGGAAATCAGTTGTCCTCAGTAACACCTTGTTACTTTTATCATGATTTTTTCCCTTTTTAAATGCCTTTTTATAATCCCAGGATTGTATTTTTTTCACTCCGATTACATTGTGTTTGACTTAGTTTCGTTTCCATGTTTACATTCCGTATCTATTATTTCAGGATAACCCTCTGTACTTTTCTCCAATAATTCACAAGTGAAAATACAGAGTTGATTACAATTTTCCACATCAAAGCCAGACATATAACGTTGACAATTCTCCATCTCTCCAACAGTTTAATTATGTATGAAGATTATATTTATCGTTTTACATACATTAACCCCAATCATATATAATAGTTTATTTCTGTTTAAATATTCGTTATATTTAGTAATAAACATTCATTCAAGCATCCAATAAGGGATTTATAATTCTACATATTTATATATATATCATACTACCATGTTTCATTGTGTCTCGTGTAGAAGCTTACAATGTATCTCATATTTGTTATTTAAATTGAATGAATGGAATTCCCCTACTGTTGAATTGTAAAGATTCAATATAGCTTTGACCTAGTTTGTATACCTCAATGGGTCAGCTATTGTGTTATGTATTACACATTGGATAAATCATGGATTTCAGCCATTGTATATGTGGTCACCACCCAGACAAACACAGGTCATAAATGTAATTGATTATGTTAAGAAATAACAGCCGATTATTAATGGTTCTTTGTGAATAACAAAATAGGATATTGATATTCATTGTTGCTTTCATAGATACAATACGTGTAAATGACATGCTTCACTGATGTTTTTATAGACAGAATACATGTGCATGAGTGTACACACAAGTGAGAAGCACCTTTTAATAACGAAAAGTTGGATCCAGTAGAGCCAAATAAGGAATCCAACTTCTGGGAGTCGTCGGTGATGGTAAGGGCCTGAGTAAGACGCCTTTCAGGCGATTGAGAAAAGTCTAATGTGATCGAAAGAAAAGTCAAAATCTAGACGGGGATTGCATGTAAGCAATTCAAATCGTAATTATTGTGTACATTCTTACAGCTCAATTATTTAACAAATATTATTATCATTGTCCATAATTAATTCGGAAATAAAATTTGACCATTTCGTGTGTATATATTAACAGAATCTGATTAGAACATATAAAGGCAATGAACCATGTAATCACTGAAGTCAAAATATAATCATTATTACATAAAGGAAGCTAAAACGAGAATGTGACTGATCTACAGTAACACCTCGTTATCTCGATCTCTATAACTTAAATCCCCATTAAATTAGAATATTTCGTCGGCCCCTGTCTGTGTTTATACAAAACATTCGAACCCACATATCTCGAATACTCAGTTATCTCGAATTTTCCATCCTGCCGAGATCGAGAGAACGAGGTTCGACTGTAACAAATGTAAAACTTATTTGTGATGACACCAGTGTATTTATATAATTATCATCTACAATAACAATTGTTAAAAGAATATAAAAGATCATTAATCTTTTATCAATTCAACTCCATCTCATTTATCCTGAATAAGTATTTGAACACCCGTCAAAGTCTTCTTTTGTATTGTTAATATTCCAGTTGTTTGCCTAGTGTAGGATATTATTTACCTCATATATGCCAGCGCGGAAGTCGTACACTACATCCATTTAAGAAAATCAGATATCGTTTTTAGTTTTTTTATAGTTATATATTAAGTATTTCAGTCAGCGGTGCATGAAGTTTATAGGGCGACACTAACTTGGTATGACACCATTAAGACTGACAGAAGTGGAGATGAAAGTCGACAGCGACACTGCAGCTCTATAAGAAAGAGTGTAAAATGTTATCTATGAATTCACTTGCACTTTGTTAATGCATTCTGCAATGTATATATAGAGGTTGATATGTAAGCATGAGAAGCCAACCAACTGTCAACAAATACACTATGAATAATTTAATATCACATATTTAACATCACACGAGAAATCTATATATGGATGTGGTAGTGCTGTCAGCGGTGCATGTTTAAAAAAACACCGAGGTATGATCCACACGTACTATATATAATCAATGTTCTCTACACAAACTTGTCCTCACACACGCCCAGCGTCAACACATTCTCCTCCCAACTTTACAAATAACTATCCTTATCATTTTCCATCACATTTTCTCACATCTATATATATAGGATCTGTTTATCAAAGGTAGATCATTTATCTATCAACTATACTTCTCATTTCCTTCCCTCTAATCCCTGCTTTGTCCATTCCCATTGGTGGAGCTGTCCTTTCCCCTTATCAATGTTTTGTCCATTCCCATTGGTGGAGCTGTCCTTCCCTCTTATCCCTGTTTCGTCCATTCCCATTGGTGGAGCTGTCCTTTCCCCTTATCAATGTTTTGTCCATTCCCATTGGTGGAGCTGTTCTTCCCTCTTATCCCTGTTTTGTCCATTCCCATTGGTGGAGCTGTCCTTTCCCCTTATCAATGTTTTGTCCATTCCCATTGGTGGAGCTGTCCTTTCCCCTTATCAATGTTTTGTCCATTTCCATTGGTGGAGCTGTCCTTCCCTCTTATCAATGTTTTGTCCATTCCCATTGGTGGAGCTGTCCTTCCCTCTTAACCCTGTTTTGTCCATTCCCATTGGTGGAGCTGTCCTTCCCTCTTATCCCTGTTTTGTCCATTCCCATTGGTGGAGCTGTCCTTCCCTCTTAACCCTGTTTTGTCCATTCCCATTGGTGGAGCTGTTCTTCCCTCTTATCCCTGTTTTGTCCATTCCCATTGGTGGAGCTGTCCTTTCCCCTTATCAATGTTTTGTCCATTCCCATTGGTGGAGCTGTCCTTTCCCCTTATCAATGTTTTGTCCATTCCCATTGGTGGAGCTGTCCTTCCCTATTATCAATGTTTTGTCCATTCCCATTGGTGTAGCTGTCCTTCCCTCTTAACCCTAATTTGTCCATTCTCATTGGTGGAGCTGTCCTTCCCTCTTATCCCTGTTTTGTCCATTCCCATTGGTGGAGCTGTCCTTTCCCCTTATCAATGTTTTGTCCATTCCCACTAGTGGAGCTGTCCTTTCCTCTTATTTCTGTTTTGTCCATTCCCATTGGTGGAGCTGTCCTTTCCCCTTATCAATGTTTTGTCCATTCCCAATGGTGGAGCTGTCCTTCCCTCTTATCCCTGTTTTGTCCATTCCTATTGGAGGAACTGTCCTTCCCTCTTAACCCTGTTTTGTCCATTCCCATTGGTGGAGCTGTCCTTCCCTCTTATCCCTGTTTTGTCCATTCCTATTGGTGGAACTGTCCTTCCCTCTTATCCTTGTTTTGTCCATTCCTATTGGTGGAACTGTCCTTCCCTCCTATCCCTGTTTTGTCCATTCCCATTTTTGGAGCTGCCCTTCCCTCTTAACCCTGTTTTGTCCATTCCCATTGGTGGAGCTCTCCTTCCCTGATATCCCTGTTTTGTCCATTTCCTTTCATGGTGTTGCCCTATTCTCTAATCTTCTTTTTGTCCATTCCCATTGATGATTCTTTCCCTCCTCTTGTGTTTTCAGTATAGCTATATTCATTCATTCATTCATTCATTCATCTAAATTTGTTTCGGTAGTAATTGGTTTTTAAACACACCATCACTTTCCTACCTTAATCACTCAGGTGTACTCCATCCCCCTTACTCATTCATCCGTGACAAGAAACATAAACAATACATCCGAACAGTTGTTGTTAATTGATGATACCTATATCTAGTTATCATGGACATTTCACATGTTAGGTACCCATTTTAATCACAGTGTATGTATGAATAATGTTCCGTAACTTAACAAGGAGTGGTGCCCTATTATAGTTAATTTGATATTTTTCAAACATGATACATAATTTAAAAAGAAGAAACCTGAAATGAGTAGTACATCAAACATTTACCTTCAAATGAATAATCACATGCCTCACAAATCGCGAAGTCATTTACCTGCTGAGATTATAGACGAACACGGGTAAGGATGTCTATCATATTTGATTATATACTACAGGTAAGTATGTCCTTTACCAACCTTTAAAGCGAACAGGTAAGGATGTCCTGTACCAATCTATATATAGAACAGGAAAGGATGTCCTGTCCCAACCTATATATAAAACAGGTAAGGATGTCCTGTACCAACCTATATATAGAACAGGTAAGGATGTCCTGTACCAACCTATATATAGAACAGGTAAGGATGTCCCAACCTTTATGACGGATAATCGATACCAAATTCAAGATTATTGATATATCGATTATAATTCGGATCAGAGACAGTTTTAAATGTTCCATATCACTTTTTCCAAAATACGCTGTATATTTTGCCATGCGACAATAGTTAAAATAAGGACAGATTTTAAGTGAAGATATTTTTACTGTAGTTCGTGGATACTGTCATCAAAAATGTCCTTCAGTCAGGGAACAATTGTGAAACTTAAGTAAGAAATAGCCATATTTAGAGGATATCACTGTTCACCACACAGAAAAAAAGCACTTAGTAACCCCTCTATAATCATTTAAGTATTGCTAATGACTTAATTATATCATATATATCCTCATATCTAATTCCCTTCAAAATTGTTTCAATTATTTTTTTTAAAGTTGTTGGCATTTTTCCATTACATATCACATTTAGCAGCATATACCGGCCTACAGTTCCAAACTATCACCTCTTTCTTTATTTACATGGATCTGACACAAACTGTGGCGATCTTCACATGTCCCCGAACAGTCATTCAAATACGAGGCTGCTGAAACTGACATCGCCAGAGAAACGAACATTGAAATCGATTACATTGTAAACGTGTACCAAGTCTCAATCTGGTCCCAATTGTTGCATAATTATAGCAATTACTGGTCTGAATGTGGGCAGGTCGAGTCGTTACATTCCTACGACAAATTGTTTCCGATTTAAACCATCGTTACTGGATTTCCGACCCGGCTACATATGACATTGCCGTATTGTGGTGATATTTTGGGGTGTTAATATCAATCTATATATATATATATATTATACTGGAGAACTATTGAAATAAGATATCAGTATATTTGTTAGATAGCAAGGGATTAATGAACACTTTTGTGAATTTTGTAAGAAGGTGTTATTTTCTTAAGGACTTTCATGGAGAAAAAAAATATCAAAATTGTGATCTTTAAATCTAATTTCTTTTTTTCTCACCTCTATTTTTTTCTTTCAAGTTTACACAATATCTTATCCCAATTTGAATTATTTTGATATGCATTGCCTATTGTATATCATCTCATAATATTGCAATTTTTATGCATTTGCTTTACTGGTCTTTTTCAATAAGAAATGAATACCAAAACGTGCTGGTGTAAATATATCATCATTTCAAGTAACAGATGTCATTATTTATTTCAATACCTCCGCTAGGAATCGAACTCGGGTCCCCTGGCTTACTATTCTGACGCTTAACCAATCGAGCTAAAGAGAAGTTCTCTCTCTATATATATTGCGTCTAGTGTTTTACCAGGGTTACACAATGTACATTTAAAATCAGACAGAAACCAACAATGTCATGCAAAATCTAGGAATACATTATGATGACATGATGTGACACTGACGTCATCATAATTGTTATCAACAAAGAAGGACGAAACAAACTTCCATATACATTTCCGGGTTAAAAGTTCAAAGTTCATTTATTCACTCAGGTACAAGAGGTCATTTTCAATAATGGACGTGCTTACAGACTGAAGGTTACTTACTTTAATACTTATATATATAATGACTTTCTAGCTGCTTGAAGGAACCCAGGAAAACATATACATATATCTGTTATAGATTGTAAAAGTATGAACGAATTATATTTATGGAATTTTAACTTAATTATCATATAACTGTGTTAATTGTCCATTAGATAAGTTGATATGGATTTGTATATCTGTCATTGTGTTGATGGTACTGTACTTTGTGTTCTACACATAATATGTCTGGCAGACTAAACACAATCATTTGAGAACATTCTGTCTTCAGGGATATATCTCACCCAATAGCTAAATGTCAATAGTTGCTTTAAACTTTAAGAATATTATCATTTAAATCATGAAAGTAGATCGGTATGTGGTATATTTTTGGTGAAAAGAAAATATTGTCTAAAAGTTGTTAGAAATTCATAATTCATCACACAATTTCAAATTGAATATAAAGTTATGAATTCGACAGTAACTGCGGTTCTGATATAAAGGGCACAGTGTGGTATTGTTGTATTGTAATTCCATTGTGTAATCTACCATTCCAAACTAATTTACATATATTTTTCTATTGTTATGTAGCTAACCGGAAATAACCCGGAGCTTTCTTGAAATTGAATTGTATTTAATTACGTCATATAGATTGATCTGGCAATGACGTCAAAAATTGACAAATTCCTTAAATGAATCATCATTTAAAATTAATCAAATAGTATAGGTGTGCGCATGCGTACTATCACTAAATTGTTTCGGAGGTGAGCGCCTATTTCCACATGTGCGCATGTCTATGTATGTATGTATGTATGTATGTATGTATGTATGTATGTATGTATGTATGTATGTATGTATGTATGTATGTATGTGTATGTATGTATGTATGTATGTATGTATGTGTATGTATGTATGTATGTATGTATGTATGTATGTATGTATGTATGTATGTGTATGTATGTATGTATGTATGTATGTATGTATGTATGTATGTATGTATGTATGTATGTATGTATGTCGAGACATTTACCATGAACACATACTCGCTTATCCTATCATTTTTTATCCTTTCGGGTAACATGACATCGTGAGAAATATTGGAAGGCTGCCTCTTGCGTTTAATTCTTTTTATTTTAAGTCGTTTTCCCGTGTCCTGTATTTACTCAGTATATGTTTTCTGACGTCACAATCCTGCAGAGCAAGTAAAACACAATCAGGTGTGTTTCATAATCTAAATTAGAGGTTTGGAAAATAATATTTTCAGCAGTCTAATAAGCGAGTGAAGTGCGTACATTAATCCTGTTATAACGGTACAAGACTGAGTAATTCAGGAAGGTTAAGTCAACCGTGTCTATAATAACACGAGCATATACATTTTTAAACATACTGACAGTCACCGAGTCTCGGATCAGCTTTTAAAATCGATCTCCGAAAGTCCTGACATGAAACAAAAAAATCCCGTTTACATTACCAGATAAAAGTCTGGGACGGGTTTGTAGTCACGCTAGGGTGAACCGTCTTTTTAATTTCAATAAATATTAAACGGTTATATCCGATGCGTGTAAAATCATACATTTTAATTTAACGTTTACATTATGTCACATTTCACATCAACAAAACTTCAACACTTGAAATATATTCATTTATTTATGATTATTCGTACGATATTTTAAATGAATCATGTCATTTGATAACTTATCCTAAACAGCCATGGATACTTAGGACGAACACGTTCACGTGATTTACGTGTTTTCTTGAGTGCTTTCCCAAACAATACATAGGTGAGTGTGGTACTCCTTGGGGTTGTATTTCGGTGCTACCTTCCCCGCTTTGGGATCTGTAATCACTCGTAATACCCCCGCGACCTCCATACCATTAAACAGACAATTTTGTTTTAAATATTTAATTAGAATTGAGATCTGTGTGCGGATACCCTGTGGATTGTTAAATATGAGTCTAGGTTTTTTCCGTCCTTTGGGACGGGTGTAAGTGACATTATCTATTTCACGCCGTGATGAAACAAAAACAAAAAACACGTTATCATGATATTTTAATTGTAGAACACACACGTGCACGTGAAATTATAACCGTGTAAAAGCGAATATAGATTAACAGATTGACTCGAGACTCAACATGTGTAGGATTTTTGCAGCAAAACAAGCCGATTTAATAAAACTGTCTGATTAAAGGCCAAAACATGTATACCCTCAGAAGTTTTTCCTCGGTATAATTTCTAATTTCATATCAAGGACCTGCCCAAACCACACATGTATGTTTGGATTAGGTGCAACATCATGGGATTTGTTAGTGTTGGTGTTACATCATAGCTGGGACGTATATATCTACGTTACTGATCAAGGAATTGATAGTGGTGGTGTTACGTCATGGGATTTGTTGGTGTTGGTGTTACGTCATAGCTGGGACGTATATATCTACGTTACTGGTCAAATGAATTGATAGTGGTGGTGTTACGTCATGGGATTTGTTAGTGTTGGTGTTACCTCATAGCTGGGACGTATATATCTACGTTACTGGTCAAAGGAATTGATAGTGATGGTGTTACGTCATAGCTGGGACGTATATGTCTACGTTACTGGTCAAATGAATTGATAGTGGTGGTGTTACGTCATAGCTGGGACGTATATATCTACGTTACTGGTCAAATGAATTGATAGTGGTGTTGTTACGTCATGAAATTGGTTGATGTTGGTGTTACGTCACGGGGATTGGTTGATGTTGGTGCTACATCATGGGTGTTGGTTGATGTTGGTGTTACGTCATGGGATTGGTTGATGTTGGTGTTACGTCATGGGTGTTGGTTGATGTTGGTGTTACGTCATGGGATTGGTTGATGTTACGTCATGGGGTTGGTTGATGTTGGTGTTACGTCATGGGATTGGTTGATGTTGGTGTTACGTCATGGGGTTGGTTGATGTTGGTGCTACGTCATGAGGGTTGGTTGATGTTGGTGCTACGTCACGGGGATTGGTTGATATTGGTGTTACGTCGTGGGGTTGGTTGATGTTGGTGTTACGTCATGAGGGTTGGTTGATGTTGGTGTTACGTCACGGGGTTGGTTGATGTTGGTGCTACGTCATGAGGGTTGGTTGATGTTGGTGCTACGTCATGAGGGTTGGTTGATGTTGGTGCTACGTCATGGGTGTTGGTTGATGTTGGTGTTACGTCATGGGATTGGTTGATGTTGGTGCTACGTCATGAGGGTTGGTTGATGTTGGTGCTACGTCATGGGTGTTGGTTGATGTTGGTGTTACGTCATGGGATTGGTTGATGTTGGTGTTACGTCATGAGGGTTGGCTGATGTTGGTGCTACGTCATGGGTGTTTGTTGATGTTGGTGTTACGTGATGGGATTGGTTGATGTTGGTGTTACGTCATGAGGGTTGGTTGATGTTGGTGTTACGTCATGGGATTGGTTGATGTTGGTGCTACGTCATGAGGGTTGGTTGATGTTGGTGCTACGTCATGGGTGTTGGTCGATGTTGGTGTTACGTCATGGGATTGGTTGATGTTGGTGTTACGTCATGAGGGTTGGTTGATGTTGATGTTACGTCATGGGCATCGATTGGATGTTAGCACTTCTCCAGTTGAAGTGTAAAACTTGTTTTCTTTGAAATAAACGCAGATTTACGTGGGAAAAAAGATGATTTTAATTTACTTTAAAAAAGTCATCTTACCATTTTCTATGAAAGACGTATCAAGAAATTGCTGCACCAGTCATCAACCCTTTTCTTACTGACGTCGATCTTATGTATCTTCGCCTAAAACAAATACGATAGAGAAAATTAACATGAAAAATAAAATGAACAATTCTAGGAGCTAAACAATGAAGTCCGTAACAGACTATACTTCTAGTCTTAGTTTCCTCTCAAGTTTTTTCGATCTAGTTTTGTCCTCCCCGCAATAAATACATCAATTTACGCGCTTCGACATATATACTAACGGAGGCGCATGTATTTTTAAATGGCAGATGTCTTGAAACTAGGTCGTGCACGTGATGTTCAAAATCTACAAATATAGTAAAGCAGGTGCCGACACAAGTTCGTCATATTCACCGCTATCATGTGGAGTAAGATTGTTTGACAAACACGAGATCTGGCCAGGTACGATACTGTGTTTACAGAGCTTCACCTGAAGCTACACATCACTTGCTGGAAATATTTCCACTCCGTGTAAATATTAGAAGATGGATTTTAATCAACTCGATTTCAGAAAAAGCACGTGCTCGTATTTGTCATGTAACACCTATGTTAGGATTTTCAAACATGCTCGTTCAACATGGCTGGCATCAACCCTTCCTCACTAGATCATATTCTTCAGGTATTTAACAGCCATCTGGTATCCTGTTAGTACCGCGGTAGTAGGACATTATATGTCTGAGTTATAAACGTGTTTTTTTACTTCAGTATGATTGATTCCATTGATGTCAATTTTAAAAGGAGAAGGAGGAGGGGCAGAAGGAGGAGGAGGAAAACAAGGAGGAGGGGCAGGAGGAGCAGAAGGAGGAGGGGCAGGAGGAGCAGAAGGAGGAGGAGGGGCAGAAGGAGGAGGAGGGGGCAGAAGGAGGAGGAGGGGCAGAAGGAGGAGGAGGGGGCAGAAGGAGGAGGAGGGGAAGAAGTAGGAGGAGGGGCAGAAGGAGGAGGGGCAGAAGGAGGAGGAGTGGCCGAAGGAGCAGGGGCAGGAGGAGCAGAAGGAGGAGGGGCAGGAGGAGCAGAAGTAGGAGGAGGGGCAGAATGAGGAGGAGGGGGCAGAAGGAGGAGGGGGCAGAAGGAGGAGGAGGGGCAGAAGGAGGAGGGGCAGGAGGAGCAGAAGGAGGAGGAGGAGGGGCAGGAGGAGGAAGAGTGGCAGGAGGAGCAGTAGGAGGAGGAGGAACAGAAGGAGGAGGAGGGGGAGGAGGGGCAGAAGGAGGAGGAGGAACAGAAGGAGGAGGGGCAGGAGGGGCAGAAGGAGGAGGAGGGGCAGGAGGAGGAAGAGTGGCAGGAGGAGCAGTAGGAGGAGGAGGAACAGAAGGAGGAGGAGGGGGAGGAGGGGCAGAAGGAGGAGGAGGAACAGAAGGAGGAGGGGCAGGAGGGGCAGAAGGAGGAGGAGGAGCAGAAGGAGGAGGGGCAGAAGGAGGAGGAGGAGCAGAAGGAGGAGGGGCAGGAGGAGCAGAAGGAGGAGGAGCAGGAGGAGCAGAAGTAGGAGGAGGGGCAGAATGAGGAGGAGGGGGCAGAAGGAGGAGGGGCAGGAGGAGCAGAAGGAGGAGGAGGAACAGAAGGAGGAGGAGGGGGAGGAGGGGCAGAAGGAGGAGGAGGAACAGAAGGAGGAGGGGAGGAGGGGCAGAAGGAGGAGGAGGAGCAGAAGGAGGAGGGGCAGAAGGAGGAGGAGGAGCAGAAGGAGGAGGGGCAGAGGAGCAGAAGGAGGAGGAGCAGGAGGAGCAGAAGTAGGAGGAGGGGCAGAATGAGGAGGAGGGGGCAGAAGGAGGAGGGGGCAGAAGGAGGAGGAGGGGCAGAAGGAGGAGGGGCAGGAGGGGCAGAAGGAGGAGGAGGGGCAGAAGGAGGAGGGGCAGGAGGAGGAGGGGCAGGAGGAGCAGAAGGAGGAGGAGGAGCAGCAGAAGGAGGAGGAGCAGAAGGAGGAAGAGTGGCAGGAGGAGCAGAAGGAGGAGGAGGGGCAGAAGGAGGAGGAGGGGCAGAAGGAGGAGGAGGGGCAGAAGGAGGAGGGGCAGAAGGAGGAGGGGCAGGAGGAGGGGCAGGAGGAGCAAGGAGGAGGAGGAGCAGCAGAAGGAGGAGGAGCAGAAGGAGGAAGAGTGGCAGGAGGAGCAGAAGGAGGAGGAGGGGCAGAAGGAGGAGGGGCAGAAGGAGGAGGGGCAGGAGAAGGAGGGGCAGAAGGAGGAGGGGCAGGAGGAGGAGGGGCAGGAGGAGCAGAAGGAGGAGGAGCAGCAGCAGAAGGAGGAGGAGCAGAAGGAGGAAGAGTGGCAGGAGCAGCAGAAGGAGGAGGAGGGGCAGAAGGAGGAGGGGCAGAAGGAGGAGGGGCAGGAGGAGGAGCAGAAGGAGGAGGAGGGGCAGAAGGAGGAGGGGCAGAAGGAGGAGGGGCAGGAGGAGCAGAAGGAGGAGGAGGAGCAGCAGAAGGAGGAGGAGCAGAAGGAGGAAGAGTGGCAGGAGGAGCAGAAGGAGGAGGAGGGGCAGAAGGAGGAGGGGCAGAAGGAGGAGGGGCAGGAGGAGCGGAAGGAGGAGGAGGGGCAGGAGGAGCAGAAGGAGGAGGGGGAGCAGAAGGAGGAGGGGCAGGAGGAGGGGGCAGAAGGAGGAAGGGCAGGAGGAGGGGCAGAAGGGGGAAGGGCAGGAGGGGGAGGGACAGGAGGAGGTGCGGGGGGAGGAGGAGAGCATACACCCATTTACAATACATTAGTACTATGTAAGCAGTTACCTCCTTGCCATTGTTTAGGACTATTTGATTATTGTTAATGAAGCAGATACCCCTGTGTGGCCCTTTGCAACATTTTGACGGATTAATTACCCTTCATAATACACTGGCACTGATAAAATTTGACGGAGTAATTGCCCCTTTTAAGAACCTTGATACAGGTTAACAGAGTAGTTTCCGGTACTGACTACTGGTTCACTTTGTAAGGTCCTGTATAATGTTCGAAGGGCTTGTTACCTCTCATTAAGCTGTATGCTATGGTGTACCCTTTGTTGTGTCCCTTGCTACAGCTGTGTACGTTTACTATGCCTAGCGAAACCAGAAGCTACCATTTGCCCGGGTGGTCCCCTACCTCCTCCTCTCACCCTCCAGACCCATTGATTAATGCTGGACGATGTCATTACCCCCGTATAACCCCTGACTATCGTTTGACGATGAAATACAAGCACCTTTAGGCCCGTGACTACCGTTTGACGCCCCCCCCCCCCTACAGCCGTTGGCTACTGTTTTACGACACAGTAACCACCACCACCACCCCCATCCCCACCCCAACCCCCGTACGGTCCTTGACTACTGTTTGACGATGGAATTACCCCCGTACGGCCCCTGAATACTGTTTGACGATATCATTACCACCGTATGGCCACTGACTACTGTTTGACGATGGAATTACCCCCGGACGGCCCCGGACTACTGTTTGACGATGTAGTTACCCCCGTACGGCCCCTGACTACTGTTTGACGATGTAATTACCCCCCGGGCGGCCCCTGGCTACTGTTTGACGATGTTATTACCCCCGTATGGCCCCTGACTACTGTTTGACGATGTAATTATCCCCGTACGGCCCCTGACTACCGTTTGACGATGTAATTACCCCCGTACGGCCCCTGACTACCGTTTGACGGGGCTGATCGTTATATCAGGTAGCCAGTGTGATTAAGGCCCGTGTGTCAAGACACGACATGAAACTGTGCTAAAAGTAATACGCCGCTGTACCTGACAACGAATTTCTCGGCGACACTCGGAAGATAAACTCGAGCAAAATCTTACAACAAATTGAAAATATTACCAGTAAGATCAGCTACCTGACAGGTTTTTAAACATCTGATAAATTGGATGAATATTTTCTTTGACCTGTGGTCTAACACCGCTACACCTCTTGACCACGACTGCTGTCTGTAATTTGTACTTTTGTTTCAGGTGTAATCAGCTCGCGGATTAAATCAATCCCTAATGAGGGTCATTAGGGTGGCGTGCTTAATTCAGATAAAACGGATATGGACAAAATCAAACATGTATCGGTTGATTTAGGAGGAAATAAAAGTAATAAATAATAATGAGCAAAAATTCCTTACTGATTTTGTTTTTGTCCCTCCCACCCCCGCCCCTACTCCTGTTATTGTAAGTTACTGAAACCACAAGAGTGAAGTTTACTTTTCTTCTGAAATGTGACATACCGCGTATGTGTTTATATATATACATATTTATATTTCTCGTAAAGGATCTAGTACATGCATTGGTATGTTTTAATTAAACCAAACATTACCAATATTTATAACTGAATCTACAGAAAGTAGTGAAGTTTTATGTCAATTAACGACAGGTTGTTGAGGGCGTCCTTCAGAGTAATGCACAAGCTGACATGTCCTATTATTATGTTCTTGCTAAATGACCGCCATTTTGCCTGGATATCCATTTACACGGTGGTCACGGTCAATTAACCCTCTGTGCTGTCATGCACAGTACTTTAGACTTCTACGATGAATTATTAATTTTTTACGATGACAGTGCTAGCAAAAATGGATGTACCATATTTTCATCTCCGGCAAAATACAGCGGGTATCTGACTTCAATGGCTGGGAAAAGTGGGAGTTTTTTTTTGTGGTTTAATATTTAAGAATATTTTTGAATTTTGTCTGAAATCTGTCAAAGATTAGTCTTCGCGAGATTTGTTGAGAATCAATCACGTGTCGAGCAGAGGATCTATGACATGTTGTGTTCAGAATCCATCACGTGTCGAGCTGAGTATACATAACATGTAATGTCGAGAATCCATCACGTGACGAGATGAGGATCTATGACATGTAATATCGAGAATCCATCACGTGCCGAGATGAGAATCCATGACATGTTTTGTTGAGAATCCATCACGTGATGAGCTGAGTATACATAACATGTAATGTCGAGAATCCATCACGTGCCGAGATGACAATCCATGACATGTTTTGTCGAGAATCCATCACGTGACGAGCTGAGTATAAATGACATATTGTGTTGAGAATCCATCACGTGTCGAGCTGAGTATCCATGACATGTTTTGTCGAGAATCCATCACGTGCCGAGATGAGTATAAATGACATGTTTTGTTGAGAATCCATCACGTGTCGAGCTGAGGATCCATAACATGTTTTGCTGAAAATCATGTGTCGTGTTGAAGGCTCCATCACGTGACGTGTTGAGGGCTCCATCATGTGTCGTGTTGAAGGCTCCATTACGTGACGTGTTGAAGGCTCCATTACGTGTCGTGTTTAAGGCTCCATCACGTCTCTAACTGTGGATCATTCATGTTCAGGGCGGGCTAAATACCCATTAAGTATTGTGTTAAGGGTAATTTAAAGTGTCATATTGAAAATCCCTCGTGGACCAGATGTAGCTGGACGTGCTATCAACAGAGTCTAATATTGTTGCCCCAATATCAAAGAAAAACTTTCACAACTGAGTATCAGTGCTGGTTTTCTAAGGCCTGGTATAAAACCCTTTCACATATTACATGCACGTATCAATCTACATGTGTTGTTGGACTTATTAAAGTGTGATACATATCGCTACACAAGTGTGAAGTCTGGTGTTTCACAGTTCACCATCATTACACGTGAGGTTTTGTACTCCGTGTACAGACACAGTACAACATCAGTACACGTGAGGTTTTGTACTCCGTGTACTGACACAGTACGCTATCATTACACGTGAGGTATTGTACTCCTTGTACTGACAAAATATACTATCATTACAAGTGAGGTTTTGTACTCCGTGTACTGACAAAATACACTATCATTACACGTGAGGTTTTGTACTCCGTGTACTGACACAGTACGCTATCATTACACGTGAGGTTTTGTACTCCGTGTACTGACACTGTACACTATCATTACACGTAGGGTTTTGTACTCCGCACACTGACACAGTACACTATCATTACACGTGAGGTTTTGTACTCCGTGTACTGACACAGTACACTATCATTACACGTGAGGTTTTGTACTCCGTGTACTGACACAGTACGCTATCATTACACGTGAGGTTTTGTACTCCGCACACTGACACTGTACACTATCATTACAAGTGAGGTTTTGTACTCCGCACACTGACACAGTACACTATAATTACACGTGAGGTTTTGTACTCCGCACACTGACACTGTACACTATCATTACACGTGAGGTTTTGTACACCGCACACTAACACTGTACACTATCATTACACGTGAGGTTTTATACTCTGTACACTTGTACCGAGGTCTATTCACTCTAAAAAAGTATTGTCAAATAGAATGCATTCAAAACAAAAATATAAACAAGGTTCGCAAACCGTGCTTTTTCTTTACAAATAATCACCAAAACAAACTTTTCAATTCGGGTTTTTTTTTTAAATTCTTCCACTCGGTTTTAAAAGCGATAGGTTTGGTGAACGACAATTTCTGGATCAAAATCCGAATGTTAGTTAATTGTTTCAACTTGCTTAAGAAAATTGTAGACGGAATATGCCTTTAAGGGTACCGCTTGGACAATTCTGAAAATTTAATTCCAGTCTTCAGAAAAGGAATTTTGTTTTGTTTTTACAAGAACGGGACCATTATCCGTGGAAATAATAATAAAATACGCCTTTAATCCAGGACGTACCTTAAATAATCTAGGTAGAGTTTTCAACTAATATATAATATAAAATCCTAAAGAAATTTGAATATGGTCGCGATCCTGTGGTGGAGATTTAATAGCAGTGATCGCTGTAGAATCCGTATCATATTTAATGTAATATATTCCAACAGAAGTAGTTATAGCGTGTCACGTTAAAATGACGATATATAATTTATAAAAAGTTGTTCTACTTGTTTAAGATTTGGTGTAGCCGTGTCGTTTTTCCCCATACAGGTATCCGGTTGTACATGGCTTCAATTTAAAATAAACACCAGCCGACACAAACGTATAAATGGAGAATCTCGGGCCGCCTTCTCCGTCAAGCTTTGGACATTATAAACAGACATCTTGCAAACGACCACGAGAAAGAATAAGCCCATGGCTGGTTTAATTTCAGAGCCAGATTTACACCTGGCCGGTTTATGTACCTGGGGACTGACTCACGGCCTTCTACCTCCCAAAATTTCACCAACTCCACCAGTTCGCTGTCCGCCATAAATACCTCGTGTGAAACCACAGTCGTGTTGATAGAATTTAACTGTCTCTGTATTTGTGATTTTTTCTTATGTGTTTAAATATCAAAAGAAATATTTTTCACAAGTACGTGTTTATAGCTTTGTTCTTTCAATCCTCATTTTATAAAACAATTGAAAAGTTTCTCTAAACCAAACATCACTAGTTTAGAAAAATACTTGGAATGTGTCAAGTACGTTTTAATCATTTTAGCATTATATAGAGATCCGAGGCACATTCTCCAATAAAATAGTAAACATCTTCTCTACAAAGAAATTATTTCCCAAGTAGAATTTTACGACTTGTCAACACCACTGCTTGTACGTGATTCATGCACTTTTGTTTTACTGTAACCTCAATTCCATGTGTACATAAAATTATTTCAACTCTAGAAACCTGTTTTATCAGAATGGTTTTAAAGATTTAATTGTACAATTGGCTTGGAATCAACTTAATTAACCTCTCCCATTATTGTGAGTCACACCTACTGCACCCAGTGTTGGGAAATACTAGTTAAATTCTTGTACAGCTTTAAAAAATCTCGATTATATCTAAGACTTATAATTAATTTTTAAGTTTGTAATATTTTCAATTATGATGTGTTCATCGTTTTAAATTGATGAAGATATTATAAATGATTTAATGTAAATTAAAAGTTAATCAATAGAATAGAATTTTATTTCTTGGCAATATTACATTATCCGGTAGACTTTCTAGCTGTCCTCAGGTCAGTTTTCTATAATCGGCTTTAGATTAGCACAGTTTCCGTTATCAATAGAAAACCGCTACACGAAACAAAACATGATTGACGAGATTACACGAGATTTAATACCGATCTGTTATCAAAGTCAGAGGCCCCCTCATCACATTTATGGAGAGAATTATTCCAGGCCTAATTCATCCTTACTGCTTTCGGCGTAAAAACTCGGCATTCATATTTGTCTCAGTTACAGAATTTCACCACGTGTTTCACGCCAAGTAAATTAAGATAACGACATTTTGGTGCCATATACCGTAATAAACTTCTAAAGCGGCTCAGCCATTAATTACTTCGCGGGATTGTGCTAAAGTCAGGATCTTAACCGACACTCCGGTCCGGACAAGACAAACCATGTATTGTTTTCGCTTAAGGATGTTAAATAGACGGTTCTGTACCTAGTAGAATTTAATGGTGTATACTAAATCAGAAATATTGGCCAATAAATCAGCAAGTTTTAAAAGTCGGTAAGTCCTACAACAAATCTGTAGATCTTGGTGAAATCGTAAATAAAACTTTATAAAAAAATGTTTAAGGTACTTTAGAAAGTTCAAGTCTCAAGATAATTTGCTCCAAAAGTAATATTAGTTTACATAAACATCTTACAATTGTTTCCGACATTTATGTATATATAGTTTTCTGAGTTTAAATTATAGTTTTTATTATTGTAAATTTCTTCCCTATATCATGTTGGTACCAGGAATCGAGTGTGTACAACATATCCGTAGCTAAGTTTTAATGTTAATGACAGTTAAGGCTAGATTAATTGGTGTGTAGGGGACAGACATAATGGACAAGGCGTTATCCCATCTCCTCCATTATGAGTAAATGGATTTATTGAAGTGATCGAACCGTCAGACAGACTGAAAAGCCACCATGATTTCTACATATATACCACACCACACAACTCTAAAACAAAACAAATTTCAGATGAGTAATGAGACCGAAGTTTAAATAAAAAATCGAAATAGAAGTTAGATTCTAGTATTGACTGTTGAAAGTGAAAAATGCAGACATGTCAATCAAATTCAGAATACACGAGAAAATATAAAGATTACTTCAAGTGTTAAATATAATCATTTTTGTTTAAAGTGTGAAATGTGGGTGATATAGTTAGGCAACTTTTCTGTCGTCCGAAACTAGACAAATTTGGCTGTACTTGAACGCCATTTTAGTATCTGAAAAGGAGGACTGCTACTTAAAGTAGATGGTTCTCACTCAACAAACAGTTTAAATCAGGCTCGACATTTGTCAACACCAAGCACTTCAGCTCTGTATGGTGTTTACATACACGTCAACAACGGCTACGAAATAGTTTTAAAGCTATGGTTTAAGAAAAACGAAAATATCTCTGTATTAAAAAAACCAACAACAGTAATCACTAAAAAATCAAAGAAAGATTGAATTTTTGTTCACATGTTTTTAATTTATTCTATTTTGTATTTTTTTCACGCCTTAGCGCAAAACTGTTCATCTCTATAAACAGTCAATAATTCTTCTATAAATATTTACAAATTAGCAAAATTATAGAAAGCTTGAAATAAAAGATAATGAAAATCTAGTAATAAAATTTTCTATATTTTGTTCTGGAGGAAATAATCCTAATAATTTAAATTTCCTTACACAGAAAATACTGAGCCACTTTTAAACATTCAAACTTTGAAATATATATAATTTATCTCGCTACCAAATCTACTTGTAAATCAGCAGTTTATACCAAAACAACTTTTAACTTTTCCTTCAATTATAATTTTATAAAATTGAATGGTAATAAAAAATACTTTTGGTTCAAAACTGCATTAAGTAGAAATAATAGTAATAATTTTCACACTTAATTATTTGTACAAAATTTAGAAATAATAATTACAAAAATAGTTTTCATTTTTAAAATTAAAAAAATGAGCAAACATAAATATGTTTAATGATTATGAAGTTTTTGCTCGCGAATTCTATAACACCCTCCGTACAACACATATCAACACTCATACAACATATTATGCCACAAAGAAGTTTGCAAAAACTCTCGTTATAAACAACAAATTGAAATTTATAAACAAATCCTACTGTACTTCAAATATTTAACATAAAAGATAAAATAGCACAATTGTATTGGATTTCCTGTCTGATGAAATGTTTCCTCAAGGATATGTCCCAGTGAATAAGACGAACTTTCTCACACGCGATCACCACATTTGTTCTTCTGTCTCCGCAACGATGAGCAACTTATTAAACTTTTTTTAAACTTTCCCTACACACGATCGTGTTTCCATTTTCTCAGTCCCTCCAAGAGTGTTCGTAGTGTACTGGTACCTGATCGCCTCCTACAAGTAAAAAGTGAGGATTTCCGTCTTAGAGGATAAAGTGTGTTCACATACAAATCATCATATAAAAAATATCAACAGTTAATTCGTCAAACTATATGATGATTCAAGGGGGACATATTAGTTCATAATTCACGTCTAGTAAAAGTTCGTGAAGATTATAGATTTAAAATCGGTTCATATTAATATTTAACACACACACACTTAGATTTTTTTCATATATACTGTGTAGAATGTGGATTAGATAAAGTTACATATGAGTGAGCGGAACTGTACTATTTTCCGTTGCAGATTGCTGATAATGTGATTGATGCATTAGTCTTTGCTGTGCGGCAGCGCTATGATGGTCCCCCGTGTCCCCTGGTAAATACATACTGATCATTTCTCGTAGATCCCCTGGGTTCCGGCCTCCCGTGGGGACGGGCTGTCCCGGCCCTCCGGTCTGAGGTTCCCGTTTAATCGAAGATTGGGGGACTTGTGTTGGTGGCATGGCTCCGTACGCCATTGACATTGTGTAACTCTGTGTTCCGTTCATGTATGATCCCGTAGTCATTTGGTTAGAAGGCATCGGTTGTGTGGCCATATTAGGATAACCATATTGTCCGGCAAGTCCCATTTGGTTTGCCATGTGATATGCGTTAGGATCGTGCATCATGTAACCGTTCGGCATGTACCCGTTCATCGGATACATACCCGCGCCCTCACGTCCGGGCTGTAGAGGGGCCCCGGTCGGCATACCGGGTAATGCGTATTTGTCCTTTTTCATCAGAGTTTTCGTTTTCCTTCGTGGTCTGTACTTATAATCGGGATGTTCCTTCATGTGAATAGCACGGAGTCTCTTAGCTTCATCAATAAATGGACGTTTTTCAGTTTCCGTCAAAAGTTTCCATTCAGCTCCGAGTCTCTTACTTATTTCAGAGTTGTGCATTTTTGGATTTTCTTGAGCCATTTTTCTTCTCTGTCCTCGCGACCACACCATAAAAGCGTTCATAGGGCGTTTAACCCTATCCAAGTCTTTCTTCTGTTGAGCTGTAAGGCCCCCACTTTGTCCATTAGAAATGTTCGTTTGTTCGGGTGGTGAGTGAGGTTGATGGGGGTGGGGCTGGTGTACCTGATGATTCTGTGGGTGCCCCTGGTGGGCCTGGTGTGGTTGCCCCATACCCGGGTTAGATACGGGTACCCCCGTGAGACTTTGTTGTAGTTGTGCTTTCGACATGTCCTGTTCCATATTCTCGGGTAGTCACAAACACACAACACTCGATATTAGAGTTTGTCGAGTAATACAAGTCACGTTTGTCGAGTAAATAAACAGTAGCTTCCAACACTGCCACACAAACTTCTTTATAACTCCGGGTATTGTTGGAGTCCAATACCTATGAATATGACTCGAGTCCAACAGAAGAAGATAGAATTGATAAATCTCCACAGCTTTTCTCTGCGTTTCAAAAGAACGTCTCCAATAGTCAAGCACCTCTTTTTCTTTGCCTAATATGCTTTGGTGAACACATGGTTATTGATTGTAAGGCGAACAAACAGAAACGCTCTCGGCCAATCAAATTAGGCTATGCTAATTTTCTGAGTCCTGCGTGTCACCGCCACGAATAAATTTCAGTGGTGGGCAAGGTGAGAAAAATTGTGGGCGGGGCTTACAGGTAACCGGCATTGTGTGACGGCTCGACTGAGTGAATAGTTTCAACTGAACTTCGTTCAACTCATGGAAATGGGGCCGTGCCAGCAATTGAAATGCAGATTTCTCGACCGGGTGTCATACGAAATAAATACAACTAGTTATGGAATGAAACGAAAGTAAACACCAATAAAACATATTTTAATCAAGTTTCTCCGTAATTTACAAAGTTACGATATAAAAAATGTCTTCTAATATTTACAACTTGTTGGATAGACGAAGAAGTTTTATAAGCGTCAAAAATATCAATTCATGAAAAGTTCTATCTCACCAGCAATTTTTAGTGTAATAAAACAGCACATTTTATTTCAGAGAGATTCCGTTGTTCAAGTTTTCAGATTTTGAATTTTCCACAGATCATTAGGTCTCTATGCTAGACACACACAGCATTTACACAACTCGGATGAAAAGTTTTCAAAAAAAGTTACTTAAAAGTAAGATTCAATGAATAAATTTTGAAGCAGAAAAGTTAAATATATCGGAATGTACTTTATAAGATTGATATATGTGTTCTTAATCGTTATTATTAAACAGAAGTAACATAAAAATAAATGCAAATTACATGTCATTTCATCAAAACAGATAAAAGGATATAATTTTTAACACATTAAAAAAACAAGAAACGTTTAATATAAGAACGGTCACCATAATACATGGCTATTCATCACGTGTATTTAACAGGTCAATATCAACGTGTATGTATACAGGTTACATATTGGGTCTCCAGATCACACACAGGACACTTAGAACTCACTTTGCCCCAACAGTCGACTGTATTTACTTTTAGCATTAAAATGCTCTTATATATAAACAGTTAACGAGTTAGCAAAGCATCTTATACATTTGTTTCATTAAGCCAAAATGATGTAAGCGATGCGGTTGACAGTTGAGGGGACAAACCGTTACATATTGTGCTACTACTGCCGTAGATTTCAATAGAAAGTCATTTCTAACAGTAAATGGGTGTTAAGTTACAATATAAGCTATCAACATTTTCTATACCTGGTCGTATTACCTCGACATAAAGGTGTAGTAGAATAGGCTTTGTGAGTATAATATCTATCGCATTGTATAAACGAAACAATGCATACAATCGTAACCTCAGTGGAACGTTGTGTCTTGCTTCAGATTGAATGAAATCAACAACTATAGTCATGAATGAATGGGAGATTTGTGTCTGACTGCAGTTCCGAGGCAAGTGACCTGAAATTGATTACTACAGAAAATTTCACACATTTTTATAGTAAATGCGTTTGTAGTAAGTCAAGTTGTCAACAATTGCGATTCTTTAATGTGAGTAAAATGATCATATATTTATACGTGTGTATAGATATGTGAATCGGAGACAATGTTAACGTGTAACAATAAGGTATTGTCTGATAGGAACCGCTAGTACTGACTTATTTAACATCTTCTCTGTTTATAAATTGTACACTTCATTCAGGATTTGTATTGCATAGCGAGGTATTTCATTCGCACAGATAATTATTTATTCATTAAGATGTTTTGTTCTTTCGTAGAGTCATATCTGTTAAAAGTGTTTACAGGGTTTCAGAATACTTCTCTATATTATTGATGAGGTCTGATCCCGTGTCTCTCGGGAGCACTCAGGATTGTCTTTATACGATTCAAGGGATTAAGTATGGTGCACAGATGTCAGTCACATATTTCAATTACATATTTACAAAGGCCAAAATTAGAAACATTTCAAAATTCAAGAATGTACATTTATGAAACGTACGGCCAAATATAGAGCGGATTTAAGCCACGGGTTCAGGAACATAGTTGATTATAAATTCCTTCCTGAACTGACATATTGTAAAATGTGAGATTTCAGTTGAGCTGTAACCCAGATGTCAACATTACCAGGGTTTTGGATTATATATACATGAGCACTAAGATGTACCTGCCTCACCTGTGAAAGCACGATCGAAGAGAGACTCGCAGTATATTCTATTAATTATGAAATGATGAGAGACATTCTAATTGATGAGGCGAACCCATTTTTTTCTCTCCGTGAAATTGCAAGATCATAAATATATATAGTGCAACTCCGTAACCAGAAAATTATTAGCAAAGTGCCTTCGTGTATTTCTGTGCTATGCATAATTTATAAGAAAAAGCTTCCGTGCTGGAAACATCACGGAAGGAGAAAGTCTGTAGGATTGAAGAGTACGGAACAATTTCTGTATTAACGTTTCAAATATTTGTGATATTTTGTTATCAGATGTTAAATATTATTGTGTTTTTAAACAGAAGATATAATTAAAAAATAATAACTAGCTTTACTAAGACCTAATAATACAAAAGTTATTTTTATTTCATATAAAATTTCTACAAATTCTGTTCATACGTATTGATATCCATTAAAAGATTGTAAATCAAATAATTTGACCATTTTTATTTTCTCCAATTTGTTAATTGAAACTGGTGTGAAACAAATAGAAATATTATTTCTATTTTATCTAAAAGCTTTTTGGATCAGCTGTCATATTTTCACGAGGAAAAATGATACGATTAATCAAATGCACGTGCATCACTCAGTCATGCACGTGTATTGAAGCTAACGAACACTGTGAGGCAGCAGTGAAGGCTTCCAACAAATCTGTGTGCAATGAAATGGAAAAAAGTCTTGAAGAGCTTAAATATAAAAATATTTAGCTACTGTATATATCAATTCAGACATTCTAAGATTTGATAAATGTTTATAAAACAGTCCAATCTTCAGGTGAATTGCTTTGAAAATAATTTTATCTATGTGATTTTTTGTTATTGATAATTATCGAAACATCATTATTTACCCAGATATCTTTGTAACGAGAAAAATGTGATACGATACCGTTCCTATATGTTAGATATTTTATAATTGTGAGGATGTCTTTCTATTCAATCAGGCGATGTCGTATTAAAGGGGTGGCGGGTATGTTGTAATAGACAGGCACCGCACCAACATATCTGTAATAAAGATAGATTGATACTACCTCCAGTCAATTTAGTTAAAATCCAGTCGAAAAATTAATAAAAATCTTGTCTTTCAGCATTCCGTAATTTATTTCATAAAATGTAAACGTGTTGTTTAATGAACTATTGAAAAAAAATATCTTTTAGTATTATTTGGTTAAAAGATCTTTTCTATATTTGTAAACCCTGAATTTGTTATTTCTGTGTTGTGCATGTTCGCCATTGAATTACACAAGTGGTAATAATTGTGCAATTAAGTTGAATTGAATTGGAATTATGATAATACCAATATTCCAATTCTCGTTTGTCTGGGACTTCTTAGGAGATATCTAGTTTTTAATCACTTTCTATATAAAACTGAGAATCTGAGAAAATACACGAAAATGGTGTTTACAACTTCTCCTTTTGTACACAATAAAATACAGCTATCCGCTAGATCACCCAGCGTGTTCGACTCAAACCGGAGCGACAGGTAAGAAAATGTCATTAGGGAAAAGTGCTCAGGTGGCTAATTGGTAAAGAATGACAGGTGCAAATGACATGTTCTTGTCATACCCGGGTGTGTAATGGCCGTTAGCGATACAACTGGCCCGACCCCTGGGGTAAGTGTCCGGTGGGGGCCTGCAGGTTTTACCTGTAAACATCACACCTGTGTTTTTGACGTCGATTGTTGTCAGTCATGTACGTACACTATATTGACACACTAGAGAACGAGTCTATGTTCAAATAAAAAGTCAATTATCTCACACCTTTGTTTGTAAATAAAACATGCAATTTCTACTCGGGATAATTTGTATGTGACAATTGTACTTCTATTACAAGTGTTGAATAAGTCGATTATTGGTAAATAAAACAAATTCCTTATACACAAAATCTTCCTCCGGACAAAAAGCGAACAAATAAATAAAAAACAAATTATAAATATACATGATAAGTAAATGAAAACGATTCCTGTTAATGACGTCACAAACCTCGTCTTCAACCCAACGAGCAAGGTTAAAGACTCATACCTTTACGCAAAAATTAAGAAATTTTGAAAAAGTAAATAGATTTTTACTACAAAATCTAAGATATAAAAGGCAATACAAATGTCCTTTATATGTTCTGTATAGATGTCAGTGAGAATGTGAGGAAAAATATCAAAGTTTGGGAAAAATTAACGGGAAGTATTTTATACTATTTCAGTAAGTGACATGTGTATACACTTTGTTGACTCGGGTACAAACGCCGATGGTTCGTAGACTGTTAAAGTACAGAATCACAATGATATTAACTTTTATAGAATTGTAATTACCAAGAGACAGAAAAAGTCTTCAATACACAAATCTTCTCAATCAAAGTATTTCATATTATATATACTCACCTACCCCTCCATCTTACAAACAATCTGCCTTACCTACCCCTCCCTACCCCTCCATATTACAAACACCTTCCCTTACCTACCCCTCCCTATTCCGCCATCTTACAAAAACCCTCCCTAACCTACCCCTCCCTACCCCTCTCTACCCCTCCATCGTACAAACATCCTCCCTTACCTACCTCTCTCTACCCCTCCATCTTACAAACACCCTCCCTTACCTACCCCTCCCTACCCCTCCCTACCCCTCTCTACCCCTCCATCTTACAAACACCTTCCCTTACCTACGCCTCTCTACCCCTCCATCATACAAACACCAATCCGAACCTACCCCTCTCTACCCCTCCATCTTACAAACATCCTCCCTTACTTTTACCCCTCTCTACCCCTTCATCTTACAAACATCCTCCCTTACTTTTACCCCTCTCTACCCCTCCATCATACAAACACCAATCCGAACCTACCCCTCTCTACCCCTCCATCTTACAAACATCCTCCCTTACCTACGCCTCTCTACCCCTCCATCATACAAACACCAATCCGAACCTACCCCTCTCTACCCCTCCATCTTACAAACATCCTCCCTTACTTTTACCCCTCTCTACCCCTCCATCTTACAAACATCCTCCCTTACTTTTACCCCTCTCTACCCCTCCATCATACAAACACCAATCCGAACCTACCCCTCTCTACCCCTCCATCTTACAAACATCCTCCCTTACCTATCCCTCTATACCCCTCCATCTTACAAACATCCTCCCTTACCTATCCCTCTCTACCCCTCCATCATACAAACATCCTTCAACACCTACCCCTCACTACCCCTCCATCTTACAAACACATTCCCAAACGTAACCTTACCTACTCTTCCATCTTATAAACACCCTCACTTACCTTACCCTCCATCTTCCTGACACTTCCCTAACCTATGATGTTGAACGTGTCTTGGCCCGGCGTTAGACTAATTAATGACGTTATTCAGTTAACGTGTTGATAATTGACGTGTGTAACTAAGAAGTTAGCCTGTTGAAGCCCTGGACTCACGCATGAGGTATTGTCTTATTTCCATGCTATATTTTATGTTTATTACGACATGTCTTAGTTCAGTGTTATATATGTCTTGATACCAGATGCGCTCTAGTTATGCTTGTACCGGATGTTACAATAACAGTTCGGATAGAGAGAAGAAAGTAGATACACGAGAGAACAAATACCTTCCGTAATGACCCAGAAGTAATTCAAGTCTGACACTTCGTCCATTCAATTAAAATTTTTGTTCCAGTCTTAACCCATTACAGTGTAATGTCCGAGTTGGACCACGACCTTGACCACTAGAGGACAACAGAAGTAGATTTAACTGGTCACTCCGGTTTTCCAGTGGTTAAAACCACAGCAGTCATGACATCAACATTTTCGTAATTTACGACATGTAGATGTTAAACTAGATAAAATAGTGTGACCAACTGAGACTTAGCGGTATGTTTCAGCTAAGCCCCCGATTTGTGAGTTTACATTTGGGGAACAGGTATGTATCGTGCTAAGAAGTAATTTATTTTGAAAAAGAGTGTTAAATTTTCAAAATCATTCAAGCATAATAATAAGAAGTAAAATGTTGGCGGAGGTCCTGTGAACATACGCCGCTGAGAAATACACAACTTCTTGGTATGTTTTTAACCTAAAAATCTACACACACTTTTATAAATAAGAGGTAGAGAGCAGAGATTTTGCTGTGAGATCAGTCAAGCGGAACCTAAGCTCACCTAGACGAGAGGAATTCGTGTTTAAAGCACCACTCCACTCGACAATGTAAGGTCGACAAAATCCGCCATGTTGGATTTTTGTCTCGACCAAAACATTGTAAAAATACATATACTTGATGTGACAATCTGTTCGGAACATGGCAACAGAAAATTCAGTATTGTTTAAACAGGTCGAAATCTTGCTTATCATTAATATTTAGATATGATTAATCAACAATTATATGGAGTTTACAGACAGTGAATACTAACACACAAAGTACAGAAATTAACATGTTATAAACGTTGTATTCAAGTTTGATATTGAAAATATGAAAGAAAACTTCAGTAAGTTTTATTTCCGGTTACAAGTATTTTCAAACCGTTGCGTCGTCATCAAATTGAAGACATAAACAACGTCACTGTCTGTTGGGGGTAACGGAAGTCCGTCCGATCTGAAGCATTTTGGGTAACTGGAAATTGGATCAAACTTGCCAAGGATACACGCCTCTTTTTATCAAGACTTACCTTGCCTCTCAGGGTCTCGGTGCTGGACTTCAGTCTATAACCGAATCTACCATCCAACATCAAGTATAAGGGTGTTTTAGATAAATAAATAAACATATATATATCCATTCGTAAAAATTATAAACAGATCAAAAAATCCTGTTTGTCACAACATATAGCATTAAGTCTACCGTCCAAATGTTTCAGCTTTAATGGTACAAATGCTTGTAAAATAGCCTCCTATAAAGCGGGCTAGTGGCTAATTGTATGTTATCAATAAACTTTTATTCTCCATTTTAAATGGAAGCTCTCTTAGGCAATGTAATATGTAACGAGATAAAGAAACGACTCTTTCAGAAACCCAACAATATATTTTGTACTACCAGATAATAGGCGAAAATTCTTTTCATACTAGTTCAATGGAGAGCCGTCTATGGATTTTCACGCTCATACAATACAACCTTTCCAATAACACAGGGGGACTTAGCATTGCTAGCGAGTTCGAACAATTGACTAGCGACTCTGGTTCGTTACAGCTATTCACACAACCAGCTATGAATATGATATTTAACGAGTATTTAGCATACATGTATTTAGATGTGAAATAATTCAATTTGTGCGAATTTACAGTGTTTCTGTGTGATGGGAGAGCTAAGCGATCTTTCCTTTTGTTCTCTACACATAAATAACCTGCAGCCAGGATCAATGCATATCTAGTATTGGCCGAGCAGACCAAAATCGCCTCGCTACCATTGGCGGAACTCACGGACGTCCATTAGGCGTAGAAATGGATACCTATTTGGTTAAGAATTGTTACTGTACATAAAATGTCGTGTTTGTTTAAATAATCTAGCCTTCAGGTATATCGCTACTAACAGGCTCTATTACCTAATGGTATTTGGTCAGGCTGGAGACCGGAGTGGTCCTGAGATATTTACATACACTATTTGCTCTAGAGAGAGATCTACTTATTTCGACACCTATGTGCGACATGCCGGGGAGTAATGATGGCGGACCGCGGGTTCACTCTGTAATCAGCTTATCTTCTCAGCGGCTTAAGATAGAAATATCTAGCATTAATTTGTCAAATGAGGACGAAAACACAAGCGCCCTATGTCGAAATAACACGTACCTTCTAGGTTTGTACAACTCATAGAAAATTACATCGTCCCCTGATTCTTTAGAAACACATTTTTAGACAATAAAGATCTAAAAACTTGCCCCATATTACAATTAACGACATGCTGGGAAAACAACAGCACAATCTGATAATTTGCAAAAAAATATATTCAAGATTTGTACACCAACCTGAGACAACAGCCTCTGTCATATTTGTACGATTAGCGATATAGAAATCTAGTGATTTCATCCGATTTGTACAGTGCTATTTATAAAATGGCGCAATCGTAATTTAATGGTGTTAAAATGGCATTTTGAATCATTTGTAAGATTTGAAATTAGAGACATGTGGAAACAACTTTGAAAAAAATTAAGATTGTTCGTAAGGAAATGAAACCAAACTGTGATTACGCCACACGAAATGATACTGAATTCTAGGAGGTAATATTTCCGCTTGTAGACTTATAAATTAATTATAATCATAAAGAATTAACTTCAGTCATAAAGTTATATATTTGACATAGGTCAGCAAGGTTATTATTTTTCGAATAAATACAATGAGAGGTTTCTTTTAATAAAACCGGAAGTAACTGATCAAGATAACGGAAGTACCGTTCGACATTCATTTTCGATATTACTTGATAATAGAAGACATCTGATTCAAGTTGGCACTGCTGAACCGTGAATACGCTGATTACAAGGCCAGTCATGATACATATTTCCTTGAAGCATAAAAATTTCCAGTGCACACTCTGCTTTTTGAGTGGAAGCAAAGAAAAACTTTCAAGAAGGGGACAACTTATTTTACAATTTTCACTTTGAGTACGACAGTACTGTTTCAGTAACATAGAAACGCGAAATGGGATAGTTTTAAACAATTTCCAAAACACGATTTTTGAGGTGAATTGAATAAAAGAAATCTCGATATTTGATGAATAAATCAATGGTCAATGCTTTCACCTGTATTTAATACAAACTAGTTTTGCTGAAGTTTGTTTTTACCATACATGGTTTCCACGATTAACTTTCCAATTATCAGATTTATAATCGTACTTCGCTAACGTATTCAAGCAACTACGGTGCATTAAAAGAACCCAGACAACTGCGGAAATGTAATTGACATTCCGACCAGTCCTTGAGTGCGAATAATCCAGCGTTTCTAGAAATCCAAGGTTGATCGGGTACAAAGTCTTCGATCACCTTTCTCTTCCATTTATCCTTGTATGTAGGGCTGCTTTTAAGATACTTTCAACAGAAGGATTTTAAATAAGAATATCAGTATCCAAATATCGGCAATATAAGGCTAGGTTAGTATTCAAACATAATCAATATATATTGAGTTGCTTGTAAAATCTTACCTTGTGTTCGTATATACACCTTTACAGAAAACCCAAGCTTATATTTCCTATTCCGCGTTTTTTCTGAGAAAACAAATATTTGTACCCTGGGATATACGCCCTTTGAATCGTTTCTACTGATGGTTCTTATACTGTAATTTTTCAATTCTACCCTTGTTTGTTAAATCTGCATTTATTTTCCAATATAAAATGGTGCGTTAATTTTAACTGTAACATATACATAATAAAGTTTTATTTACAGAATTAGAATTTAGTGCGTGTTTACACGTAGCTGGTGAAGGTATTCAGAGTTAAACTAGTTATTTGGTCATAGAGCGTTATTTTGTTTATTTACTGAGAAATGTTTATTACATATTCGGTTTCTCCTCTTCAAAAGGGAACAAATATTATCACATGTCCTTCACCTGAGGTAAAGAGAAGGTGTAAAACATCACAAATAGGGGCCGGAAGTAGCGACATCGTGCTGTTTGTTACGTCATCGGCTCCCTGTGATGGTGCGGAAAACGTGTCCCGAGGGATTCCTGGGGCACAAATAAACAATAGGGCTTAATTATAACATGGGGCCGTTACAAATGGATTATCAGGCGGCATTACAAAGGGTTCACACCGTATCAGACCACTTAATGGGCCTACACTCTAAACTAATTAGTGACTAACTCGTTTTTTGAGGTCGAAAGTGTTTAGACAACGGCTTAAGTACGGCGTGGCTGTTCTACCGACAGGACTCCCTGTCATGTGGTGACCTAATGATCCGATTGTTTTCATAAGGGGTTGACAATGCCCCTTTAGCGAATTTTTACCTGGAATGTAAGTAAAACTCTTGAAAATACGACGCTGACAGTTGGAAAGTGCACATGTCAGCTATTGTTCTCGCGCATGTTCTGTTACGCGAAGGCCCACGTTTTTGGTCAATGTTTATTTGAGAGATTGACACCGTACAAACAGTTGTTTTTGGAGATTATTTTGACAAAATATCTGCTCTTAGAGATCAGATGATAAAACGAAAAGGAAATCGTGGACTTTAGCAATGAACCGTGAAAATAATAACCTTTTTAATTTAAATGTTGTCGTATGTTATCAAAAAAATTCCCATCATGTTTATCTTGTTGTGCATATACAAACACTGTCAACCTTCAGAACAGTATCACACCCCAAAATTGATAAAAAAAACGATATAAAACTTCAAATTAGGTTGAAGATAACTGCATTGTGTCTTTGAATGTGATGATAACTACTACATGTATTTGAATTCGGAGCTTTATATAACTGCAGTGTGTATTTTAGTAAGTTTTACTTATAACACTGCTAAATATTCTATTAGTGATATTTTCTGTGTAATTTGGTGTAAGGTGTTCAGATCGTCCTTTAAATGACATGCGTAATCACTGACGGATTTCTCATTATTTTTATTGCAACGATTTTTTAATTCATTTTGCATTTTCCTTTATGTTACTGGTATGAATACAATAAGTGTCCATAACCTACACATAAAACTGTATTTTAATTGTTGTGAATTTTATTTCATTTCAACAAATGCGCGAGGTATAAGACATACGCCATATAAATCTTCTCCGGTGCTAGCACTTTTGTGATATGAAAATTGGCCGAATGAAATATTTGGACATGGTCAATATATATATGACGTCACGATTTCGCTAGCATTTACAAGTGTGACGTCCACAGTCATATGTTGGGGACATGAATCGGGTGTCCAGTCTCACACTCCTTTACGAATAATTTATTGGAAATCTTTTTTTCCGTTTTATTTCAATAGCAAGATTAAAAAAACGTGTTCCTTTATTGGAGGATTGGAAAGAAATGAGTATTCACTAATCCTTAAGATTAAAGGAATGAAGCAACTCTACAGTACAGAGATAAAAAAAATTGTACATCGGATTGGCGGAAAAAGAAAAAAAAATTACCTACAGTCTTATCACAAGAGTTGTTCTTATCTAGGAATGCTATTTTGATGTTGAAGAAGGGTTTTCCAAAAGTTAAACTAATAGGACCGGTAGCTTTACCATACGGCCTGTGACGTAGCAGACCAGAGGAGGATGCAGCACGTTTGTATATGATGTAACTGTCACAAACATGCTGAAACATGGGAATGACGTAACAGACTTGTACATGACGTAACAGACATGTACATGCCGTAACAGACTTGTACATGACGTAACAGACCTGTAGATGACGTAACAGACTGATGCATGACGTTTTAGATTTGTACATACAGTACAATGCTTGCATATAACGTAATATGTTTGTATATGTGACGTAACATGCTTGTAATTGAGACGTAAGTCGAATTGAATGAATACTTGGCATTAAATAATATCTCATATTTGCAGATGAAATTATCTTCGCAATCAGGCAGTGTAACACTTGGGTACAAAGTATCTTAACTAGCTTTCAGTTGTAGTCCATAACTGTAACTGATTTCATTGTAACGACTTGTAGCTAATGATGTCTTGCCTTAATCTCGGATGCTCAAGGCGATTCAATAACCTTCTTAATCTTCTATACGTTTTATTTCATCTGCTGACATTCGACAGTAGTCCTGACCTTTCACCTTTCCAAGAGCGGTCAATCCTGTTCTCACAGGACAGTCAAATCTCCGGCGACATTTTCCCATATTTCTTTTAAACACCTGTTGGTAACTGGCGATTTTGAGTGGACGCTGGTCAGTCTCCTGTGAAGAGTGACCAATTTAACGAAACCTAATCTGAATTGACCCTTAAGCTCCTGTCGATTTCGCCCGTTAAATTAGATTTTGCACGTGTTCACCTCGAGCTCACGTACCTTCGGGATGGTCAGAAACGGGTACGTTGATGTGGTGCCAGAACAGGGTGGGTAAAGTTGCTAATTAAAAAACGGCTACGGGGGAAATTCCCATACCTGTGAGGCGTGGGTACTAATATATTAGCATCATGTAAGACTGAAAAGGTTCAATCTACTATACAAAGAAGCTAATCAAACTCTGGAATAAACTCCAAAATATGTACTGCTTACAATATACACCGCAAAAACACTTGTAAACTGAAGAAACTTAATTAAATTTGAAAAAAGGAAGGGGGGACCATTTCGTTTACTAATGTGTTTTGATTTTTAACAGTATTTAAAGATCATTATTAACTGAAACAAGCCATACGAAAAAAATCCATCGTTATGATTAGATAATATGAATCTAAAATAGCGTACTAGCGATGTCGATAAATAAAGTATCTATTGATATATCGAAGTCCTCATCGAGATAAGTCAAATGACGGAGGTCAAGGTATTGCGATTAGTATATAAACTGTGCACGTGAGAATAATTATAGAAACCAACAACGTTATATTTCAATTGTTTCAATGAAAGACGAATAGGTCATACTGGTACTCTAGGTCTAGAGGAAGGTTTTTTTTGTTGTTTTAGATTTTGTGTTTTTGTTTCATTTATTTATTTTGTTTCTTTTTTGGTTTGTTTTATGACACAATCACCAACATTGAAAACAAAACCATATCGTGTATTCTTAGCGATGTGTTGAAACAGCAGAGCTTACGCCCAATGTGCTTTCACTGTATAGTGACATGGTAAAGGAACCAGCCACCTGAAGGGCTGAACCTGAACACCAATTAGAGAACGACAAATGTATTGTAGAATTTAACTATAACCTCTCACTTACTTATTACATGGTAAAGAAACCAGCCACATGAAGGGCTGAACCTGAACACCAATTAGAGAACGACAAATGTATTGTAGAATTTAGAATTTAATCTCTCTCTGACTTATAACATGGTAAAGGAACCAGCCACATGAAGGGCTGAACCTGAACACCAATTAGAGAACGACAAATGTATTGTAGAATTTAGAATTTAACCTCTCTCTGACTTATAACATGGTAAAGGAACCAGCCACATGAAGGGCTGAACCTGAACACCAATTAGAGAACGACAAATGTATTGTAGAATTTAGAATTTAACCTCTCTCTGACTTATAAAAAATAGATATATCGAATCTGTGGTAATACTATGGCCAGGGAGGAAATTTTAAAAAAAGAAAGATTGTAACCCAAAAATAAGGAAGATCAGTAAAATTTGCAATGATATAGGTATCGTTTTAATGTTTGATAAAACAATCCTGAACATCAGAAGTGATGACGGACTTGTCACCAATGTTACACATAGCACATTCATGGCTGTGTAATTTAAACTTTAGATCTTTACCTTCAAACACTTGTTTGTTTATCATGATTTCGAGTCTATAATGGTATTTACTATTGTATAGTGTGACTCAGTTTTTATTGAATTCTAGCATTAAGCGAGTTTACTTTTAAAGAAAAAACTTTTCTGTCCAAATACACCAACTTTTCTTCACATCTGGTTTCCTAATCTGTAGACACCAAAACCCGGTGCCCCACATTGGGGGACGTTGGTATCTTTAGTCACCCCAATAGGTCTTACCTGTTCTCTGATCTTTTGTAATTTTACCTAAACAAACATTTAATATTTGATAGCAATCCCTCCAACATGTTTCTCCTTTTATAATTATCAAGGTTGTCTTATGTATGGTATTGAGTAATTTTTACAATAGAAGTGACCGGTCATTGTTACGGTTACGTAAATGTTTGGTTTACAGATCTAACCCCCGTAAATGTATCCCCTGTGTACAATGTGAAGGTGATCTTATTATCAGGTCAGAAAACCGGGTATTTCTAATGAAAAAGACAAGCGAATTTCACTTTATCGGGTGTTTGTTAAAGCCGATTGATGTGGGGTAGGTCTAATGAAATAGACAGTGTTGTCTAGAACTGTGGATCCCTGAATCAACATTGCGGCGCTCTTCACACACGTCGGACAGGTGTCGGCGAGGAATTAAGGAATTATCACGGCTCTAGGATTCTCTCAGTGACCAGCACGAGACAAAAATCCAGTACTAGTCCACATGTATGAAATAAATTCCACGTTCTCTGGATTTGGAGTATGCGGCACGCGTAACATAGCGCCATATCTCATCAATATCATTACCGTTATCTCGACAGGACAACTTCGTCACCACATACTGTAAAGTTTGGCAAAACAGAGTCGGGTACCGGACAAATACAGAATATTGAGGCGGCGATATTGGGATACTAGAGCGATAAGGTTACACTTTGATCATAGGAAGTTACTTATCGGCACTGAAATAGATATCTCTACCAGTCTTCATATGTTGTGATTTCCGTAGTGGTTTGGTGAGATACGAAAGTAAGCTTGGGGAATTCAGTCATACCTCTAGCCAGGTAACTAAGCCTTGAGCCAAGAAGGAGGAAATGAAAATGGTCTTGTACTCTGATAAAGTCATTTTCAATCGAAACAAACGAATAGGATGTTGTAATTTATCAATGAATTTTGAAATAATTATTACTTTGAACCATTCCAGCTCAAATATGTGACATCTTTGGTATTCAATAAATACAACTGTGAATAGTTTACTATTACCAAGCATTGTTTCGTGTCGTGATTTCATTGAAAAGGTAGTGAAGTTTTCCTTAAAGTACACGTGTATCTAGATATTGAAGAAATGATAAGTGGGTTTTTTTTTGTCCACGTTCCTGTGACGGCCCACACACAAAGCCAGAAAACTCTTTAACTTCTCACTTTTGCTTTATATGCAACTAATTATTTTTTATTTTCAAGTCATTAAATTGTGAAATGTGTGCTTGTTATCGGAAGTCGTGGATATTACTGATGTAATCATTCACCTGTCCCCGGCTTGTTAACACCAGACAAATGTATATACCTCAGAAATCTACCCAGCAATCACATTTGTGTTTAATCTTCAAAAACAGGGAAGCTTCAAATAATTATTTCTAAGGATAATTTTACACTATTTTCATAAATTATCACATATTGAATATTCTGTTTCTCAAAAAATTGAACGTTTCATTAAGCGGCGTGATGCAATGTAACGAATTCAACGTTTGTATTACACAAAACTTTCAGCTGCCTTCTTTATGTCTAATAGATTCAAAGACAATTCCTACATAGAAATATGATTATACAACCGTATTTTTATTGCCAATCGAGGATATTTCAGCCAAACGTCACGTGTCGTCTATAAATAGATCCAACAGCCATCTTCGTCGATCTTGTCCATATCATATTTATCAAAAACTTTCTTTCAATAATAAATATAACGATTTTCTGAATTAACAGCGACAACTGACAAAAGAATCATGAGAACAGGTGTTTTATGAAAATAATTTTCTTTGCTATACATCTAAATGAACATATATAAAAAAACCTACCGTCTTTCTTCAATGACTCGTTCACTGAAACAGTTTCTGAAAATAAAAGAAAATCGAATTTGACAAAGAAGCTGATTTTTCAGATTTCCGCATCTTATCAATTACATCACGTGTTAAAATAATTCATAACATAATATTTATTTGGATTTTGTTTGGAAAAAAATATTTTCTTTTCAACAGATGTGTTACCAAAACATGCCAGAAAATGTAAGTAAATTATTTATGGTATAAAAGATTAATATTTTGCCATCACATCCAGATCACAATACTTACTGGAATCGGTCAAAGACATAGAGAGGAACAGTGAGTATTGTATCTAAGGAGATTTACTAGTAACATGTGTATAGGTAAACGGGTACACATCTATTTAACATGCAGTCCTCTAAAACAACACACTATTGTCTGAGTTCAAAAATGATTTGTGCTATATCTTAACTACCCCGAGTATGAACCAGGTTTGTAGAGTTTCTTGAACAAGGCAGAGTGTGAACCAGATTTGTAGAGTTTCTTGAACAACGCCGAGTGTGAACCAGGTTTGTAGAGTTTCTTGAACAACGCCGAGTGTGAACCAGGTTTGTAGAGTTTCTTGAACAACGCCGAGTATGAACCAGATTTGTAGAGTTTCTTGAACAACGTCGAGTGTGAACCAGATTTGTAGAGTTTCTTGAACAACGTCGAGTGTGAACCAGGTTTGTAGAGTTTCTTGAACAACGTCGAGTGTGAACCAGATTTGTAGAGTTTCTTGAACAACGTCGAGTATGAACCAGATTTGTAGAGTTTCTTGAACAACGCCGAGTGTAAACCAGATTTGTAGAGTTTCTTGAACAACGCCGAGTGTGAACCAGATTTGTAGAGTTTCTTGAACAACGTCGAGTGTGAACCAGGTTTGTAGAGTTTCTTGAACAACGTCGAGAGTGAACCAGATTTGCAGAGTTTCTTGAACAACGCCGAGTGTGAACCAGATTTGTAGAGTTTCTTGAACTACCCCGAGTGTGAACCAGATTTGTAGAGTTTCTTGAACAACGTCGAGTGTGAACCAGATTTGTAGAGTTTCTTGAACAACGTCGAGTGTGAACCAGGTTTGTAGAGTTTCTTGAACAACGTCGAGTATGTACCAGATTTGTAGAGTTTCTTGAACTACCCCGAGTGTGAACCAGATTTGTAGAGTTTCTTGAACAACGTCGAATGTGAACCAGATTTGTAGAGTTTCTTGAACAACGTCGAATGTGAACCAGATTTGTAGAGTTTCTTGAACAACGCCGAGTATGAACTGATTATTGAATGCGGTAACTTTATTGGGTATTATTTTTGTGTAACGTTATGTTAGACTACAGCCGTGTTAGACTGAACAGAGGGTGAAATAAACAGGTTCGGGACAATATAACACAGCAGCCATTTACACCCCACAGCCTTTAAACATGTTCCTTACACCTTCTCAGACATCCGATCCTCTACACAAAACACTCACCTCAGGTTAAAAATTCCAATCGAACTGATCAAGTGTAAAACTGAGGATTGAAATTCTGATTGTGTGATGATTAAAAATGAAATTCGATGAAATTCTGATTTATGGCGTTAGAAACCGGATATTTTTTATTTGAATATGTGCTTGTGTATGCACATAGCTGCATGTCTAATGGAACACTGATCAGGTAGATATAACATGCAATTTCCGTATTTTTCTCCACGTTTTCATTATAACCCCTGTTCTGTTTGACTTGTATTTATTTCCCAATTTGCAACCTCTTATCTAAACTATCAGAAACGAAAAACTATGAGATAATTTGGCACTTTTTTTCCGAAATGATATTAAGGATTATTGAAATATTGTTTTGTTATATAGTTTTGAGGGATAGAATTCTGTGATATCCTGTTATAGCTGTAGATGATAAATTACTTATTGGAAACGAAAAAAAACCCCAAAACCGTTTAATGATTCCAGGTGCAATTGGTATTCAGCAGGTATATCACAACCAATCAAATCACATTACTTTATTTAATCCCAATAGGTTACTGCAAATTCTCATGAAAATACTACTACTAATAATAACAGTTTAAAAAAAATATCAGTTGACCTCAATTATGCCAGGGCTGACCCCATGAACTTAGCCAGATCACTCACGAAGCGCAATTCAATTAATTTGTTGCGAAACAATTACATCCAATTTTACATTTCATACTAAAAAAAATAATAAAAATAATCGTCGAAATTAAACTGCGGGAATTAAGATAAAATATGCTTCCATTAATAGGCTGCGTTATCAGGTTGTCCCAAGAGGGGACGAAAACGAACAGCGATGAATTAATTAGTGCCGATTACGACTGTAGTCTGACACATGGAGATGTTTTGCGAGCTGACAAAGTGACGGGAGGGACACGTTCTGTCATTAAGATTTGACGTCTTCATTGTCATAAACAGAACTTAGTCTTGTACGAAGGTTCCGAATCGTTCATGTCATCTACACTACGTTTTTGAACTTCGCTGATTAATACTCATTGGTGCGATCAAATTAAGTGCCGACTATGGCCGATCGCTCCGGTTTTAATTGAATATTTATTGTCGATGCATATTTCGACCCTGATACTACAGCAATAGATTTAATATCGTCCTATCGCTGGCTATGCATGGATACGCCGAATATTGTTACCCTGATTCAAGGCATTGGTTAGAACATTTTGTAATCGAACCGGAAGTAGAATGACAGTTGTCGCGTGCGCAAGCCCACGTGCGTGCTTAACCAGTCATATGCTGTTTCCGGTGTCCAGGTAAAACTAGAAAATGCCTTATCCTGTCTCGATGTCGTTCAGACGGAAGTGATTCTGTTCTAAATCTTTTTGATTAGTAGTCGCACTGATTCGGCGTAAAAACACGATAATTATTAATAATTTCTGGACGTTTGATCTTTAGTTGAAATGTTTCGTTGACATTTTTTCACTGGTTGGGTTCACCTGATAAAACACAAAGTACGCATCATTACGATTTTGTATAAAATGTTTGGTTGGTCGCTATGTAGACAGTGTGTACGTCAATATTGAAAGATTAATTTTTACATAATCAAGGTACTAACCCAAAGAAATATTACGAACTTAGTCTGAATTACCATTTTTACGATCTCCTTTTCTCCAATTTTGAATAATTCTTATATACACGACTGTTGTTTATGGATTTGATTAAACAAGATATATTAAATCAAAGCCTGTTCGCAAAGGATACTATTTGTCTGAACTTTCATTCACAGACAGATGTTCACGGTATTAAAAAAATATGTATTTTTTATCATCTTTTACCATCTTTTCCTTCGACTGTCCCTTCCCAACGGAATAAAACTCGCCTGAACCATACCTAGCGTGACCTATGTGTCCGGACAAGCTTATTAGACCACTTTGACCCTAGCGAGATTGACCGGTACACTTGGGGTGTTTTATCACTGATCTACATCCATCAAAACCCAGACACGATCACTCTCTACCCCGACATATTATTAATGTGGAATTAATTGCAGCGTAGTTCTGATTATCTCGAAGCCGCCTTTAAATATATTACATTTTTCATCTAGCAAATGGATGTTATTAGGATGCCGTGGGGGTGTGAGGTCACGCGATCTACTCCGATCGCCTGCATCCTCCTTTACCCCCGGCCTCCTCTAATATACGACATTGGTAGGTATAATTTGTACGGACTGGTTTAGGCGGAGACTGACCAGGCTGTCATTAAGAAACTAACGGGGCCGATACGTTCCCATAAAGTCATATTTGTCCCCAGTAACCGCTCGCTCACGTTGTTTTAACTCCCATCTACCCCAGAAACTTTGTAATTAGAAAGACATTAAAATATGGCGGGAAAACCCACGCGGATACCTATCTGGGGTAAAGGCATTGGGTACACCCGATTTATCGTACTGATGAAATACCTCCGGGTACCTGTCACATACAAACACCACGGGTACCAGCGAAACTCAGGATCATGTTTTGAATGTTTCTCATATTTGGGACACATTTGGGACTTTAGATGTGGTGCGAATTATGTACACTTTCGATGCATCACGTGTCCTGACTTCGTAATTCCTTGCTTTATTATATTATTTTCATTGGAGCTAAAAACTAGTTTAGAACACATTTTTCTACTATTCTTATTTTTATTCGGTGTATTTTTGGATGTAGCCGCCCAACCATGAGGTGTACCACGGATTGTTGTAGCCACCCCCTCCCCCCACCATGAGGTGTATCCCAGGATTGTTGTAGCCACACCCTCCTCCCACCGTAAGGTGTATCCCAAGGTTGTTGTAGCCACCCCCTTCCCCCACCATGAGGTGTACCACGGATTGTTGTAGCCACCCCCTCCCCCACCATGAGGTGTATCCCAGGATTGTTGTAACACCCCCCTCCCCCCTCCACAAGGTGTATCCCAGGATTGATGTAACACCCCCTCTCTCCCCCCCCCCCCTCCACCATGAGGTGTATCCCAGGATTGATGTAGCCACCCCCCACCATGAGGTGTATCCCAGGACTGATGTAACACCCCCCTCCCCCCTCCACGAGGTGTATCCCAGGATTGATGTAACACCCCCTCTCTCTCCCCCCCCCCCACCATGAGGTGTATCCCAGGATTGATGTAACACCCCCTCCCCCTCCACGAGGTGTATCCCAGGATTGATGTAACACCCCCTCTCTCCCCCCCCCACCATGAGGTGTATCCCAGGATTGATGTAACACCCCCTCCCCCCCACGAGGTGTATCCCAGGATTGATGTAACACCCCCCCCCCCCATGAGGTGTATCCCAGGATTGATGTAGCCCCCCACCATAAGCACAATTTACATGTGTATCCCGACTTATCCTACGACAAACCTGACTACCATACAGACATATGTTGATAAAGTACATCAATAAACCAGTCTTATCACGTACTGTCCCGTGGCTAATCTGTCGTACCGACAACTGCATGGCAACACCAAATTCCTACCTAAACAGCACACCTCCCCAAGTCACACAGAACAGTCCCTCATTGCCACCAAATTGTATTTATCACATCCTCCTTATTCCCTCAATCAATCAACTCCCGATTTCTGTTTACATGTTCCTATTAATTAGAGACAGCGCGACCATCGGAGACAATTCTAAATACATTTCGAGGAACACTGGACATTGGAGGACGGAACCAGTCACAATCTTCTCTCTATGGCGGTAAATTAACCAATCTCCGCCAATTAATTATAATTCTTAGGTCCCTTAATAATATCATCCCGTTTCTTTAGTCCAGAGAGTGTCTCATAGAACCCGATATGTTGTTTTCTTTTCCTTTTTTCCCTATCCTTTTTGTAAAATGTTGTACAGAAAGTTCATGAATATACTTGTCGACAGTGTACACATTTCGGTAAATACAAAAATTCCAAAAATTCCAATTGCATCCTGGGTACAACTCAAATGAAATCGAATGGCTACCGTTCCGTTTTCGTCGAAAGTTTTTGTCAATATCTGTGTACAGTCCACAGTGGTACACATAGAAACACCGTTGTACTTGTAATAATGTATTACTATACGTACACCGACGCCTACTATTTGTTAAACAATATTTAGATTTTAACTTTGTTGATTCAGTACATCTGTATCATCGGGTTGTGTGTTAAGTACAAAAGGTCTTGAAGACACGTACTACAGAAATAGTTGTCATTATAGTAATAAATTATTCAGTTTTCTAACGTACATAAAATCGATAAGAAACGGTAATTTTTAGAGTTGATGACAATTTTTTCTGTTTTGAAATAAATCATTTTCTTCTCCAATACATTAAAGATATAAATTATTATATATATATATATATAAGTAATAAATTATGTTTCATTCTTTAAGCTGTCACATATCATGAAAGTTTCTGAACAGCACATAACCGTGGTTCTGTTTTCCGGAAAATAAACTCTAACAATTTCATTTCAATGTCAGTCATCAAAACAATTCACGAAAAACTGCAGGAAATTATTCAGTTTATCTACATACCCGGATGTAATAAACAGAGCACCGGCAACGTGTTTCATATCCAGGATCACGTGTCTTTATCTAAACCTGTATTTTATTATACAAGTATCATATAGAGATTTAGGTATCTAAGGAGGACAACAACTTTGAAACTGAAATTAAAATTACGTGACTACCAGCCAATCAAATTTGAATACAAGTAAGAATTGCTGAGTTCATAGTTTCGCTACAAAGTATCCTGTTTATGCAATAAATAAAAGCGCAGTTTAAAATAATTGTTTTAAGAAATATTTCGGTGAAATCACAATATCAAGTATTTAAATCGGCTTTGGTGCTATATACAGGTGTTCTTTGTTGTTTTATTTCAGCCAATTTCTATATATATGTATACATGTATTGTTATTTATATCGATCCTGTATTGTGTAAAGGGACTATTGTAATAACTTGTGCTCAACCGCTTTCTGTAAATTTCAAGAAAAATATGTTAAAATCACTAGAACTTTAAATCATACTGACAGAATTCGACAGAGTAGACAAACCGTGGAAACTCGTCACATGCATGGATGTTCTGACGCGTACCTGTTAAAATACTACCAAATTGCCACACACTGATACATGGTTTTGTTGATTCGTATGCCTGGTCTTCTGAGATTTGCATTTTGGTCAATCAGTATTTTTATCCAGCAGCACGAGTCTGGTGTCGTATTTGTTCGCTGGAGCTAATCAACGTCCACCCCTTTCATAACAACGTACAACTCGCGCCAATTGGCGCAAAATCTAACACGGTTGCTACAGAAGCAATTAGTCACACCGCAAGACCGCTCTATGTCCCTGGCATTCGTGAAAACATCAAAAACAGCATTACAGATGTCGGAATTTTAGATAAATGGAGAAAAATATCAAAAAGCCTGGTTTTTGTTGTATTATATTTGTGATCCCTGTACAAGATTTCCCATGGGGGATGAACACTCTGCGGTGAAAATACATCACGGCCGATGACAAGTGTGTTAATCAGGGTTCGCCGGGATTCCAGTGCAATATCCGTCCTCCATTTCGCGTTATTTCCACAACCTTACTTAACAAGATAGACTCGGCCTCGCTATCGGTAACCTGTCTCAAGCCGGATTCTTGACGTAAGAACTTCTACCAACATTCTATCCTTCATGTATATAGCATCAAATGAAAACACATTTCACATTCTTCTCCTATCTGGGTAATTTTGATTGCAATGAACTAAGTATTTATTTTCCCTACGCAATCAAATTTTCCAAAAATGTAGCAGACATCTATAGTATATTAAATAGGAAAGTTTCATCTGTGATTTTCTGTACCTGTTTCTCCTACGATTAGGTATGTAAACTCATTTGTCCACGCTCTTGTCCATGATTTTAAATGAAAAGAAATTTTCTAACCCGGTATATTTTGTCATTATTCAAACATTATGACAACAGCATGTTGTTAATAGGTGACGTCATCAAAACAAGTATGTCTTTAAATAACCCGCTTTATAGAAGATTAGCTGTCTATGATCGCTTAGTGTGGAGTAAAGTAGAAATAATCCCCCACACTTACCCTATCACCGACGGGCCCTGATACAGGTGTGTTCGCCGTATCACGATAAGATAGTCCAATTATTCCGATAAATCTACACAAATACTACCATCTAAATCAAACGCTACCGAAAACAGCAAGGCTGTGGTACCGCAGGGAGGGGCTGTGAAACGGACTGTCCTGTAGTTTAAAACTATACGAAAAAGACATTATATTTTTTATGAGAATTTAATATTCAAATTTTCTCTTAGATATGAATAATTTAATAAGAGCAGAACAGATTTCTCTTTCCTAGTCTGATGTCGATGTTGTGACTTCCATGTAAGTTCAGGGTGACACAACCTGCCAAACTTACAGTGAAAGAACCGCGACATAACTTGCCAAACTTACAATGAGTGAACCGCGACATAACTTGCCAAACTTACAATGAAAGAACCGCGATATAACTTGCCAAACTTACAGTGAAAGAACCGCGACATAACTTGCAAAACTTGCAGTGAAAGAACCGCGACATAACTTGCCAAACTTACAGTGAAAGAACCGCGACATAACTTGCAAAACTTACAGTGAAAGAACCGCGACATAACTTGCCAAACTTACAGTGAAAGAACCGCGATATAACTTGCCGAACTTACAATGAAAGAACCACGACATAACTTGCCAAACTTACAGTGAAAGAACTGCGACATAACTTGCAAAACTTACAGTGAAAGAACCGCGACATAACTTGCAAAACTTACAGTGAAAGAACCGCGATATAACTTGCAAAACTTACAGTGAAAGAACCGCGATATAACTTGCCAAACTTACAGTGAAAGAACCGCGACATAACTTGCAAAATTTACAGTGAAAGAACCGCGATATAACTTGCCAAACTTACAGTGAAAGAACCGCGACATAACTTGCCAAACTTACAGTGAGTGAACCGTGACATAACTTGCCAAACTTACAGTGAAAGAACCGTGACATAACTTGCCAAACTTACAGTGAAAGAACTGTGACGTAACTTGCCAAACTTACAGTGAAGAAACCGTGACGTAACTCACGGAACTCACAGTGAGTGAACCGTGACATAACTTGCTAAACTTACAGTGAGTGAACCGTGACGTAACGTAGCTCACAGTGAAGAAACCGTGACGTAACTCTCGGAACTTAAAGTGAGTGAACCGTGACGCAACGTACCGAACGTACCGTGACGTTACCGTGACCTCATCTATCTAACAATTAGTGAGAAAACCATGGAGTTTTGTAACAAAATTCCTTCTGCTACTTATGTTTTTTTCTGTTCGATACACCGGTATTTCAATAAATAAACCAACCAATTTTCGTCGTAAACAAAAATAAAACGTAGAAAAACGATTCGGGTTCTGGTGATAGAGACCTGTATAGACCCATTTTGCTTGTCCTGTTTTGACTCCTGCCAATCCTAACAAAGACACACAGCTCCCAGGCTGTGGAATAAGCTCACTACCTACATAGTGACGATCAGCAGAATAACCAATTTTCGGTTTTCTTTGAAATTAAAATCAGCACAGCGGTTTAATTCAGTTTTCCATTATAAACACCGGTTCAGGGAGTGGATACGAGAAAGGAATCGGAGAGCGACAATGATACTGGACAAAAAGACCGCCGCGTGGAGCTCACAGCGCTCTAAACCATATTGGGGGCTCAAATCAAGCATGATGAATTTATATGAAAATCATCCACATTAGCGATGGATTAATACAAGATGGGAATGGTGGGTCTTCTTATATTGCTAGACAATTACACGTGCGGACTGCGAACACAAACAATGCCACGTACCTGGTCGCAGGTTGGAGAAATAACAAACGAATTGGAGAATTGTGTTGTCGTGTCTTCATTGATTCAGAGTTTTCTTTTGAATCTTCATACCTTTTGTTGTTTCAAGCCATAAAATGAACGATAATCTATCTCTTCAATAAACATTCACAGGAAATTATCGTATCCTTTTCCCCTCGAAATAACCATAGTTTCTCAACACGTCCACAGTTAAAACTGCTTAAAAATCACTATCTGATATATCTTATGTCTTTTTTGTCGAAAAGAAAATTAAATTTCAGAAATAAGTCGATAGGTGTACATTGAACGAATTATTGTAAATTGTAGTAAAACTTGTATTATATACCGGGTAGTGTTCTATGTAATCATTTATGATTAAGTACTTAAAATCAGAAAATAACTATAATGTATGTTAGGGACATGATTAAAACTGATCGCACCAGTAAAATTATTAACCTTTGATGTTATCGCTCTAGGTAACATGTACTCTAACACGGATACGGCAATTATAATTTTTGACAAATTTGATTTTTCCTCGACCTGTTGGTTAAAAGAGTTTTGATATTAAGAGAAAGACATTCGGAAGCCATTTTGATACGAGACTGAATAAAACTTGATCTGGCGTTACTCTAGCATTTAACATGTGTACTAGGTGAACTAATAACTTTGATAATGTTCAGTTTTCTTTTTTTCAGTTTTTATAAAAAAAATGTTGACGGACCCTATGATTAAATTTTGAACAATAATTGTTCATGGTAAATAATCCTTGTCATGATTTCCACAAACAAAAGCCAAGATTGGACAAATTGATAATCATACTAGAGGAGAGAGTTTTTTGAAGAGTACAGATTTGGCGATTGTCAGTCTACGTTAAAATGCAATTATAACAAAAACGTGTCAGAAGCATTCAAAAGAAGACTATTAAATATTTTAAATAGAACACTGACAGACCCTATCAAGCTGCGCATTTAATTTAAACTTTTTCATCCTTGAAATTTGGGGGAGGGTTCTAATTCTGCCATCAAAATTAATTGATTTTAATCGGAAAAGTGTACCTCCTACATAGCTGGCACCTTTGGGAATATTCTAGGTCCTGGCTCAAACGACAAAACAGCAATTTAAACAAAATCATAATTACTGAAAAGGTCAAAGGTGACGATTTTCCTCCTTCTCATATTCTGTCTATCCTGTTTGATCAGATTATAAATTCGAACCCGTAATTACCACTGGCACTAATCAATATTAACATTTTTTCACGTTTAAAAACCAAGAAAGGAAACCAGTCTAAACCTTGTTGTATACCTAACTAGTGATATCTGATACAGTCCCGAATCACTCTGATCGGACAGAGGTCAACCTTAGGTCATTGTCTATACATTGATATACAACGTACTTATGTAACAGCTGTCATACGTACAACTGTTGTGTTATCTAGAAAAAAAAACTCTCCTGTGACAGAACCAGTGATTACATGATTAGCCGTAGTTTTGAAGATTTTTTCGTGAGCCCAGTCTGCGTCACTAGATTTGGTACAATGATGGTTTGTATGATTTGTAATTGATTGTGATCTTTTTGATATGTACATTGTTATGATGTTTTAGACAAGTTGTACATTGTTATGATGTTTTAGACAAGTTGTACATTGTTATGATGTTTTAGACAAGTTGTACATTGTTGTGATGTTTTAGACAAGTTGTACATTGTTATGATGTTCAAACAAGTTGTACATTGTTATGATGTTTTAGACAAGTTGTACATTGTTATGATGTTTTAGACAAGTTGTACATTGTTGTGATGTTTTAGACAAGTTGTACATTGTTATGATGTTTTAAACAAGTTGTACATTGTTATGATGTTTTAGACAAGTTGTACATTGTTATGATGTTTTAGACAAGTTGTACATTGTTATGATGTTTTAGACAAGTTGTACATTGTTATGATGTTCAAACAAGTTGTACATTGTTATGATGTTTTAGATAAGTTGTACATTGTTATGATCTTCTGACAAGTTGTACATTGTTGTGATGTTTTAGACAAGTTGTACATTGTTGTGATGTTTTAGACAAGTTGTACATTGTTGTGATGTTTTAGACAAGTTGTACATTGTTATGATGTTCAAACAAGTTGTACATTGTTATGATGTTTTAGACAAGTTGTACATTGTTGTGATGTTTTAGACAAGTTGTACATTGTTATGATGTTCAAACAAGTTGTACATTGTTATGATGTTTTAGATAAGTTGTACATTGTTGTGATGTTTTAGATAAGTTGTACATTGTTATGATGTTTTAGATAAGTTGTACATTGTTATGATGTTTTAGACAAGTTGTACATTGTTATGATGTTCTGACAAGTTGTACATTGTTGTGATGTTTTAGACAAGTTGTACATTGTTGTGATGTTTTAGACAAGTTGTACATTGTTGTGATGTTTTAGACAAGTTGTACATTGTTGTGATGTTTTAGACAAGTTGTACATTGTTATGATGTTCAAACAAGTTGTACATTGTTATGATGTTTTAGACAAGTTGTACATTGTTGTGATGTTTTAGACAAGTTGTACATTGTTGTGATGTTTTAGACAAGTTGTACATTGTTGTGATGTTTTAGACAAGTTGTACATTGTTATGATGTTTTAGACAAGTTGTACATTGTTATGATGTTTTAGACAAGTTGTACATTGTTATGATGTTTTAGACAAGTTGTACATTGTTATGATGTTCTGACAAGTTGTACATTGTTGTGATGTTTTAGACAAGTTGTACATTGTTGTGATGTTTTAGACAAGTTGTACATTGTTGTGATGTTTTAGATAAGTTGTACATTGTTATGATGTTTTAGATAAGTTGTACATTGTTATGATGTTTTAGACAAGTTGTACATTGTTATGATGTTCTGACAAGTTGTACATTGTTGTGATGTTTTAGACAAGTTGTACATTGTTATGATGTTCAAACAAGTTGTACATTGTTATGATGTTCTGACAAGTTGTACATTGTTATGATGTTCTGACAAGTTGTACATTGTTGTGATGTTTTAGACAAGTTGTACATTGTTATGATGTTCAAACAAGTTGTACATTGTTATGATGTTCTGACAAGTTGTACATTGTTGTGATGTTTTAGACAAGTTGTACATTGTTATGATGTTTTAGACAAGTTGTACATTGTTATGATGTTCAAACAAGTTGTACATTGTTATGATGTTTTAGATAAGTTGTACATTGTTATGATGTTCAAACAAGTTGTACATTGTTATGATGTTTTAGATAAGTTGTACATTGTTATGATCTTCTGACAAGTTGTACATTGTTATGATGTTTTAGACAAGTTGTACATTGTTATGATGTTCTGACAAGTTGTACATTGTTGTGATGTTTTAGACAAGTTGTACATTGTTATGATGTTCAAACAAGTTGTACATTGTTATGATGTTCTGACAAGTTGTACATTGTTATGATGTTCTGACAAGTTGTACATTGTTGTGATGTTTTAGACAAGTTGTACATTGTTATGATGTTCAAACAAGTTGTACATTGTTATGATGTTCTGACAAGTTGTACATTGTTGTGATGTTTTAGACAAGTTGTACATTGTTATGATGTTTTAGACAAGTTGTACATTGTTATGATGTTCAAACAAGTTGTACATTGTTATGATGTTTTAGATAAGTTGTACATTGTTATGATCTTCTGACAAGTTGTACATTGTTGTGATGTTTTAGACAAGTTGTACATTGTTGTGATGTTTTAGACAAGTTGTACATTGTTGTGATGTTTTAGACAAGTTGTACATTGTTATGATGTTCAAACAAGTTGTACATTGTTATGATGTTTTAGACAAGTTGTACATTGTTGTGATGTTTTAGACAAGTTGTACATTGTTATGATGTTCAAACAAGTTGTACATTGTTATGATGTTTTAGATAAGTTGTACATTGTTATGATCTTCTGACAAGTTGTACATTGTTGTGATGTTTTAGACAAGTTGTACATTGTTGTGATGTTTTAGACAAGTTGTACATTGTTGTGATGTTTTAGACAAGTTGTACATTGTTGTGATGTTTTAGACAAGTTGTACATTGTTATGATGTTCAAACAAGTTGTACATTGTTATGATGTTTTAGACAAGTTGTACATTGTTGTGATGTTTTAGACAAGTTGTACATTGTTATGATGTTCAAACAAGTTGTACATTGTTATGATGTTTTAGATAAGTTGTACATTGTTATGATCTTCTGACAAGTTGTACATTGTTGTGATGTTTTAGACAAGTTGTACATTGTTGTGATGTTTTAGACAAGTTGTACATTGTTGTGATGTTTTAGACAAGTTGTACATTGTTATGATGTTTTAGACAAGTTGTACATTGTTGTGATGTTTTAGACAAGTTGTACAATTTTTACCAATGCGTTACCAGTTAGTGGTGACTGTGTATGATAGGATATACTGAGTACAATTTTACTGATCGATACGTCAATCGGTGTATCAATATCGATCTCTAGGGATAATGGTCTGCGCTGGTTATGTTACTGTAAATAGCATGTGGTTCAGGTTGGGAACAAATTTAAACGTAAGACATATAAACACATGTACTTAACACCATTGGATATTAGTATCCAATTCCCAATCTTAATCTGATGATGATACTCCAAGTCGGGGGGATAGAAGGAGTAACATGTAATATTCCAGATTTAAAGTACGTTTTCAGAATCGAGGCTGACATCGCGGAAATCTTTTAGGATAAGATCAATTTATATCGAAAGATAACATAAACAGATTCATTCACAAAGTGTTTTTCCCTTAGTGTATTGTACACTTCCTGTTGTTATATTGTAACTTCCTGTTGTTATATTTTAGCTTCATGTTGTTATATAGAACACTTCCTGTTGTTATGTCGTAACTTCCTGTTGTTATATTGTTCACTTCCTGCTGTTGTATTGTACACTTCCTGTTGTTGTATTGTACACTTCTTGCTGTTGTACAGATCACTTCCTGTTTTTGTATAAAACACTTACTGTTGTTGTATAGAACAGTTCCTGTTGTGGTAAAGTACACTTCCTGTTGTTATATTGTACACTTCTTGTTGTTGTATAGATCACTTCCAGTTGTTGTATAGAACAGTTCCTGTTGTGGTAAAGTACACTTCCTGTTGTTACATTGTACATTTGCTGTTGTTGTATTTTACACTTCTTGTTGTTGTATAGAACACTTCCTGTTGTTGTATAGAACACTTCATGTTGTTATATTGTAACTTTCTGTTGTTATATTGTAAATTCATGTTGTTGTATAGAACACTTCCTGTTGTTATATTGTAACTTCCTGTTGTTATATTTTAACTTCCTGTTGTTATATTTTAACTTCCTGTTGTTAGATTGTAACTTCATGTTGATGTATTGTAACTTCATGTTGATGTATAGAACACTTCCTGTTGTTGTATAGTACACTTCCTTTTGTTGCAGAGTACACTTCCTGTTGTTATATTGTAACTTCATGTTGTTGTATAGAACATTTCCTGATGCTGTAAAGTACACTTCCTGTTGTTGTATAGTACACTTCCTGGTGTTGTATAGTACACTTCCTGTTGTTATATCGTTACTTTCTGTTGTTGTATAGTACACTTCCTATTGTTATATTGTAACTTCCTGTTCTTGTAGAGTACACTTCCTGTTGTTATATTGTAACTTCCTGTTGTTGTAGAGTACACTTCCTGGTGATGAATTGAAACTTCCTGTTGTGTACACTTCCTTTTGTTATATCGCAACTTCCTGTTGTTATATTGTAATTTTGTTTGTGGTTGTATAGTACACTTCCTGTTGTTTTAAAGGATACTTACTGTTGTTGTATAGTACACTTCCTGTTGTTGTATAGTACACTTCCTGGTGTTGTATACTACATTTCATGTTGTTATATCGTAACTTCCTGTTGTTGTATTTTATACTTCCTAGTATTATATTGTAACTTCCTGCTGTTGTATAGTAAACTTCCTGTTGCTGTATTTCAATTTCCTGTTGTTGTTCACTTCCTGTTGTTGTATAGAACACTTCCTGTTGTTGTATAGAACATTTCCTGTTGTTATATATTAACTTCTTGTTGTTATATATTAACTTCCTGTTTTTGTAGAGTACACTGCCTGGTATTATACTGTAACTTCCTGTTGTTGTAAAGTACACTTCCTTTTGTTATATTGCATACTTCCAGATTTGTATTCGTGATGCATTATTTAGTTCATGTTGCTATATTGCAACTTCCTGTCGTTGAATTGTACAGTTCCTGCGGAAGTATTCTTCCTGATGTTGTAGTGTATGCTTTAGTATCCGGTCTAAACAATATAGTCACGTGACATTAGTACAGCTTAGGTAAATACTTAGATATCCGGTCTAATCAATATAGTTACGTGACATAACGTCATCACTTCATTACGTCATCATGTCATCACGTCATCCGTCATCACGTCATTACATCTTCATGTCATTACGTCATCACGTCATCCGTCATCACGTCATTACGTCATTATGTCATCACGTCATCCGTCATCACGTCATTACATCTTCATGTCATTACGTCATCACGTCATCCGTCATCACGTCATTACGTCATTATGTCATCACGTCATCCGTCATCACGTCATCACGAATTATGTTTCACATCAATTAAGAGTAGGTCAATTCAGCCAAACAACAAAATAAATCTACCAGGGAGAAATAATATCTCCTTATAGAAAAAAGTTCATTCCACTTGCTCATCTGTTTTACTGTATTTACAGTTGAATTCGCTTATCATCCTTCAGATTAAATAAAGTACTTACGATGTCTTTATATCTTTGTTTATATAGTATATATTAGTATATCTATTAAGGCAGAAACAGGACAAACTTCATCTGCGTCATCAACCGTAGAATTTTTACGTCATACGACATCAATAAAATCTAATATGATTTCCGGAAAGTAGTGTTTTCAATGATCATGTACAGATTTTGAATGATGTAAACATTTGAATAAAACGTTACAGGTTTTTGTCCTTTTCTCTTTCTTTCTTTAAGTAGTCGTTGAAAGTTTGAATCTTAGAAAGTATGGAAGCCGATTGGGATGGGTTGAACCTATCACTCTACTTCACTGATACTAAGACATTTGTACCAAGCTTGTTTATTATACTGTCGACTGTTTTGGAAATACAACATGTGTTTTTGAATGTCACTTAATAAGGGGGGCAATGCTATTATTTTGAGGTAAGTTATACCAGAGGACAAACAGAAAAGAATTATGACAGCACTGAGGCTTTCTGAGGTTTCTATTTGGAGCGAAAGTTTCGGAGGAATACAATTACTGATCAAAATCTTCTGAGTGTTTGCGTGATTTGTTCTGATTAAAGCGTCGTATTGATGATGACTGAGAAAAATGATCTAACTATTCATAAGTGTCTTTGTATATTGCACTTTCCAGTCGTCTGTGTCATGTACTCCTGTTTATGACGTGTCAGGGCTGTCGTAGATTCGGGGGAGTTTGGTCTGTGTGCATGTGTCTTGTACAACCGCTTCCACCACACAATATCAAGCATATAACCCATTATATGCAACTGGCGATTGTAACCGAACCCTTATCAGGAGTAAATTTAAGGTTGATGAATTTAACCCATGACCTTTATTATGTAAAGTAACAAATTTCTTCTGGAAGAGTTGCAACAAAGCCTCATTCACTCGAGCTGACGACGTGTAATTTACATCGCTTAATTATCCAGAAGGAGAAAAGAAACGGGGTGTTTCTATTACCAGGCAACGGATCTTATACGTTCAAAGTTTATTAGGGGTAGATTCGGCGGAGGGACGGAGCAGGTGGGACTAGGGATGAGAGGAAAAAATATACTCCTTCGTCTATCACCTGAGGGCGGGGAACAATAACATTCTTGTTGGCTGTCACATGACAAAGACTTCAGGAAATTTATGGTAATGAAGCTGAAATTAAGTTTACGCAAAGACATGTAATTTATGCGGTTGGAGTCCTAACATCTTGAAAGGGATGCGGTTTTATATGAATCCTACAAACTTGCATCCTTTTGACTGTCAAGCATAACCCTAGAATTACGATCATCGGGGACTCGACGGGGCTGTAACCGTCCCAAGGGACCACGGCTGTCCAGAGGGAGCATGCAACTTGATCTCCAGACTGACCATGTTATTACAGCATAGGGCACGGTACCGGTGACAACTCGGGAACTTGTTTTCTAAACACTGGCTCAACAATCCATCAAAAAAACCTAACAGGAATGACAAAATAGAAATTAAATTGTCAAATATCAAATTTTACGACTTTCTGATTTTAAATGAACTTCTTTTTTCTGCTCGTGACAAAACTGAAATTATCTTTGAGCTATCAGAAATTGAAGCGTTTTTGCATGTCCACTGAGCACAAACAAAGGCATTCCTACTGAGGAAATTCAAATTTGTTTTTTTTTATCCCTGTTCAACTTACATATAACGAAAAGGGAAAAGTATACAGTTATTCTATCCTATCTAATGACCTGCACGTGTTTGGCATCCGATAATTATCCAACAAAATCCGAAAAATATTTCCCGTAAAAGTAAGTTATCCGGATAGAATCAAACGTATCAATTATCAAACATAATGAACAATTACTGTAATCATAGTGATATTTTTTTCTCTAAATCAAAATCGATACAGAAGACAAACACTCTGGTGTCGGAAAGACAATGTCAGGCCCGCAACACCAAATCAGAAAATCTCACTTCATGTGTAATATTTTTGTAGAAAGTCTATAATGTTGATTAATCAACAAATAAAATGAACCACTAATAAGACTTAAACGGGGATTATCTGGGAGAGATTCCTGCCGGAGGGAGCATTGATTAGTTCACAAAAACAGGAAGTGAGTATATGAAATAACTTCTCCCCTCCAAGGATTCATTTCTTCAGTCTGTGATTCAGTTACATTCCGACTGATGATGAAGACCAGAAGTGAACATGGAGTTCGGGATAAATTTTGTTGTTTTCCATTAGATAAAAAGTGTGAAGACTATCGACAACAATGTGTATTTCACGTATAGAGGAAATAGGGTTAAACATGTTTGTTTTTAAAGTTATTTTCACGCACAAATACACCAACATTTAGCTGTCTTGTTATTTTTTTTGATGCTATCTGAGACTGACTGAAATCACCATCAGACTTCTGATGACAGTAGATAATGTACTTAGTCGTAATACTACACCAGTTTACATCTAGTGTTACAAGTACCTTTTCACATATAATGTATTTTATCTGTATGATTTGGACAATATGGCTGTACCATATAACCAGGTTATATGAATAGAGATCTCCAGGACATGTAATATTTATAGCAGAAAAAATAGAAAGGTTTGTCTCGAAAATTCATCAAGTATTTTCAGTATCAACAAGTCATTGCAGTCAACGAATTCGGTTTCCTATTAAAAGACCGTAAAATCTTAGACAATAGCGCTAACCGCCCTTCCTATCAATTAATCATAAGCATTCATATCATCTATCAATTATCATAATCGTGGCCTTTTGTCTGAAAGCGAAAGAAACAAAAAGCTGATGCCATATTTATGTGAATATTTGTGCACGGTAAACAGCATAGGTTACCTCCTGTCAGAGTTCACTGATTGTCGTGTGTGTTGGAGACAAAGGCGCGACGGATCTACCCACACGACCAAATATAGCATTTGGCGAGGTTGAAAAGATGCAATATTAACAGACATCCCCATATACATACTGAAGATTTTTTATTTGTGTATTTTTGTTTGTTTGTTTGTTTGTTTGTTTTTTTTTTTTTTTTTTTTTTTTTTTTGGGTGGTTGGGTTAAAAAGATGAGAAATAGCAATTGATTTATCATTTCTAAGGGCGTTTTTTTTTCAAATAAGATATGAACACTTTTCGCAAAAGTTTAAACAACCTGCTTTAGTTCTTCCATACATCATACCGTTTTCTTCAGCTTGTATTCACTTCTATTTTGTATTTTTTTTTCTATAGCACGAATACTACATGGTTCTTCCCCTAACTTCCATCAGTAATGGTCCATATTTGTATCTATTTATATGTTCTCGCTTTAAGATACAAATAATCGTTATTTTTTATCAAAACTAGATCTTTACCTTAAATAATTACTTTTCAATATTTTAAGATCACAAAGCATGCACGTATGACGTACAATGTAATTTATAACCAACAACACAGACAAAGGTACACATTCTAGTTCATTATGACGATTGTCAAACCATGTCTTATACAAAACGCATAAGTGACGAAGATGTAACATTCATCTTCTACTTTGAGCCCTAATCAGCATTATGCACGTGCTGTAGATGTATCGACACGACAACACGACAACTCCTATTAACACACAAAACAGCTACATCCTATGCAGAGTCATCCATCCAATTTTATTTATGAGATCTGCCCCATAAAAAAAAAGAATTTATCTATTTACAAAATAGAAATATAGTGTATGCGCGTACAGCTGCAACGGAGCAAATAAATTTAAATATTTTCAAATGACATGAATCTGAATATAAAAAGTGTTTTTCACACGAGAAGGAGGTGATTTATTCCCGGTCCACCCCGTGTATGCCTCAGTGCCCTCGTCCTTACTGCTTCCGTTACAAAACCCTCCGGATTCTAATCCCTTCATTACACTTTCATGACTTCAACTCTAATCCGGTCCGAGCCTGAACGGATTTTCGATTTGACACAAATTCCACACCTGTGAAAATTACACTTCTGAATATTAAAATATAGATTTTCTAATAATATTGAAATTCCCAAATGTAATGATAATTTGATTCTTGTATGGATCGTTTCGATGTTGTTAAAGTCACACTCGCGCAGTTCAACAAAACGACTGAATCATCTTTAACCAGCGTATCATTCTGTTGTTTTGTGTTATAACTCTGCTTTGTTCAACCTATTTTCGATATATGTCCCATCATTCTGATAAAATCTTATAAGTTTCTGGGTATATAAAAAAATGTTCTATGAAAGCTCATGTTATTGATAACACAGCGCTGAAGTGAGCATATCAGATTAATTGACGATGCCATTTTTTTTAAAAGTTAGGGAACGCACAAGAGGTTCACAAACGAAAGTCTTGTTATATTGATATGGGATAAATCGCCATAACTGCCATATCATGCATCAAAATTGCACTTTCTAATGAAGATAACTACGTAATGCTTTTTCTATTAAAATCACGGCCTGGAACGTCTTTCCTAAGTCAATTACACGCTTCAGTGATTTCGAATATTTATAAATCATAGCAGGAAATGATGCTTTTTAATGACAGCTTCTCGGAATATTGCTTTTTATATGAAACAATGTTTTGCCATTACAATACGACAACTCACTATAGCCTCACTCGTATCAGATTGATAAGGTTTCTTCAGATTGTGTGACAAGGCCAACATCTATCTAAATTGTGCCGAGAAATGAATATAGATTAAACAGTGGTATGTTTTAATTTTCTTATATCTATTTTAGTCCACAGGGTCAACATTTGGAATCCGTACATATTACATGTATTTATTCCACAGACATAACAACGACGAATATGTTTCCTATTAAAATGAAGATGTCATACATTCATTGTATCCTTAGAATCATTCTTTATCATTGGTTAATGAAAAAATACGGGGGAGGGGGTGGGGGCGAACATAATCCGTTGATGACGTCACATACTCTTACCTACTCTTACGACATCAGCTTTGTATGATATACTTCACAAATAATTTGCGATCATTTCAATCCCAGAATCAAATCTATTTATATATATGATGATAATCGTAGTTGGCCTCCCACAGAAGTATAACTATGACCAACAATTTATCAATTAGTCGCCGGAATATAAAACTCTCATGATCTTAATTAATTACACCTTCCGCCAACAATTTTGCCACGAGGCTCGTGACGACTGTTTGCGGAAGCTCTTATTGGTTCGATCGGGTCTGCTAATTAGCATGCGCGCATATTGACTTTTATTGGGTATTAACAAGGCCCGTGGATGCTGAACGTGTGAAACTAGGGTGATTATTGCCGATAATTTGTGACTATCGACACATCTGAATTAACACGTGTCATACACGTCGTTTATGTGAATGCAATAACACATATATGTATCATGTCTGTTGTGCATTTACAGTTTTCTAAAGTACCTATCAAATAAAACCATGTATATTTACAGTTTACTACAATGCCTATCAAATAAAACCATGTATATTTACAGTTATCTACCGTACATATAAAATAAAACCATGTATATTTACGGTTATCTACCATACATATAAAATAAAACCATGTATATTTACAGTTATTTACCATACATATAAAATAAAACCATGTATATTTACAGTTATCTACCATACATATAAAATAAAACCATGTATATTTACAGTTATCTACCGTTCCTATGAAATAAAACCATGTATATTTACATTTATCTACCGTACCTATCAAATATAACCATGCATATTTACAGTTTTCTACAGTACCTATCAAATAAAACCATGTATATTTACAGTTTTTTTTAACTACCTATCACATAAAACCATGTATATTAAAATTTTCTATCATTTCGCTATGAAACTACTATTAACCGTAAAAGTTTCCGGTATTTCGTAGGATGACGACTTCTTGCACGAAAATCGTAAACATAGGAATAGGCCAATAAATATCGAATCATCTGCGATATGTAAACACCAGTGGTTTGGGGTGGAGGGGAGTTGCTATCCAAAAATGGAAAGTGTTATTCTTAATAGGAAAACTGAAATCATTATGCTTATCATACAACATGTTGATTTTTACCTAATCATAGGTAAGTATTGTGTCCTAACGATTTTATTATAAGTGCTGTAGCATTGTTTATACTAGATGTTGTGTTTAATCAATTTTATATTTAAGCTATAATATCGTATATACTAAGCATTGTGTTAAAACTATTTTAATTTTCAGCTATGATTTGGTGTATTAAAAGTACAGTTTCGCTTTTTAGTTGTTTTAAGCTATCAAATTAAGAAGAGTAGTTTTTGTTGTATGGCCTAACCTGTTTAAATATTTTTAACTATTCACAGGGAAAAATGTCCTTAAATTCTAAATTCCAAAAGGGGATATTTTCCATACAGCTGGGGCTTCGGTTTTTATCGGTATCTGAAACATTCACGTCAAAAAGAAAAGGTCCATACAAAATTTATTAAATATATAGTGCTTCCTAATTAATCTTTATGTGATGCAGAAATCTCAATATTCATATCAAATATCTGTCACTTCGGCCGTGCATTGGATTTAGATAAACAAAGAAAAGGGCTCAAATTCAATATGGAGAAGAAAAAAAGTAGCATGTCTTAGGGTATCTGATTTTCTTTGTATAAAGCTGATCAGTTTTGGGGATGGGGGTGGGGGGAGGGGGTAATGAGAGTGTAACGCTATTCTGAAAACAAAGCACAATAGCGAACCTGTCTCTGTTGTAAAATCGAACCGTTGAAATGTCTTTAGTGTCGGGTAAATCTTAAGATCGCCCGTTGTTACATGAAGAGAATTTAAAAAGCATTTATAATATCTAAGCAGTATAAAAAATCTTCGGACACTAGAAAATAATTCATTGTTATAAAATCAAAACATTTTGCAGACATTTGATAGAAAAAATCACATCAAACGAATATCTTAACACCCTTTCATTATTTTTTGCTGTTGCAAAATTATTTTTCTTTGTTGAAATTTCAGAAAGTTCGTCAAGATAAAACAGGTGACGCTGAGGTCTACATCAAAGACATTGCAGGACAGAGCTGATGCCAGCTAGGGTGGCGATATTTCCACCCAGCACGCGCACGGGCTCTCTAGCACCTGCTTAGCCGGCTTCTATCTTGTTTTCATCATGTGGGCTTACAATTATAAACATGAAGCCACTAAACCAACGATCTATCGCTCATTTCATCGGTCTTATCGTTGTCGTCATCGAGTTTTTATCGCTACGTAACTCTGCCTAGTCATTGAGGCCTGCCACTGTTAACACGTAGATTACATAAGGATACAGGGGTATTGGCATCACTCTTCATCATCGCACTGATCTTTATGTTTCCCATGAAAATCGACTGAGAAAGAAGAGGCAAGATATTAATTTACATATTCTGCGATAAAATGTTTTTGAAATTTAAAACAGTTGCTTGAATTCATGAATTCTAATGCATTTATTACAAGCATGCTCACGGAGGGATACAAAAGACCTTTTGATAGTCACATAAAAAGCGACGTGAAACAATAACTGGTTTTATACTTGTGAACTGAGAAAGTGGTGGCACCTTTGTTGTCACAGCGATGTTTCTTAAGCTTTTTGTTTCGGTGCCAGCTAAAATGTTAACTTTTTCAGCAACAAAACATACCGCAAATTGCAATAGTCTGTTAAAAAGCACAATAATTTGTTCATTTCATTCTTCCTTGGATAATATTTTGCATAAAATTTTAATAGCAAAGAAATATTACAAAAAGAAAAAAATATTTGCCATTAACGAATAACTTCAATAAAGGAATTGTCCTTTCAAATTTACCTACCATTATTATTTTCAATTTCATATCAATGCATAAAACATTAACAATCTCCATACACAGTCACGTGATAAGCATGATGATTTCAATTTCCCTTTTGTGAATTTCCCATTCCTGAATAGCAACATCGCAGCGTCCCCAACCTATGGTGTTAACATGTCACAGCTGATTTGATATTCGATGAGCGGTTTCCTTCATCACAATTTTTGTGCAGGACCTCATCAACTGAAGGACAAACTCGATTTCAAAAGATGCAATTAGACGAAAATGACGGGGAAGTTTTACAGTCGCCATTGTGATACCATTGAGAAATGTTGTTTGTGCGATATGAAACAGGATGTGTTTGATGTTCGTTAATCTGCCTGTTGATTCCGTTGTTATATACATGTACCTTGTTTACATTTCAGAACGTGTTATTATTTACATGAATTGGTCAAGAAGTAGAATACGCTTTTTCTTCCTGAACACCTGGTCTTACTCCCTATGTACTTTTTGAGGAGTCTCTATGTAGATTTTCCTTTTGTTCTTATTTTGCCCTAGTTTTATTGAATTTGAGTTTCGATTATAATTTTGTTTCTGTGTTAGTATATTTTCTTTTTCCTTTCTGTAATAAACAGAGGTCTTCTTTCTTGTGAGATTTGAGAAATCTCCATCCAAAATTTCTCAAGAATATAGGCCAAAATCTAAGATGGTTTTATATGGGCTATTTTTCTTTATCGATCGAATGATTGCAGTAATAAAGCTGGGGACCAAAGGGAATACAATATATACAAACTTTTCAAGAGTCGCTTACCACCTCAATATTTACTAAAACTTATTAAGATCAGCCTTCCTCCAAGTTCTTCTATTATGAATTTTCCGTTTTCAATAAAAGTTTTTCTGTATTTTTTATTTTTCAAGATTTATCAGTACATGTACATAACACAGGACAGTAACACACACACACACACACACACAGAGACACACACACACACACACATATACCCTCACACACACACCCCCTCAAACACACACACACACACACACACATATACACACACATGTTGATGACATCATCATCATCATCATCATCATCATCATCATCATCATCATCTTTCACAAATCATAACCCTAAGTTGGCAATTTCCGTGATAGCTGTTTGTTGCAGCTGATGGCTTTCGAGAAATGCAAATTGATGAAGACTTTTATGCTAGTCATCATGATCATGGAAATATCTCATTTATATTAGCAGTGTGACGTTCGATTGGTTCGGTGCTCGTTAGTATGCCTATAATTGCATTTTATTTTATTGGATCGTCATAAATATATGTGAGAGGGGTCATCTATGAAACAGAAGACGTTTATCCTTACGGAACACATGTTGTTACTCTCTTGTACATATTCAAGGGTCGCCGTGCAGAACGTGACATTACTCACTTGGATTGATCAAGGTTTACATGGCCGGTGTTGTCAGGGAAACAAAAGACGCTTACTCTTCCGGAATACCTTGCCTTATTTTCCCTACACTTTTTACCAGAGTCTCCGTGTAAATCTTTCTTTTGTTAATATTTTACCCTTATTTATAGAATATGAGTTTGGATTATAATTTTGTCGACATATTGGTATTTTCTTGTTGTTCATTGTATGTTATTTTGACGTTATAAAGGAGATATTATACAATATTATTCCATTATTTTACTGTATTTACTTGTTTGAGACAGACAGAATTTATGTTTTGTCATTACGAAAAAGATAAGAAATTTGTAATGAAATAAAACCGAGCTATAAGGAGTAAACGATATTGTTTACTGATCAGAAAAAAGACAACGAAAAGAAAAAAAGTCTATTCCAAATGAAAAAAGGTAAAAATCATGTAATTTCATCACACTGATCTTCCGAACCAGATTTGCATGCGTAAATACGTTTAAGGCGTCGAAATTACGGACCGACCATTAGCAGCTTGGTATAATAGCGTTCAGTCAAATGCCAAATACATGTTTATATTTTAGTCAAGAAATTCGTTGAAGGTTGTTTGTATTCAAATTTTCTAATTCATATGTAAAAGATTAAATGATATTCAATGTCTTGACACAACAAATAAGATTACAGAAAACCTAGCTGTTATGCATCGAAAAAATTTGCATCTCAATAAGTTATCAGTAAGTTGTCATTTCCACAGATATTTTAATACATTTAAGTCTATAGAATGGAAAGAAAATTGAATGTTTCTTTAAAATGATTCACCACAGACATTAAAATGCTAAAGTTAAACATATCTTTTGTTCTGTCTTTGAGCCAAATTCGTGTGTTGAAATTCTAATGGTTTAGGTTAAGTTAAAAATATATGTTGTTCTGTCTTTGAGCCAAATTCATATGTTGAGATTCTAATGGTTTAGGTTAAGTTAAACATATATGTTGTTCTGTCTTTAAGCCAAATTCATATGTTGAGATTCCAATGGTTTAGGTTAAGTTAAACGTATATGTTGTTCGGTCTTTAAGCCAAATTCGTGTGTTGAGATTCCAATGGTTGAAGTTATGAATATACACGTAGTAGGACCTACAGCACTAATTCTTACGCAGTGTTATCCTATCCGATCCTTCAAATCGCATTTTAATCATTTTTGGTACTAAAGTTTACTGATTAAAATTTCATTTTTCTCGTTTTCAAGACATCTTGGGTGATTTATTTTTGTTTTACAAAATTTTAACAAATGGAAAATTTTTCATGTTGAATTATTACTTTCTGAAAAAAGATTTTTTTCAAACAAGGGCATGCTAACAGTAAGTACGCTATATCTATCAGAAACATGTATTTTTACTATAAATCTCTTATATTAACCTGTAACTCTTCAGTATATATCTAACACAAACGTATGATTTACAGTAAATTTCTCACACAAACTAGTAACACTTAATTTAACTTCTCATAAAAACCTATACCCCTGCAGTAAATCACTCACACAAACCTACAACTCTACAAAGAACGCTCAAACCGATACCTCTATAGGACTTTTCTCACAAAAACCAATAAGTCGAAGGTAAATCTCTTACAAAAAACCTGTCGATCAACTTATATCTCGCAGAAATCCTTACAGTAACCTGTAACCAACCCACAGTGAATCTCTCACAGAAACTTGCGCCTCTCATACAAACCAGTACCAGTAAAACTGACGTTTAAATCTGTAAACCAAAGGATTGTACGAAAGACAAGTACTTTTGACGTAAGTCACTTATATAATATAAATATGTAAGTACAACACTTAAAGATCCTGGTGTAACCCATCTTTTTCTGTATCATTGCATGACAACTTAACATCATAACGTTAACGACAATTTGAGCATAAGATATGGATTTTCAGGCAGCTGATACAAAATCTACGTATGCCTCACGATACCATACTTCTTCATGTTTAATCAATGAAGTGTTATTCGGAACAAACTCGTAACCATACTTCTTCATGTTTAATCAATGAAGTGTTATTCGGAACAAACTCGTAAAGTGTATAATTATCATTTCTGAATTTCTAGTGACGTGGGTGTTTTATGGTAAATATTTACAAATTTAGGTTTCGTATTTGACATACTGTCAAAAGAATTTATTGTGAAGTTCCTCAGATAATCCGGTTTTTAATTGAAATAATGTCGCAAAAATATTCACGTCACAGCTTTATTCTGATGTTTTTGTGTAATTTACAGAGTTGTGTTATAAGGCAGATTCACTTCAGCACACTATGTAACACATCGCTTTTATCATAACGCGGATACATATCAGTTACCGAACACTACCTAACTTACCACAAAACTATATAATTATGCAAATCTATGACTTATAAAACTCATCTTTGTAACATAAAATTGAGAAATTCTTTTAAAATAATGGAACATATGTTCGCATTAAAACATTAAATAAACAATTTCATAATTCTAAGTTTTAATGACGTAAGTCAAGTAATATTAACACAATCGACCTGAGCACGCACCTGTCTGTTAGCTGATGAATACATTAACGCTAGATTCTGATATCAATTCTTGTTTTTGCTTTGTAACAAAGGCAAGAACTGCATTCTAGAATAACGATATATGTTAATGCAGTCCAACAGAGAAGTTTTCAACTAAATCTCTAAATCAGGGACTTTATTTCAGACATAAGAGAATTTTATTAATATATCATCTAAAGCAAACCGAGATCTTTTTGCCAAGCCTAATGAGATTTGATCTGTTTCAGATGGGGTGATATACGTTCATATGAAGGACTTCGTCTTTGTAAACAGAAACATAAAAATGTGAAGAAAGTCTTCATAGCACACATGTTGTAGGTTTTTATTTGTTCAAGCAATTAAATGATATAAATTGGATTTAAAATATCAACTAGAATTATAGAAAAGAAAATGGCGCATGTCAACAGAGAATCATACCTTTTTATTTGGAGAAATATATAAAGAGAGGTTTTAAAAATGTAACGTCATGGGGAGAATCTTATAAGATTTCCCTGCGTGGGTCAGATTCCTCCAATGACAGTGGAAGGTAAAGCTGTATACCAGCGAGTGATCAAAGGTTATGGAATAGCGTGCCATCAGATGCTAACAGGAGGGGGCCAGACTTTCTATTATAACTCAACCTTGAAGACGATGTACCTGTAGAAAGCAAAATAGATACCTACCTATCGGTGTAGTACAATGTACCTAAAGATAACCTGACAGACCCTAGGGCTAGTCTTCAGGAATGATATCACAAATCCAAATGGAAGGTGGTTTAATGTTAATTATTATAATTATAATCTGTATCCGCGACGTTTTTGTTGCTCCACTTTTAATGAGAAATTCATGGGTTATTTAGTTCAGAATGCCCTTTCATCGCCTTACACTGACACAGTTATTGATCAATTTATATCCAGCCACACCACAATCCAACAATTTTAGTTGTCGGGCATATGTTCAACGACAGCTTACGTGCTATTGCATATAAGTGTGTTCTTTCTGTACACAGAAATGGCAGGACTTATCGTTTTCTATAACTTATAATTGAAAATAAAGATTTTTTGCTTGTGTCTTGAAACAGAAGTGCACAGAAAATAACATTATTAACATTGTTAGTGCGTCTCTGTTGATAACGTCAAATAAAGTAATTCTGACCCATTATTGTCAATAGAACATATTTTTACTGCATTAATAAACAAAGCATTTTTCAAAATATTTTTTGTATCATACCACGTCAATCAGTGATTGAAATTTTGATTGGTTCAAGTATCAATTGTTGTATTGTGTTTAATTAAGAAAGCGCATAATCATTTTTTGTTGAGTGTTATTATTTATTATCTGTCCTGTATCTAATTATGCTATGTGTAGTATGTAGTGACATTGTTAAATGTTAGCCACAAATTATTTTTTTATAAAATAGCACAACCATTTCTGCTGATAAACACACAGGTATGTCAATCATAGATTTAACTTCACATAATAAATTATTATTTCAACCAGTAAATGAAATGATGCTGGAACAAGAAGTACCATAGCCAGTGAGAAAACTTAAATATAAATATACAGGTACAGTGGTATTCTTTTTAGAATCATGTCTAATGACATTGTGACAGATCCTTCTTTTGTACGTGTTTTTCCGGGTAAATCTTTATATTTTGCCCTGGTTTCATGGAATTTTAGTTTGGATTATGATTATGTTGACATGTTGGTATTTTCTTGTTATTTACCTATATTTTAGAATTTGAGTTTGGATTATGATGATGTTGACATGTTGGTATTTTCTTGTTATTTACCTATATTTTAGAATTTGAGTTTGGATTATGATTATGTTGACATGTTGGTATTTTCTTGTTATTTACCTATATTTTAGAATTTGAGTTTGGATTATGATTATGTTGACATGTTGGTATTTTCTTGTTATTTACCTATATTTTTAGAATTTGAGTTTGGATTATGATTATGTTGACATGTTGGTATTTTCATCACATGTTATAACGTGTTATTTATCGTACATTGTATCGTTGGAAGAGGGCGTAGTGAGTTGTTGGAACAGAAATTGTGCCCAATCCTTTTGATGTATTGTCAATAAAATACATTTTAATGGAAAACGGCGTTTTCTTTTGTTATTAAGGAACTACACAATGGGGTTACGGACACAAAAATGGAAATATTTATCTTCAACTCGTCAACGATGATAAGAGGAAAAACTGAGGAAACTTAGGAGGCGATTGAAAAAAAATCAAAATTGGTCAAAAGAATTCAGAAAATAAATAAATAAAAAAACTGCAGAATTTTCAAAAGTAAAGGAATTAGAAAAAAAAAATAATGTATATATTCGGTACGGAAGAATTTTTAGAATACTATAAGAAGATTTCTGTTGTGGATAGACACCTATACCGTTCTTGTATATAGATACTTCGGGTATGCTCTCAATGGACATATCTCTTGATATTTTATACATTCCGAGGGTTTCCTAGTATTGTCGCTATATTGTGGCTTTTAAAAGACATTTTCGAGGAGCTACCAAATTCACAGAAACCGCCATCATGTAATATGATCAAAGACTTGACTCGACAGGAAGAAACTCGCCTGATATTAATATACATACTGAAGGAAGGATATACGATCCGGCCGTTAAATGATAAATATATAGTGTTGTGTTCTGTGAATTCATTAACGGAGTTTTCGTTTAAAAGATAAATACCACCAGTGTCTCTTAAACGTTTGGCCCAGTGACCATTAATCAAAAGAAAACAAGCGTCAAAATTCAAGGACAACTTACCCCAAAGATTGATGACGTCAGCATCGCAAACGAGATCATAATGGCCTGAAACGATAGCAAGAATAAATCATAAAGGTTGGGAATAAATAAAATTAGCATGTCTTAACAAAACGGACTTTTTATAATTTTTTTCTTAGTTTAATATTGATTCATCTTTCATTTATGATAAATATTATCTACAGATAAGATAGTGCTGATGTCCTTTTTCGTTGAATAATAATTCTACCATCGATTACCATTGAAGGGCGTACAGGACATTAGGTTTTGTATGTCACAAGGCCCTGGTCGTATATTAATTACACATTACATATCCACCACATTGTGAGAGAACTTTTCACTTGGATTTAATAGAAGTGAGATATATATACGGTATGACCATGAAGGCTTGAGAAAAGTATCTGACCATGGACACATAATAATGATTAGGAAGCGATGTCCTTTCTTCTCTTGGCAAATGCTGTTGTAAAGGTTGTTATATCTCTAGATTATAAACAGAACAGTTGATGTTATATATAGTGATGTTTTTACAAGTCTTAGATTAGAATTCAGAAAAATGTTGCATGGATGTCAAAAACACAGTTCGCTGAATTTTTAAGTACTGATATTTTACAGATAAAACAACTTTTTTAATAGTGAAAAATTCTACTTTCTAAAAGTCTAAAAGTACTTATTATCTACGTAGTTATTCACTAATTAATAAATTGTTGGGATTCCCACATCAAAAAAACAAAAACAAAAACAAAACAAAAAACAAGCAACAAACTCCAAAAAAAAAAAAAAAAAAAAAACCAATTTACAAATGGTCTTTACATAAAAAGATACTCGCGTCATCTTTCATTTTTACACTTTTTTTCGAAATTGCGAAATAACTACATGCATCTGTGATTAAAGAAAAAAACAGTTATCACCGGCACGAAGCTTAAACGAGTGCAATTCAATGAACATCGAAATCCTGATGAGACAAAGTATCATTTACTGTGATCCGCGATGATCTGTATATAAATGTTTAATGATTTTACGAGTAATATAAGTTATTATCATTTACTGACGGCAGTTACGACGCTCTGTTTGTGTTAAGGTGATGAAACCATCAGTTACTAACAATACATGTCTCCAAAGAGCCAACACAATCAAGTCTTTAGAACGCTTGTAAACTATCTTGTGTTTGAAACTCCTAACATTTTCTCCCCTATAGAAAATCTAACCCCTACTCCGCCTCCAATACCTAATTCTCAGTTACAGCGTCAAAGTTGCCTGTCACCATTGCCTTATCAGATATACAGCATGCGTTTTTACAATAAAAGTACGATGTTGTCAAAGTGTTTTCAACAATAAGCAAGACACCGGAAACCAGCCATATTGTTTGGACCATTGTCGACAAAATAATACTCTCGCGCAGACGGGATAGAATTCTATTCTTTAGAACCAACAGCGTGATGATCCGGATCGCTAGAGAATAAAGCATAGGGTATGACTTCAACACACAACAATCGTGATTTAAGAAAGATGTTGTAAACATTTCATCAACAAAACATTTACCTGAACCGTTAAATGTGTTTTCTTTAGCCAGTAAAAGTGTATACATATATAAAGAATATATAACAAAAAAACCCCACTTTTATCCTGTATATATAAAACGGTTTCACATAGTAAACCTATAGAAGAAAACACTTAGACATGGTCTCATATGTGACTTTATTGTATATCTCTCTATAACGAATCGTTTAACGAGTTTAAATTATGTAAAGCGATACTTGCATTTGTATAGAGTCAGTGTATGCTAATGGCAGTATTAGAGAGACCTTTTCAATGTGAATTCTTTAAGTCTATATCGATGTTTATGATATTTGGATAAACTAAACCGGAGTATTTTCCAATGCACTGATTCCTTTTCATAGATAATATCTCTTTTTCATACATGTTTTTTTTTATAAATCATGCAACTTTTTGACCTCTAACTTTGTGATTGATAAAGATGATACTTTGGGATGTAATTATATGTGATTACAATGTTTACATTACAGCATGTGCATCATATCTATGAATTTATTTATACGTTATAATAATAGAATGTAATTCTTTAATTCTTTAGTAAATAAATACAAGTTAAATTTCTGTGTTATTAAAAGTATATATAGCTTTATCCATAATTATATTACGTGATTTATTGCATATATTCCAGTCAAAGTAAATATTAATTTCAAAACTATATTGCTGCTAATATTAAATACTGTAAACGTATAGTATCTATTCAAAAAAAAAATACGTAAAAATGAAATTAAAAATATATTACTGATTATATTATAAAAAGGTTTATGGCGCAATCATTTTAATGTATCATTACGTTTTGAAAATTAGCCGGCATCAATGAAAAAGGGCGTCACCAATTGTTATATACAGCAATTAATACTATAATATTTCAGCTAAATCGATGCGAAAAGCGCTAAAATAAAAGCACTGCTAAGATATGTATATAAGAAAAGTAGATATTTTAATACATATTAGTGATTTTTTTCATATTAGAAGAAAACAAATTCAAATTTAAAATTTTCCCTTCATGAATACAGTATTATTATTTTTTTAAGTTTTAATTTTAAGAAGTAATATGTTCAATTTAACAATTATGATAACATCTTGTATTTTTTCTGTTTATCATTATTATTTATAACATTAAACTCGGTGTAATCAGTTGGTAATCCTTTAAACAAAAAACATTTTTTTGAAAAAATTTAATGTAATTTTTAGAAAGAGAAATCAACTTAGTTTATATATAAAAAATATTTAAAAAAAAGATCCGTCTCCATGTTTTTATGTATTTCTTGTTATATAAGTAACAGTTTAATCACTACAACTATAAGACAGTATCACTGAGGAACAAGAGACAAAGGATGTACAGGCACTATCTTAAGGTATAGGATTGATTCACTGATACTGCTGTTTTCTAAAAATGGCAATACTTCATATACAGCTAGTTTTATTTCATTTTCTGTTTGAGAGAATCTTTTCATGGAATATTGCTAAGATTCACAACATATAAAAGGAAGTAGAAGATTAAACCCAATTCTTTAATGCTGAAATAATCGACTTTGATTTTTTAATAAAAGAAGCAAAAACCCTATTTTCGTTTGTCTTTTGTTCTGTTGTAGCGCCTGTGAGAATGATTTTATTAAAAATCTGGTATTTGCACAGCTTGTTTGTCAGAGTAGCGAAACCTGGATACAAACAGTCAGACTAATGAAGCGGACCATCTCATCTAATTGTGATTGAACAGAATATACGAAAACGCATGGTCGTATGAACATTGCTTTTTAGAAGATAAAAACTTGTTCTAATCCCGACGCAGAGAACACGCTGTATGATAACGAACGTAAAACGAATCCCTCCCCATGCATCGATTCCTTTCAATCTCAAGCCCGATTTATTCCATAGAAGTTACCAAAATTTTGGACCGTTCTTTCTATACATTTGCCTTACTTGATTTCATTAAACTCTTGAGTTTTTGCAATAACAAGATTAATATATTGCGCGGTTTGAGTACGATCTCGGGCGAGAACATTATCCTTTCTCTACAACTTTGTTCACACTGTTCGATAGTCTTAATCTGTATACATAATCCAGTTAGGCTCCTCATAAATGTAATTCCTGACTGAGGAGGTAATTGTATAAAAACAACACTACGCTAGGGTGTTATAGGGTTAAATGAGAACGCGTCTTTTGTGAGAGTGAACAAGTCGATAGAGATTGTAACACTTGGAATAAAGACAAGTTTCATTTACCCCTATAAAAAAAACAGAAGCAATATCGTTTGTTTTTTTCTCTTTCTTCCAAGAGTAATTAAACTACACTAGCTGGGTTTTTTTCATGTTTATTTTCAGTATAATAAAATCGGACATAAAAAAAATACATGTTTGAAAAAATGAACTGTAACACGACTTTTTACATACAGAAATATACCCCTACTTACATTTTCTTAATTCAAAAGCGATTACATTACTTTTATTTTAGAATTTTAGTACGGAAATGTGAAATAGATATTATAATGCAAACACTTAGATGGCTTTGACATGAATAGTGGAAACCTTTTTATATATCAATTAAAATGACATGTATTTAACAGAGTACTTCCATACAATGTATACAATAATCTGTCACACATACCAAATTGTGTATTGGAAAATATTTATTTCTTCAAAATACATCTATAACAATCAAATAAACAAAGCATTATCATATTGCAAACAAGACGTAAAGAACTAGGGAGGTTTAAAAAAATCATTCTTTCAAAACAAAGAAAATTTCCCATTGTAAAGCATGACAGAACAATGACGAACAATAAGGCTGATATCTGTTCACAGAAATATGTCAGCTTAACTACATCATTTAGTAATCTACCTCACTGATATTTACACTATTTAAAATATTTTACATAGAAAACATAAAAGAATACAAACTTACAACATAATATATATATGCAAACCATTACAGGAAGATCCTTAGAGTACAGAACGTTTCACAAGTAACGGGTAACAAATAGGGCAGAGAAGGAAGGAGGAAAAAAATCAGTGGGATATAATTGTTTCTAATTACTGATCCGAAATGGTAGAGATCGGGGCTAGATATATGGTCTACAGCGACACGTGAAGATACGATCGCTATTAAATCCTTTCACGACTAAATTCTGACACAACGTGTTATCGCCAACTCATCTGCCACCGGTAAGGTTACCGAAAGATCCCTATCAACAGTCGAACCAACAGCCTTGAACGCGGGCCAACACCACTCACATACCAGCTCGGCAAATTATACCCAGCTTTAAACGGGTGTACCATACTACCCTACAGGCTTGGTCACATTTGTGTTTTATTTTTATGAGGAGTTTTAAAGATTGTCTCGTCAATTTGTTTACTGTTTTGATATGTTATAATGACCAATTAATTACAAATAAATGCAATTATGATATGCTTGTAACTAGGAAGAATAATCGTTGCAATTGTTTGGATTCAAATTTTGTTAAAATGTTGTATTTTTAGACTTTTTTCAATTGTTTTTTACATTAATTTTAGGTTCAGGAAAACAACAGTATTGTGTGTGGAATATGAATGGGTGGAAAAACATTTGATAATTTATTCAGAATAATTTCTATTACATTTTTGAAATTTTAAAGGACACAAGGTAAAAGTAATCAGGAAAGAATACCTACATTGTTGTGTGTTGATCATCGTAGGAAGTTTTTGCTTGCGAATCTGATCTTCTTTCACAACATTCATTAAGAACAGGCACTCGTGTTTTGATATTTGACAACGATAACGCCACTCCAAGCAGTTGTTTTTATATTGTAACTAGTGTATCATATTTGTGAAAGATCATTATTTCATCTGAGGAGTAGGCGACACCGTTGATCTATAGAGTAAAGCTTCAGGCACAGATCTAGGAACACTGTCTGTAGAACCAACAATTGGTTATTACATCATAATGAGGATCCCAACCTGTTTCAGAGTCTTCTTTAAAAATAAAACTTTTTTCTGTTTCAGTTGCTTCTTTCTTTTTTTATTATTTTATTTCATCAACAAAATCGATATTATCAAAGTTTCTTCTCACATGAAAAATTCACCTTGAACTAAATCAGCATCTCTTCTCACCAGAAACATTCACATTGAACTAAGTCAGCATCTCTTCTCAACAGAAACATTTACATTGAACTAAGTCAGCATCTCTTCTCAACAGAAACATTCACATTGAACTAAGTCAGCATCTCTTCTCAACAGAAACATTTACATTGATGTCAGCATCTCTTCTCACCAGAAATATTCACATTGAAGTCAGCATCTCTTCTCAACAGAAACATTCACATTGAAGTCAGCATCTCTTCTCAACAGAAACATTTACATTGAACTAAGTCAGCATCTCTACTCACCAGAAACATTTACATTGAACTAAGTCAGCATCTCTTCTCACCAGAAACATTCACATTGAACTAAGTCAGCATCTCTTCTCAACAGAAACATTTACATTGAACTAAGTCAGCATCTCTTCTCAACAGAAACATTTACATTGAACTAAGTCAGCATCTCTTCTCACCAGAAACATTCACATTGAACTAAGTCAGCATCTCTTCTCAACAGAAACATTTACATTGAACTAAGTCAGCATCTCTTCTCAACAGAAACATTCACATTGAACTAAGTCAGCATCTCTTCTCAACAGAAACATTTACATTGAACTAAGTCAGCATCTCTTCTCAACAGAAACATTTACATTGATGTCAGCATCTCTTCTCACCAGAAATATTCACATTGAAGTCAGCATCTCTTCTCAACAGAAACATTCACATTGAAGTCAGCATCTCTTCTCAACAGAAACATTTACATTGAACTAAGTCAGCATCTCTTCTCACCAGAAACATTCACATTGAACTAAGTCAGCATCTCTTCTCACCAGAAATATTCACATTGAAGTCAGCATCTCTTCTCACCAGAAACATTTACATTGAAGTCAGCATCTCTTCTCAACAGAAACATTTACATTGAACTCAGCATCTCTTCTTACCAGAAACATTTACATTGAACTAAGTCAGCATCTCTTCTCAACAGAAACATTTACATTGAACTAAATCAGCATCTCTTCTCACAAGAAATATTCATATTGAAGTCAGCATCTCTTCTCACCAGAAACATTTACATTGAACTAAATCAGCATCTCTTCTCACAAGAAATATTTACATTTAAGTCAGCATCTCTTCTCAACAGAAACATTTACATTGATGTCAGCATCTCTTCTCAACAGAAACATTTAAATTGAACTAAGCCAGCATCTCTTCTCACCAGCAACATTTACATTGAAGTCAGCATCTCTTCTCACCAGAAACATTTACATTGATGTCAGCATCTCTTCTCATGGGAAACATTTACATGGAACTAAATCAGCATCTCCTCTCACCAGAAATATTTACATTGACGTCAGCATCTCTTCTCACCAGAAACATTTACATTAAACTCAGCATCTCTTCTCAACAGAAACATTTAAATTGAAGTCAGCATCTCTTCTCAACAGAACCATTGACATTGAACGAAGTCAGCATCTCTTCTCACCAGAAAGATTTACATTGAAGTCAGCATCTCTTCTCAACAGAAACATTTACATTGAACTAAGTCAGCATTTCTTCTCAACAGAAATAATCACATTGAAGTCAGCATCTCTTCTCACCAGAAACATTTACATTGAACTAAGTCAGCATCTCTTCTCACCAGAAACATTTACATTGAACTAAGTCAGCATCTCTTCTCACCAGAAACATTTACATTGAAGTCAGCATCTCTTCTCAACAGAAACATTTACATTGAAGTCAGCATATCTTCTCAACAGAAACATTTACATTGAAGTCAGCATCTCTTCTCACCAGAAACATTTACATTGAACTAAGTCAGCATTTTTTCTCACCAGAAACATTTACATTGAAGTCAGCATCTCTTCTCAACAGAAACATTTACATTGAAGTCAGCATCTCTTCTCAACAGAAACATTTACATTGAACTGAGTCAACATCTCACTATTGTGATATACCTTGTAACGTTTTTCATTGGCTGCACTAGTGAAAATCTTTTCTACTTGATCAATATTTCTGCTTTTAAGGTTTGAATATCTGCTAGCTTTGTGATATGACGAATTTTTGAAATCTGTTGATCAACAGACTATCGAAGTGACATATTCGTTGCTCTCAGAACTGAACTTGACCAATAAATGTCCGATGCGGTCATGTTTCTCGTGAACGACCCGGTTTTAACACTTATGTCTGTCATTTCTGCCCACGTGACACAGTTTTCCCACTTGAGACAGTATTTCCACGTCACAATATCTGTCATCACTCCGGTACTAACACATCGCCTCCACCACAGGTTCATTTACTTTAGTCATTTCCTGGCCTTAATGCCACTTTGTTATTCGTACCCGCAAAACTTCAAATTGTTTTCATCCCAACGTAGACTTTAAAAAGTCCTTACACAATTTTTCTGAAGTTAAGATTGATGTTGTTCATTATTTCCTTTTATTTAAATAGTACTCGGTTGTATTTTTGGATCTGTACTACACATGGCCCGTATTTATGAGACCGTTCTCATGCTCAAACATAAATTTTGTACTCAAGATAACTTTTTCATAATTCACCTCAATCATATCCAATAATACAAATGTCAAATATAAACACTGAATATAGCATTTGGCTTGACGACCTTTCAAAGTATTTTCAAATCTTTGACAAAATCTGCATTTCATATTCATTTTTAACTAAAACAAGATACAGGACAAAATTCATGCTAGAGCATGAGAACGGTTTCGTGAATACGGTTCATGTCGTTCGCATTATACAGAAATAATACCATTCAAGAAATCATCAGTATGTTGATATGTGTTTCAATTTTCATCGTGACGTCATAGATAACAATAGGAACACGTGTATGACAACATGTGACGAAATATCGATTCATCAATTACACAATGGTATGTATAATTAAGGGATGGAAACCGTTTACTGTTAATTCTGTTAGATTTTGAAACTCTCGTAAGCTTCGTTCGGATGTCAAACCTTTTTGTAAGCAGACTATCAAGTTGAAACGAGTTAGGCCCAACATGCCATTTTTCTCTTACTTCCAGCCTCACCCTAAGTCAATCTTGTAAGTCAATAGATTTATGACCTCCTCGGTGCTTACTTGTGAAATAAAGGTTTTTTATTTCTCAGATGTTGATAAACATAATATTTTAACATAACATTATTGGTAACGTTGGTGATTCTACATATAAAAGCCTTATTTTTTAAATTAAAAAATAGATGATTTATATTTATAATTCTAGTAACAATAAAAATCATGATTAATCATTAGGGTATTAAAGTTAACGTTTATGATTCCACAACTAGTCATCTTGTTTGTAATTTAACATTATACTATGTTTATGTTATTTTAAGTAGATTGTGTTTATTTGTGGTTTTACAGCATATTGTGTTTATTTGTTGTTTTACAGCACATTGTGTTTATTTGTTGTTTTACAGCACATTGTGTTTGTGGTTTTACAGCACATTGTGTTTATTTGTTGTTTTACAGCACATTGTGTTTGTGGTTTTACAGCACATTGTGTTTATTTGTTGTTTTACAGCACATTGTGTTTATTTGTAGTTTTACAACATACTGTGTTTATTTTTAGTTTTACAGTGTGCCTCTACCACGACAGCCCCCTTTTATCTCGACAACCTCGTTCTATCTTAACAGACAACATTTATCTCGAAAGAATATGTATATCACGATAGCATACCTCTATCTTGACAACCTCCCCCTATCTCGACAGACTGTGTATATCACGATAACCTACCTCTATCTTGACAACCTCCCCCTATCTCAACAGCCTCCCCTATCTCGTCAGCCTACCTCTATCTCGACAGCCTACCCATATCTCGTCAGCCTACCTCTATCTCGACAGCCTCCCTTATCTCGACAGACTACGTATAACACGATAGCCTACCTCTATCTCGACAGCCTCCCTTATCTCGACAGACTACGTATAACACGATAGCCTACCTCTATCTCGACAGCCTCCCCTATCTCGTCAGCCTACATCTATCTAGACAGCCTCCCCCTATCTCGACAGCCTACCCCTATCTCGTCAGCCTACATCTATCCCGACAGCCTCCCCCTATCTCAACAGCCTATCCATATCTCGTCAGCCTACATGCATCTCGAAAGTCTCCCCTATCTCAACAGACTAAGTATATCACGATAGCCTACATCTATCTAGACAGCCTCCCCCTATCTCGATAGCCTACCAGGTATCTTGTAAAACGCCTGTTTCAGGTCTGACTTATCAACATGTATGTAAATTATGCTATTAGAAGTTGGCATTTCATTGCATTAGATAGCACATATAATCGGCAACAGATACTTGGATTTCGTTTTATTATCTTAAAAAATGCAAATACCATTGAGAGAATGAATGTTTTAACAGATTGTATTTCAACGAGAATAGACGAGATTTGAATTGGTAGGGATACGCTGTAGGACCGAGTAGGGAGTGTGAGATTGTTCCCTAGATCTGGTAGATCAGTTAAAATCAATACTAGTTATCGATCAATATTGATGTTTAATCAGGCGTTCAATTGGTGTTACACTGATCATGGTAAAATATCAATTTCTCTTGAATTGTAAAACGTTGTAAAACGTCAACATGACTACATCGTATTTGTTTACGAAGAGTATACATGCTATTTAGAAATGCCTGTAGTTAAAGGGTATGAATTCTAACCCTGTAGGCCTATAAATAAACAAATACAAGGCGAACATTGGTGACACATTCAACATTACCCTGGTAGAAATCCTCTGACTGTATTCAGGGAGTGCTGACTCAGAACTAATGCTATTTCTCATGGTCAGATGTGGTCACCGTTTTGAATCTCGCACAAACATCACCTTTACGAATTGTGATTACTCGTTGCCGAAATTGTTTGAAGACGTTCTGAGACCTGGTACATTATTTCTGATATCTCCATGTTCTTTCGTCATTATAAACAGCGGTCGGATACTTTCAGTACAGCTCCGCTTATCATGCTACACAAAAATATCAACTAAAATGCACATACTGTACATTTGTAGTTTCGATTTCGATTTTTTTTCAGTAAAAACGGTTTTTCTCTGGCTTAAACGATAGTTTGCGAGATATCATTAAAAGTTCAATGCTGAGTTAAACTGTTTTTAGTTAAGGAATATTATGTAAGATCACACCTTGAAATATTTTGACAAGGTTTTCCTATCAGGTTACAGAGTACCCCTCACCACAGGAATAAGACTAGCAGGTCGCTTATTTAGTTTGTTTGAGTGGGTGGAAAGGATATTTGATGAAAAGTAGTTAAAACCCATATTGACACTGCCATTACACACCTTGTTGTCTGTAAAGTTTATATATACAGTGATTAGAATCTAGGAAGTGAACGAAAGATGAAAAATAGATAGAACGACACGGATGAATTATAACTGGAGGAACGAAAAAACCGAACGATGCAAATAGCAGTTGTAAAGTTTGGATGTCAGTCACGGTTGAGTAGAGCGCGATGTTTAAAAGCAGAGACTAGAGCAGAGGCATCATAAAACTATGATAAATGGGCATATTAAAGGTATACCTCTACAGAACATGGACCATCAAATCAGTAGGGTCACTCATGCGGAAACATAATCCTCGACCAGAAACCCAGCCACCCGAAATAACGAGAAATGCCGATTTATAAACGTGATGATCAAAAGACCCCGATCTCTTGGGGGCAACTCCCACGGGGCAGTATCTACGTACGGTTTGTGGGGAATTTTAGAGGGATGGGCCCGATGATGAAACATATATGGGGTTTTAGGATAGATTTGACAGGCTTGATGTATTCCATAAATAAACATGAAGGGTTAGGTCCGGGTACTGCTGGCTTTCTATGATATTTGACACCATAATGTATGTATCTGATGTTTAGGTCTCAGAAGTAAGTGTACGACTTCGTCAAAGTTATGAACTTAGTCACTTGACTGAGGGAATAAGGCATGGTAAGATAAGGTAGTACATACAACTGAAATGTCATTGGGTTAAACCTTTCGTTTGATATTCTTATCCATCAAGCAAAGTTTCTGTCACAATGCTAGCAGTTATCAAGCGACATCCATAATTCTTTCCGTAACATTAATGAATTCGCTAAATGTTTGTTAACATGTCTATGGTTTTTGTGCCAGTCGAATACTTTATCGGAACCTCCTCTAGCATCCGGTTAGCAGTATCCATAACAGAGAGTATTATCCCAGGTTTCCCAAAAAACAAACAGTAATATCCCAGCTTTCTCTATCAGATAGTAACATCCCAGCTTTCTCTTACAGACAGTAATATCACAGCTTTCTCTTACAGACAGTAATATCCCAGCTTTCTCTTACAGACAGTGATATCCCAGCTTTCTCTAACAGACAGTAATATCCCAGCTTTCTCTAACAGACAGTAATATCACAGCTTTCTCTTACAGACAGTAACATCCCAGCTTTCTCTTACAGTGATATCTCAGCTTTCTCTTACAGACAGTAATATCCCAGCTTTCTCATACAGACAGTAATATCCCAGCTTTCTCTATCAGATAGTAATATCCCAGCTTTCTCTTACAGAAAGTAATATCTCAGCTTTCTATTACAGAAAGTGATATCCCAGCTTTCTCTAACAGAGAGTAATATCACAGCTTTCTCTTACAGATAGTAATATCCCAGCTTTCTCTAACAGAGAATAATATCACAGCTTTCTCTTACAGATAGTAATATCCCAGCTTTCTCTTACAGACAGTAATATCACAGCTTTCTCTTACAGACAGTGATATCCCAGCTTTCTCTTACAGAAAGTAATATCTCAGCTTTCTATTACAGAACGTGATATCCCAGCTTTCTCTAACAGAGAGTAATATCACAGCTTTCTCTTACAGACAGTGATATCCCAGCTTTCTCTAACAGACAGTGATATCCCAGCTTTCTCTTACAGACAGTAATATCTCAGCTTTCTCTTACAGACAGTGATATCCCAGCTTTCTCTAACAGACAGTAATATCCCAGCTTTCTCTAACAGACAGTGATATCCCAGCTTTCTCTTACAGACAGTAATATCCCAGCTTTCTCTTACAGACAATAATATCCCAGCTTTCTCTAACAGACAGTAATATCCCAGCTTTCTCTAACAGACAGTGATATCACAGCTTTCTCTTACAGAGAGTAATATCCCAGCTTTCTCATACAGACAGTAATATCCCAGCTTTCTCTATCAGATAGTAATATCCCAGCTTTCTCTTACAGAAAGTAATATCTCAGCTTTCTATTACAGAAAGTGATATTCCAGCTTTCTCTAACAGAGAATATTATCACAGCTTTCTCTTACAGATAGTAATATCCCAGCTTTCTCTAACAGAGAGTAATATCACAGCTTTCTCTTACAGACAGTGATATCCCAGCTTTCTCTTACAGAAAGTAATATCTCAGCTTTCTATTACAGAAAGTGATATCCCAGCTTTCTCTAACAGAGAGTAATATCACAGCTTTCTCTTACAGATAGTAATATCCCAGCTTTCTCTAACAGAGAATAATATCACAGCTTTCTCTTGCAGATAGTAATATCACAGCTTTCTCTTACAGACAGTAATATCACAGCTTTCTCTTACAGACAGTGATATCCCAGCTTTCTCTTACAGAAAGTAATATCTCAGCTTTCTATTACAGAACGTGATATCCCAGCTTTCTCTAACAGAGAGTAATATCACAGCTTTCTCTTACAGACAGTGATATCCCAGCTTTCTCTAACAGACAGTGATATCCCAGCTTTCTCTTACAGAGAGTAATATCTCAGCTTTCTCTTACAGACAGTGATATCCCAGCTTTCTCTAACAGACAGTAATATCCCAGCTTTCTCTAACAGACAGTAATATCCCAGCTTTCTCTAACAGACAGTAATATCACAGCTTTCTCTTACAGACAGTAACATCCCAGCTTTCTCTTACAGTGATATCTCAGCTTTCTCTTACAGACAGTAATATCACAGCTTTCTCTTACAGACAGTAATATCCCAGCTTTCTCTAACAGATAGTAATATCCCAGCTTTCTCTAACAGACAGTGATATCCCAGCTTTCTCTTACAGAGAGTAATATCACAGCTTTCTCTTACAGAGAGTAATATCCCAGCTTTCTCATACAGACAGTAATATCCCAGCTTTCTCTATCAGATAGTAATATCCCAGCTTTCTCTTACAGAAAGTAATATCTCAGCTTTCTATTACAGAAAGTGATATCCCAGCTTTCTCTAACAGAGAGTAATATCACAGCTTTCTCTTACAGACAGTAATATCCCAGCTTTCTCTTACAAACAATAATATCCCAGCTTTCTCTAACAGACAGTGATATCCCAGCTTTCTCTTACAGAAAGTAATATCTCAGCTTTCTATTACAGAAAGTAATATCCCAGCTTTCTCTAACAGACAGTGATATCCCAGCTTTCTCTTACAGACAGTGATATCCCAGCTTTCTCTTACAGACAATAATATCCCAGCTTTCTCTAACAGACAGTGATATCACAGTCAATACAATCTCTTTATATCCATTTTCTCTCGAGCAAATCGTTCTGACTGAATAACTGATATATCTTGATTTTATTTAGCTTCTAGATTTTTTGAGGTTTGTAGCATGTACAGACATTAAAAGAATCCAATATCACAACTTGACGTCAGCTTTGATCTCAATTTCGGAAATTTTTCGGGAAATGTAGAATTACGCCACGGAATGTAAAACCAGTATATCTAATATGCTATCGTGAACACATACGTGGTCTGGTGTGGTCACGGTTATAACGAGATATCCTATTAGACCTGTCCCATATCTCAAACAATTACTGAAATAGAAAAATGACTAGGACGACAAGAGAGGCGACCCTCCGACTGAGAAACAATGGCCCCTCAACAGTCAGCCTTGTCTACAATCGGCGAAGTTTCCACTTTCCAATGAGACAGGACAGTATAATCTTCAGAAATGTAATACAGAAGTTTTAAATATCACATTGACATTGGGAATATTTCATTCTATATGACGTTCATAATTTGAAGAACTACTTTTTATAGACGAACCTCCCGGCACTTGTAAATGAATATGCCAGTACGTCAGACTAGGCAAGACAGAGATGTATGCTGGGAAATTCGATAGCATTGAAGTCGTTACGTAAACCAAGGGCAATTGTCAGGCAAGGCGAAGATCGGAACGATAACATCGACTTAAAATACTTACTGAATATCATATTCATTTTAAAACTTTAAGACATTAAGACAGGAAAAAATGTTATTATTGGTCTCATCAATCAAACAGGACTCGTTTGAATGTGACACTTGAAAGTTGTGACGCACTAGTAAAATGCGTGGATCATCTACACCATAACAGAAAATGGCTTTCCTACGCTTTTCCCAGTATGATTCAGATATTTTTAAAAAAATTTACTTCAAAACTGATTTCAGATTTAGGTAATAGGTAAAATTATGAATATTATACATTTACGACACGAGAATCTTGTATGCTACTACACATGGAGGTGACTGGCAGACCAACAGTGTTGGTAGTCGGCGCTGAGAATCCTTCATAAATATAATTTATAATCCGTCGAAAACGTGTTGAAGTATGATAATTTAACATGTATTTTTCACGTTTTCTACCTTGAATTTAAAGATTTTTCATTGTCGTATTTGATGTCTTAAAGATTTGTTAGTAAGTTTTACCAATAACGTTTCATAATTTCATGTTTACACCAACCGTGATTACGTCATCACTGAGTATGATTACTTCATAATTAAGCGTTATTACGTCACAATAACCTAGATTGCGTCATCAATAAGCGCTATTACGTCAATGTTCGTTTACACTGCCGTCACGTTCTTACCCGTGCTTGTGCCAGTCTCCTAACCTGAAACAGGATTTCCTTGGTTCATAGACAGATAATAAAAAAGAACAAATACCATGATAAGTGAACGAGTAAGTGATATCGACCAGAAATCACAACGCGCCCTAGTAACTAGGCCAGAGCTAGTTTTAAGGTAAAACACCATTTTCTTTATATAAGGATTTCTAATTGTTTGATGTCTAAATTTTTAACTTCCTAATTCAGAAAAAACCGAGAGTCCTATTACATGTGTAATTATGGAGAATGAGAATCATTAAATTTTTAAAATGTACCGGATATGAATGTCATATGTATTGCTGTTCTGATGATATATCAGCATTGATACGGTCTGGCACACATATCATTATAAATGTCATACAGAGTTCGATGTCGGTAGCGGAGAATACCAATACAGCTCTCCCAGTAAATGTTTACACCATACCGTAATTCTCCCAGTAAATGTTTACACCATACCGTAATTCTCCTAGTAAATACTAACACCATACCGTAATTCTCCCAGTAAATACTTACACCATACCGTAATTCTCCCAGTAAATGTTTACACCATACCGTAATTCTCCCAGTAAATGTTTACACCATACCATAATTCTCCCAGTAAATACTAACACCATACCGTACTTCTCCTTGTAAATACTTACACCATACCGTTTATTCTCCTAGTAAATACTTACACCATACCGTAATTCTCCCACTAAATATTTATACCATACCGTAATTCTCCCAGATAATACTTACACCATACCGTAAATACCCTAGTAAATCTTTACACCATACCGTAATTCTCCTAGTAAATGTTTACACCAGACCGTAATTCTCCCAGTAAATATTTATACCATACCATAATTCTCCCAGTAAATATTTACACCAGACCGTAATTCTCCCAGTAAATATTTACACCAGACCGTAATTCTCTCAGTAAATACTTACACCATACAATAATTCTCCCAGTAATTACTTACACCATACCGTAATTCTCCCAATAAATATTTACACCAGACCGTAATTCTCTCAGTAATACTTACACCATACCGTAATTCTCCCAGTAAATACTTACACCATACCGTAATTCTCCCAGTAAATATTTTCACCATACCGTAATTCTCCCTGTCAATAATTAAAACATACCGTAACTCTCCCAGTAAATAATTACACCACACTGTAATTCCCTTATTAGTAATTAATATATATATATATATATATATATATATTCTCGAAGTGAATACACAATACCATAATTCCTCCAATTAATACGTACACCATACGCTCACATTATAGCGTGATGCTAAACCATATCCACCCAACAGTTTGAATTTCTTCAATTATTTTGTTCATTTTAATTTAGAGTTAAATAATTATCCAAAGGAATAGAGGTATCAGTTATTGCAAACATCTAATTATCTAAATTTAGATGCTTGTCTTACTTCCGGTGTAAAACTGATCGTAGCAAAATCAATACTAAATCACGGATCAAGTCTTTAAAACCCTAAATACTGAACTTTGAATATGAACAGACAACGAAGATGTTTCTTAACCCATTTTTTTCATTTTGTTATCTTCTAAAGAATTTTTTAATCCGGAGAAATGTTAAAACAAACACCGGTCGCAATATTTTGTTTTGTTTTTTGTTTACTCTTTGTTCATAAATGGTTGAGCAAGGATTTGAAGGAAGTTGAAAGTGTGAAGATATGGTTATAAATTATTTAAGTAGCGACTGTAATATAAATCTTTCGTGACTTTCTGCTTTGCCTGAGTGAGGAATATGACAAGGTGCAATCACTTACTTAGCAGTGATTGCCTGCGGTTCGTTGTTCACAGTGGTTGCACTCGACTTGCCACAAACAATGCACATACATGTCTAATTGACATCGGCCGTACGTCATATCACTGTCAAAAACAAAAACTTCCCATGACAAACTGGGGCTCTCGTCCAAGGCGAGAGTTACCCCGATACTATATACCGAAGTAGTATTTGATACTGTCATAGCTTAAACAATGAAAGATTTCCTATGAATAGAGTGTTACATTGTACTATTAATAATAGCCTATGATAAAATATTTTGTACTTCTCATACCCTGTTAGTTGAAGCTATTAACTGTTCAAAGTTGTTTAACCAGTAGCCCTAGAGACGGGTAAGCATTCAGTATCCCTAGAGACGGGTGAGGATTCAGTATCCCTAGAGACGGGTAAGCATTCAGTATCCCTAGAGAGGGCAAGTATTCAGTATCCCTAGAGACGGGTTAGCATTCAGTATCCCTAGAGACGGGTAAGCATTCAGTATCCCTAGAGACGGGTGAGGATTCAGTATCCCTAGAGACGGGTAAGCATTCAGTATCCCTAGAGAGGGCAAGTATTCAGTCTCCCTAGGGACGGGTAAAAATTCAGTATCCCTAGAGACGGGTGAGGATTCAGTATCCCTAGAGACGGGTAAGCATTCAGTATCCCTAGAGAGGGCAAGTATTCAGTATCCCTAGAGACGGGTTAGCATTCAGTATCCCTAGAGACGGGTAAGCATTCAGTATATCTAGAGACGGGTGAGGATTCAGTATCCCTAGAGACGGGTAAGCATTCAGTATCCCTAGACACGGGTTAGCATTCAGTATCCCTAGACACGGGTTAGCATTCAGTATCCCTAGACACGGGTTAGCATTCAGTATCCCTAGAGACGAGTGAGGATTCAATATCCCTAGAGACGATTGGGGATTCTGTTTTCCTTGAGGCGGTTTAGAGAAAAAACAATTGTGCTCCGTTATTTTTTTATAATTCAAGTGTATTTTCATGTTGTAATTAACCAAATGTTACTTATAACTTGGCAAGACCTTGTTGGGATTTGTGAAGGAGAGGTGTCCTAATTGGATATTAAAACGTACTTTAGAGGAATGCAGAACCTGAGTATTAATTGCCTTTCTACCCCTGCTTACCCCGATATTGTACACCGTGAGAAGACGTGGTACTCGGGAGCGCGACTACCCAGTGGTAATCGTAGGACGATATTGAAGTCGATGATAAAATCAGGAACGGAGACCGCAACACTTATTCCGGAGCAAAACATGCAAAAATAAACACAAGGAGCGAAACAGGTCATCTACCCGCCTAACGATAAGATATCATGTTCACAGTGTCACTGTCACAGACCCGGGTAAGGTTCGCCCCTCGGGGTCACACAATGTAAGGGGAGGGGGCCAACATTGGCGTTCACCTTAATGAGACATTCCTTACTTGATTGTGTTGTCATTTGTGGGAAAATTCTGTTTTTTTTTCTTTCCTTTTTTAAAATATAGATTATAAGGACAAAACACAAAACAAAAACTGCTTCGTTTTTTCCTGGGTAGAAAATGGGACACATGATGAATATTTACTTGTAGAAATACGGTTGGGTAAAAATATGGTTTAAGAAATAATGAAATACTTTGCTCATGAATGACGTCATTAAAGTGTTACATCACTAGACTTTGTATATATATATATAATGTCAGTATTAAAACAGTTTTAGAGAATGCGTTGGTAAAAGAATTAATTAAGACCAGTTTGGTATTCAACTTTCAAATTTATCATCTTTATTTCATTTTACTGTAATCTCTGACCAAATGGAAACTTTACAGCATGAAAAAGTCATATGTTAGACTCCTATTTACAATAAGTGTCGTAAGTACAGGAATTATAGTGACCTATAAATCAATTAAAATTGTCTGAGATTGGCGGGAAGACAGCCAGGGTCACACGCTAACCGGACACGAGAGGGTCGGTGCCACCCACCGCCAGTAATACCAGGCGGGTAGATTTGCCCTAACTTATCGCGTGCTCATAGACAGTGGTGTCTAATGGGCCGAGGGTTCACGTGACTGTCGGCTGGAACCGCGCAAACAAGCGGAACGGATCCCGATTAAGTTTGGGACTGACTAATTCTGATACACAAAAATCTCATGAAAGTTTGATTTCCAGTTAAACTCCAGAATTCACGAAGGAATTGTGTCTTGTTTATTGAAACACTCCTTGTTATAAAATTATTTGTGAAGAAACGTATGATAATGTGAAGTGGATAAAAACATAATTCGCATGTAAGATTAAAGACATCAGATTACCTTGTACATAATTGTCTATAACTATTCAAGATGAAAAACACTTGATTGCCAATTTGCATTTTGTCATTTTCAGACACACATTCTATAATTTGAAACACGTATATGACTACCTGTAAATAATACCTCTGTACTTCTAGACAGGAAAATAATGATTTGTTTTAAACATGCAACAGTCATTCTGTAATCAGGTCGATCTAGAGGACATGCACCAAACACAGAAGTACAGGTACACCCTCGCGTGCTGGTCATTGTCACGAGAGTCAGCAGGTTGTCATAGAAATCTCAATTCTCGCGAGATCTTACAGGTGTGATACTGTCAGGTTGTACTGGCGTTCGATTACGCAATAAGAATATAAACATGAGATTAAAACTGGGAAATGATATTAAATTTCAAAACTACATAAACAAGTACAATAAATGTTAATTTTTAAAAATGTCTCTAGATCTGCTAGCGTGAAAATTCCGTAAACTTTGTATGTGTCGTAGCAATATAACGTCTGTATTGGTAAGTAGGCCTTCAAACACTCTCGGTAGAACGGTTAACCACAGCATATATTACGATAAGTTTCTTACAAACTGCAAGGTCAAAAGCACATTTACTTTGTTTACGGCCCGAAATTGATATCTTAAAAATAAATACTGATATGCAAATCTAACATCAGTTTTAAATGATTAAGTCAGTGTCCAATGCAGTCTGTGTAAAGGACACGTGACTTATCTAGTTTGTTATTCCTTATGTGGTAATTTATCAACAACACCCAGAACTGTCAAAACAGAAATGGGAATACTTAACTAGACGTGTTTAGGTGATTTTTTTATAATGCGGATGTCGGCTGTATTCTAAAATTAATGAAATAAAAACGAGTTTGATGGTTTGTTTATCACATAATATTAAAAAGATGATGAAATAAGAAGATCTTTCCCATAACCTAGTAAAATTTCTGATTTACTTGTCGAGATCATGACGTCACAATGTTTTTCAAGGAAGTATCTTAACATGTTCGGCATATATATCATCAACTTAGAATGACGTTCTACTAAATATGGACAACTCAGATTTCGTGACTATATCAGAAACACTCTACGTCTTGTGTTTTTATTTTTTAGTTGAAAGAACTGAAAGTGTATGTCACGTGACTTACAACCATATTCACCATTTTACTTAAGCATTAGTTAACTTTTATTTGGCAATCATAGGCCATGTGAATGCCAACTGGACAAAGGCAAAAAAACTTAAACGCTAACCCGATTTATTCATGAATGCCAGCTAAAACATGCAGTTATATTGATGTAAGTTCTAAGCCTGTTTTCCCACCCCATAAATTTATCTATATCTGTCATATTGCTGATTATTGAACGAAATATTGTTTAAAGTAAACACGTAGTTCAATGTCTATTTACCATTTATAATTTTTGTCATGGTGTATGGTTTATGTTTCATAACTTGCTATATCCAAACCCCGAGGACAATTCATGAGCTTGTGATACACACGTGACGTTAATGATTGTACAAAAATGCCACACAATGGTAAACATTTCTTTGTAAAAAGGCTTCGGGTGTGATTTTAGAATAATTTATCACATCAAGTCATTATCTGTCGATTTTAACTTAAAACTGTATATACTGTTTTATACGTTTGTTTGGTAAAAAAACCCTACACGGAAAGGTTTATCATGAATCAAAGTTTACACAATGTATAACTCTCCTAAAATCACTTTTATAATATAATATATTTTTATAAGATTTTTCGATCTTACCTGCCACAGCTGAACCGGACAGTAAATTCCCCCAGTTCTTAATTATATCAAATAAACAGCCAACCACCGTTATAAGTATATATATATATATTTTATATAGACACAATTGTCTTTTCAGTTGAACGTCTCCTCTATGTTCAAATTCAAAACACCGAACAAAGTTAAAGTTTTATTGAAAGAAACGCCGCGTGAATGAAGTGAATAGAGTTAGTTTGATGTGTATTCAGTTTTAGTAGACATCTTGTTTAAATTTATACAGAAGGTATCGTTTGTTTGGTATTGTGTATTAAATACTTAACAGTTATGCATTCAAAGTGCAATTGTTGTATAGCTTATGAGGGTCATTGAAATACACAGATAAAACCACATAATGGTCACTATGTAAGAGATAAGATCACGATATTGAAACCCTTTTCAACATAAACTTATACATAGTTTATACGTATTGTGAAAAGGCGTTGAAGAGACCTGGTAGTTTGACATACTTTCAATGTATTAAATTGTATACACTATTCTTAAGATCTTTCAAGCGTGACATTAACATCTTAAAAGCAGGCAAGGGTAAATTTAAAACCTATTAAAGTTAAAAAAAAACCCATTTGCAAAGCGGTGTTCCGATCCAGCGAGTAAGTTAATGCACTTTTGAAGTTGTGTCATAAATTAATGAAATTGCACTCTGAAAATATTTCAAAAGTGAACGAGCTTGATTTTATATATTAAAACCTTGATCGCATATTGTTGCTCATTTCTGACTAAAACAATCAAACGAAAATGTCTTTTTTCAGCAATGAGCACAAGTTTCAAGAATTTGAAGTCCGTTTCGTTCCGGTCCGTTGCTTGTAAAGGAGGAACGTCACTGATTAGATGCAAACCTTATCGCCGGATGTCGCCATTTTGAAAAAAAAGAAATGATCACATCGATTGTTTCCGTTTGTTTGAGCTGTTAGCAGTTGGTGTCGAATATCTAAATTCGATTGACAGAAATGTTTTAAACAGACTGTCATGCTGTCGTAAATCATCTTAAAATGTCATAAACCCACAGCCAAGCGTATTACTGAAAAAGAATCTCACAAAGACAAAAGATTTGAAGTTGTTCAGTAATCAACATCATTCAGGTAAATACGACCCAGGTGATAACTGTGTTGGTAGTGTATATATCTATACAAGTATATACAACCTCGTTTGTGGTGCATTAACATATTTCTCCAATTTCAGATTACCAGCTCAAATTATGACGAACAACTCAACAAGCTCGGCGAGCGGTGAAGCAACACAGAGCTAATTACATAATTATGTAAGCATATTAGTTTTCAGCGTAAAAATTCTAGGTGTGTTCAGGTGGAAATCACGCCATACTCAGTCACAATGTCAAAAACAGGTAGATCACACCTGTCTAAAGTGGACGTGAGAATGAAGACCACACCTGTCTAAAGTGGACGTGAGAATGAAGACTACACCTGTCTAAAGTGGACGTGAGAATGAAGACTACACCTGTCTAAAGTGGACGTGAGAATGAAGACCACACCTGTCTAAAGTGGACGTGAGAATGAAGACCACACCTGTCTAAAGTGGACGTGAGAATGAAGACCACACCTGTCTAAAGTGGACGTGAGAATGAAGACTACACCTGTCTAAAGTGGACGTGAGAATGAAGACTACACCTGTCTAAAGTGGACGTGAGAATGAAGACTACACCTGTCTAAAGTGGACGTGAGAATGAAGACCACACCTGTCTAAAGTGGACGTGAGAATGAAGACCACACCTGTCTAAAGTGGACGTGAGAATGAAGACCACACCTGTCGATAGTGGACGTGAGAATGAAGACCACACCTGTCTAAAGTGGACGTGAGAATGAAGACCACACCTGTCTAAAGTGGACGTGAGAATGAAGACCACACCTGTCTAAAGTGGACGTGAGAATGAAGACCACACCTGTCTAAAGTGGACGTGAGAATGAAGACCACACCTGTCTAAAGTGGACGTGAGAATGAAGACCACACCTGTCTAAAGTGGACGTGAGAATGAAGACCACACCTGTCTAAAGTGGACGTGAGAATGAAGACTACACCTGTCTAAAGTGGACGTGAGAATGAAGACTACACCTGTCTAAAGTGGACGTGAGAATGAAGACTACACCTGTCTAAAGTGGACGTGAGAATGAAGACTACACCTGTCTAAAGTGGACGTGAGAATGAAGACTACACCTGTCTAAAGTGGACGTGAGAATGAAGACTACACCTGTCTATAGTGGACGTGAGAATGAAGACTACACCTGTCTAAAGTGGACGTGAGAATGAAGACCACACCTGTCTAAAGTGGACGTGAGAATGAAGACCACACCTGTCTAAAGTGGACGTGAGAATGAAGACCACACCTGTCTAAAGTGGACGTGAGAATGAAGACCACACCTGTCTAAAGTGGACGTGAGAATGAAGACCACACCTGTCTAAAGTGGACGTGAGAATGAAGACCACACCTGTCTAAAGTGGACGTGAGAATGAAGACCACACCTGTCTAAAGTGGACGTGAGAATGAAGACCACACCTGTCTAAAGTGGACGTGAGAATGAAGACCACACCTGTCTATAGTGGACGTGAGAATGAAGACCACACCTGTCTAAAGTGGACGTGAGAATGAAGACCACACCTGTCTAAAGTGGACGTGAGAATGAAGACCACACCTGTCTAAAGTGGACGTGAGAATGAAGACTACTCCTGTCTAAAGTGGACGTGAGAATGAAGACTACACCTGTCTAAAGTGGACGTGAGAATGAAGACTACACCTGTCTAAAGTGGACGTGAGAATGAAGACTACACCTGTCTAAAGTGGACGTGAGAATGAAGACTACACCTGTCTAAAGTGGACGTGAGAATGAAGAACACACCTTTCTAAAGTGGACGTGAGAATGAATGCCACACCTGTCTATACTAGACGTGAGTATGTAGACCACACCTGTCTATACTAGACGTGAGTATGAAGGCCACACCTGTCCACTGGACGTCAGTATGTAGACCACACCTGTCTATACTGGACGTGAGTAAGAATGCCACACCTGTCTTTACTGGACGTCAGTATGTAGACCACACCTGTCTATACTGGACGTGAGTATGTAGACCACACCTGTCTATACTGGACATGAGTATGAATGCCACACGTGTCTATATTGGATATGAGTATGAAGGCCACACCTGTCTAATGGACGTGAGTATGTAGACCACACCTGTCTATACTGGACGTGAGAATGAAGACTACACCTGTCTAAAGTGGACGTGAGAATGAAGACTACACCTGTCTAAAGTGGACGTGAGAATGAAGACCACACCTGTCTTTACTGGACGTCAGTTTGTAGACCACACCTGTCTATACTGGACGTGAGTATGTAGACCACACCTGTCTATACTGGACGTGAGTATGAATGCCACACGTGTCTATATTGGATATGAGAATGAAGGCCACACCTGTCTAATGGACGTGAGTATGTAGACCACACCTGTCTATACTGGACGTGAGAATGAAGACTACACCTGTCTAAAGTGGACGTGAGAATGAAGACTACACCTGTCTAAAGTGGACGTGAGAATGAAGACCACACCTGTCTAAAATGGACGTGAGAATGAAGACCACACCTGTCTAAAGTGGACGTGAGAATGAAGACTACACCTGTCTAAAGTGGACGTGAGAATGAAGACTACACCTGTCGATAGTGGACGTGAGAATGAAGACTACACCTGTCTAAAGTGGACGTGAGAATGAAGACCACACCTGTCTATAGTGGACGTGAGAATGAAGACTACACCTGTCTAAAGTGGACGTGAGAATGAAGACCACACCTGTCTAAAGTGGACGTGAGAATGAAGACTACACCTGTCTAAAGTGGACGTGAGAATAAAGACTACACCTGTCTAAAGTGGACGTGAGAATGAAGACTACACCTGTCTAAAGTGGACGTGAGAATGAAGACTACACCTGTCTAAAGTGGACGTGAGAATGAAGACTACACCTGTCTAAAGTGGACGTGAGAATGAAGACTACACCTGTCTAAAGTGGACGTGAGAATGAAGAACACACCTGTCTAAAGTGGACGTGAGAATGAAGAACACACCTGTCTAAAGTGGACGTGAGAATGAAGACCACACCTGTCTAAAGTGGACGTGAGAATGAAGACCACACCTGTCTAAAGTGGACGTGAGAATGAAGACCACACATGTCTATACTGGACGTGAGTATTAAGACCACACCTGTCTAAAGTGGACGTGAGTATGAAGGCCACACCTGTCCACTGGACGTCAGTATGTAGACCACACCTGTCTATACTGGACGTGAGTATGTAGACCACACCTGTCTATACTGGACGTGAGTATGAATGCCACACGTGTCTATATTGGATATGAGTATGAAGGCCACACCTGTCTAATGGACGTGAGTATGTAGACCACACCTGTCTATACTGGACGTGAGTATGAAGGCAACACCTGTCTATACTGGACGTGAGTATGAATGCCACACCTGTCTTTACTGGACGTCAGTATGTAGACCACACCTGTCTATACTGGACGTGAGTATGTAGACCACACCTGTCTATACTGGACGTGAGTATGAATGCCACACCTGTCTATACTGGACGTGAGTATGAAGGCCACACCTGTCTACTGGACGTGAGTATGTAGACCACACCTGTCTATACTGGACGTGAGTATGAAGACCACACCTGTCTATAGTGGACGTGAGTATGAAGACCACACCTGTCTATAGTGGACGTGAGTATGAATGCCACACCTGTCTATAGTGGACGTGAGTATGAAGACCACACCTGTCTACTGGACGTGAGTATGTAGACCACACCTGTCTATACTGGACGATACCTGTCTATAGTGGACGTGAGTATGAAGGCCACACCTGTCTATACTGGACGTGAGTATGAAGACCACACCTGTCTATACTGGACGTGAGTATGAAGGCCACACCTGTCTATACTGGACGTGAGTATGTAGATATAGGACTGATAATCCTAACAGTCTACATTTGAGTATAGTGTATTCACTTCAGTGTCACTATACTCACAGCAATATGACCCAAACATCAACAAAGGTATGAGAACGTCAACAGTAAAGTCCTATTAATTAGTGATAACAACCTGCCACACACTGGACAGTCGCACGCCTAAGCCTCGACAAAAATCTGCGACAGGACTGATCGTGTCCACGTGGAATTTCAGTGGCTGCCATCATTGTCCGTATAAACAGGTCACGTGAAGAGAAGTATAAACCTTGTATAGATGAAAACATCGGTGAATAAAATATTAAAGACTCGGGAGAAGTTCCATGATTCATGTCTCCCCTGACAGTACTCAACATACGGGAGCTTAGTCCTTTTTCTCATACCTGTCATTAAAATGGTCTTCAATTCGTCATTCTTTCGTTTCAGTTTCACGGTTCCTTCGCTTGAATAAGTGTCTGGTTTACATTATTGCTATTGTTTTAAATGAGATTTGAGAGCAGCCGATGACCGATCGATTTTCACCTAGACTTTCCTATGTCAAAAGTATTTGTTTTCTACGCATGTTAATCATGACACCAACACATAAAAAATCAAAATTGAAATTTAAGATTTCTTTGAAATATTTACGGAATTTTCACCATCAAGAGAAATAAATTCACAGAAAACGTTTTTCTCTTAGTTCTGAGTCTTCTTGTCTCATGTTCTCGTAAGAAACTGGACTAGCAGGCCTTATCAGGTGATGAATGTGGAAATAATGATGGCATTGAGAATGATCAACAGACAGGTATGATGGACGAGGAAGTCATTAGGAGTCTCAGCTATGTATACGTGTATGTACACCTGGGAAAACATCGAGATAACCAAGTGTTCGATTTACGTTAGTTCGAATGCGTGTGTAAAGTTAGACAGGGACCGACGGAATGTTTCGAATTAAACGAGGTATTCGAGTTATACGAGTTCGAGATTATGAGGTTCGACTTATCTAAAGGTAAAATTGAAATTTGATTAAGATATTGTAAATAAGAAATTCGATCGTTTTTATGAATTCATCTTAATTCTTTAGGTGAGAAGAGCCTAGTGTTGAATGGAAAATATAAGCATGTAGTCTGTCTTTGAACCAGTACAAAATCTAAATACATCTCTAAGAACATCTGAAATCTGAATCCACCCCGAATGTATCACACAATAACATCTACATACAACTCCAAGATCCTCACTTTAACTAAGAACATATACATACAAATACAGGGTAAATATATCGCTGATACATGTTAAGTTTTTATATACAAGGGTGTCACAACAAAGAAATGTATGTAACTAGTCACACTAATTAATTGATCAATTAATAGACTGTTAATTAGTAGTGGATACGATTTACTACTTATTTATCTCGATCATCGATAGAGACTTAACCCATTAAAATCTCTAACCATTTACAGCGATAATGTGAATATTCCCCCCCACCCTCTGTTTAAATATTTCAACTTTGTACAACAAGCATGTACATTACTTTTATATATTATTGATAATTATTTTTTTATTCACAAACAGGAAATGACAATGTTAGTTGTAAACTGTATATCTGTACTGACAATGAGTATTACATTATTGAGCATTCTTATATGAAAACCAACATCATTAAACTGACCATTTTATCAAGGAAAATAACTTTCGATTGACTAGATTCGGCAATCTGGTAAACACGTAATCCGGGCGATTTTGGCCGAGAACAAACGTGTGCTTGTAAAAAGAACTTACACACCTCCTGTCCTGCGAGTATATGTGAATCTTTGAGATACTTAGTCAAACTCGCTCCAAAAGAGGTTAATCAAGTTTGATCCAACAGTGGTTTATCAAGTTTGATCCAAAGGTGGTCAATCAAACTCGACCCAAAAGTGTTCAATCGAACTCGACCCAAATGTGGTCAATCAAACTCGACCCAAAAGTGTTCAATCAAACTCGACCCAAAGGTGTTCAATCGAACTCGACCCAAATGTGGTCAATCAAACTCGACCCAAAAGTGTTCAATCGAACTCGACCCAAAAGTGTTCAAACGAACTCGACCAAAAAGTGTTCAATCGAACTCGACCCAAATGTGGTCAATCAAACTCGACCCAAAAGTGTTCAATCAAACTCGACCCAAAAGTGTTCAATCAAACTCGAACCAAAAGTGTTCAATCAAACACGACCCAAAAGTGTTCAATCAAACTCGAGCCAAATGTGGTCAATCAAACTCGACACAAAAGTGGTCAATCAAACTCGACCCAAAAGTATTCAATCAAACTCGACCCAAATGTGGTCAATCAAACTCGACCCAAAAGTGTTCAATCAAACTCGACCCAAATGTGGTCAATCAAACTCGACCCAAAAGTGTTCAATCAAACTCGACCCAAATGTGGTCAATCAAACTCGACCCAAAAGTGTTCAATCAAACTCGACCCAAATGTGGTCAATCAAACTCGACCCAAATGTGGTCAATCAAACTCAACCCAAATGTGGTCAGTCAAACTCGACCCAAAAACAACTGAGTTTGGGATGGGTTAGATTTAGGAAGAGGTAACATGAGGTTCCAAGACCTCCATCCATCTCTCTGGAATCCCGTTGATACGTAGCAACTTGGAGGCGGACTATCGGATGCTAATTCCTTGATAAAAGACTAACGACTGATCTACTTAGTGTGATTATGTTGGAATTGAACCACTTTGCCATTTCTGTTGACAATTTCCCATCATCTTAAGTGTGCGCAACACAGACCTTCTCAGTCGTATGAACTGAATATAACAGTTAGAATGTGATAAACAATATATGTTGTTTGTTTGCCTCGAGATTTGTGAAATCTAGTGTCCCCTAAAGTCCTTACTAAGTAACACAGAGGTTGTGTATGGTACCAGGGTATCAGAACGACCCGTTCCTACCCAAGGTAAGCGGTAATTTATCCCACCCGTCTCTAAGATAATTTTGTTTTAATTTGAAATCGATACTGCACGGAAGTTATCGATGGCACAAGTACTCATCAAGCTGGCGACAGAGACCCGTCCCAGACATATCCACCCGCCTTCACAGAACTCGACACCAGAACGAGCCTCGAAATGCGAGTCACGTGATGTATGTGGTCAACATACAACGTGACCATGATCTTCTTTAAAGGGATATTTGATCCAACTCATTAAAGATATACATTATATGAATTCGTTAAAGGGACACATTCTGAATTTGTTAAAGGAACACATTGTGAATTTGTTAAAGGGACACATTCTGAATTCGCTGAAGACATAATCCGTACACTAAACCTGTAAAATATAGAAGTCTACTCGGCTTGTTGTAGAAAAAAAAACATTATTTTTTCAATAATGTAGTATACCCAAGTCGTTAAGGCGACACATTTATCATCGTGAAGTAATTTTCAGACATGTTTGAGAGACATGTTCCTGTAGAGTGTAGTAGACCCAGAGACATACATTGTAGTCTGTTAACTTGTAGAATGATATACTCAATTCATTAAAGAGACATATTCCGTTAGCATGAAATATACCCAACCGGTTAGAGAGATATATTCCGTTATATGAAATATACCCACTCGTTAGAGAGATATCCTCCGTTAGCATGAAATATACCCACTCGTTAGAGAGACATAAGGAGACACACTGCTTTAGTATGAAATATACCCCACTCGTTAAAGGGACATGTTCCGTTAGCATGAAATATACCCCACTCGTTAACGGGACATATTCCGTTAGCATGAAATATACCCACTCGTTAAAGAGACATATTCTGTTATCATTTAGTGTACGCAACTAGCTAAGAGACATACAGATGATTTTTGTGAACACGTAACTGAACTTTTAAAAATTTCTTTCAAAAAAGTCTGATGTTATCGTCTTGGTCGATGCTTACCCGTTCATTTCCTACAGAGTCCCTAGATGATTTGGCTTTACATATTATTTCAAATGACCATCAATATTCGAGTTTTCGTTTGAAAAAAATATTGAAGTTAATTTGATGTCTACATTGGAGACTTTGAGATCCTGTAAATATTGTAAATGTCAAGATGTCAACATTCCATCACAGATACTGTCGAGCACGACTATACACATAGTTGTCCTGAAGGTCAGAACATCATGTCAATTCTTGGTTTCTGTTTACAATTACCGATACAAAACAATAACGGTACATCATCACACACAACTGTATCAGCGCGTATAAATTACGCAACTCTTGTTTGTCCGGAGGTGAAAGAAATCACCTTGCCTTAAACCTGGAGCTTTTCCAAACGTCTCAATTCGGAACTCATCGACAATTAATGTTCTTCGAACTTGCTGAAATCGCCCGAAGAGTTGCGATTGTAGACTATTGAGGCATAACGATGAGATAGATTGGTGTATAATACTCGTAAAATCTTATTAGAAAAGATGGTTCCGAAGATAGTGTCTTTGATGTTTACCTAACGTGTGTGACGTTGATTCAATCAGTGCACAATTATTGTTCGTTGGTATATAGGTATGTATCGGACTTGATACTATCGCAAAGTTTCCTAAACATAACGGTACACAATCTTAAGGTACATGAGGAATTCTCCAACGACGACAATACCTAATTACCTGTCCGCGGACAGGTGTGAACTTATTAATGTTCTTGTGTTCCCAACTTCAGTCACTCTGATACCTGATTTACTGTTAAATCGCTTTAGGGGCAACATCTTAATATCGCATATCGCACTGTTAATATTTTCCGATAAAACCCAGTTATCATTGTCGGGTCTCTAAAACAACAAGTAACCATACATTAGAGAGTTTAGACAACGAAGCCGACGGAATAAATGTGATCACGTGATTTATTATCGAAAGGCTCCAAATTTACTAGTTACATTTTCAAACGTTACAATCTGTTAAAGTTAAACAGACAATGGAAGTAGTGGTAGAATTAGAATATTATCTGAATAATGTAACATGGACGATATTGATATGCTTTAGATAAACACATTTAAATGACGGTAGTGTCTTCTACTAATTTAAACACACGTAACGTTTTTTTTATAGCAATTAAGGTAATTTTACCCCGAAGCACAGAGTAAAAAAGACTGGGGTTGATTATAAAATAAGAAATTGACGTTTTTCTATAGACAGTTGTTTAAGTGAGCTGAATTTTAAACCTTTTTTTGTATATCACTGTATAAGCCGTGAAGAATGCAAAATTCTGCAAAAGCTTTACAAAGACATATTTCAAGGGAAGACAATTTAGTTAAATTTCAATACTAAAATCTATATTATGTATTGGAAACCATTTTCCTATCCCCAACCGCAAAAGTACTAAACTTATCGTTAATCATGACTGTATGGTACGTGTGTAATTAATAAAAAAAATACCGGAAAGTACCGATCTGCCAAATATCTGTTCCTTAATCACCATTACTAAACATAGACTTAGCATTTTATTGATCAGCGACCAATGAAATCGGTCGTAACTTGATTTTATCAATATTTATTACTCTGGAGAAAACAACATTTGACCTCGTCAATTAAAACAAGCCAACTGAACTACTTGTAAAGGTCATGGTGTCTATATGTTCTCTCAGTCCGCTTCACAAACAATTTGTAATAAAGGACTTTCATAAAACTTTAAAGCAAACAAAATTTCGTCAGTAGAGATCGATATCGATCATTAAAATTTTTAATAAACATGTAACTGTACATTTGATTTAGTATATTCAGAAGTGATTGGAAACGCTATCATCAACACCAGCCTGTGTTGAAGCTGAGCAGTCTTTTTCAAAGTCCGATTTTACAGCAACAAGTTCACTGTATCAAATATACTTCAATCACCAGCACATTGTTAATTAATCCACAGCGGTACGCATGACTGACGGATCGAGGAAGGGAAGAAAAGTGATTAGACATGTGCCAGATCGTAGTTATTAATTATTTATTTCACAATTTACTAAAAAAATGTTCCGCGAACGACATCTTTTCCTGTCGACTTTGATCGCTGACTTCACCTGACATTTTTGTATTATTTAGTGACAACGAGCCTGAACAGTACACTTAATGTACTATTATTATAATTTAGTAAATTATTTCATTCGATTTACATGTTAAGGCCATTGAAGAGCTGTTATTACTGGTGCTCATTTTTTAAAGTTTCGTTTTTTGAACAATTATGAATAGGAATATGTCATATTCATAAAAAAAGACAGTAGTACAAATAAAAAGGGAGGTAACTCATAGCCCTTTTCCTTATCTACAGGTGAATCAATCCATCCTTTCCTCGGTCATGTAATATTGTACATGATGTCGATTGTAAATGAAGGCACTTACCCCTCTTTTGAAAATCGATAAACAGATGAAATGTTTTCAATACTTTACATACCCTCCAAGGAATGAGTGCAGAAAAGAGATTTATACTTCATTTTTTATATACAATAGAACAGCTTATTTCGATTATCGATTTTAAATTTTTCCGTCATTTTAATGGACGAGATCACTCCGTACAATAGTCGAGCCACAGGCCGGCCCGGGTAAACAGACACGACCTACTCGATCGCCTTTGTGAGCATGTCCGTTGTCCGTGAATAGGAAAAGCTTCCCGAGTAATTAGAGGTAAATGGGTATATGTCAGCTATACAAAGGCTGGAAATTAACGCTTTTTATACGTATTGTCAGTCTCGCGTCATAATATTTGGCAAAGAGAAATTATAGCATTATATTGCGGGACCTAACGGGTGGGTGGCCGTCTAACTAACGCACGTGATTAACAGAGTGACAAGGCAAACGTTGCTAATATTGCCGGTGAGTTTTTAGGGTTGTTAAAGATCGATAATTGAGATGATTAACTTTTTTATGTGGGAACATCGTGTGCATGAAATGTGCAGCGTGTTTCCGACAGTCACGTGACATTACATTGATGGGCGGATGCCTCAGTATTGACAACGGGAAAACTGAAGTAACTCAGTCCGAAAAAAGAACAAAAATAAGTGATGTAGGAAGGAAGTTACATTCCATCACAATCACCATTCCTCATGATATACAATTACATCTTCTATCCCCGAGACTACAAAGTACCACCCTCTGTCACATGCCTTACCCCCGAAACTACAAAGTACTCCTCCCCGGTCACATCCCCTACCCCAGAGACTACAAATTACCCCTCCCCGTCACATCCTCTACCCCAGAGACTACAAAGTACCCCTCCCCGTCACATTCTGTACCCCCGAGGCTACTGATTACCCCTCCCCGTCACATCCTCTACCCCCGCGACTACAAATTACCCCTCCCCGTCACATCCTGTACCCCCGAGGCTACAGACTACCCCTCCCCGTCATATCCTGTACCCCCGAGACTACAAATTACCCCTCCCCGTCACATCCAGTACCCCCGAGGCTACAGATTACCCCTCCCCGTCACATCCTCTACCCCCGAGACTACAAATTACCCCTCCACGTCACATCCTGTACCCCAGAGACTACAAATTACCCCTCTCCGTCACATCCTGTACCCCAGAGACTACACATTACCCCTCCCCGTCACATCCTGTACCCCCGAGGCTACAGATTACCCCTCCCCGTCACATCCTGTACCCCCGAGACTACAAATTACCCCTCCCCGTCACATCCTGTACCCCCGAGACTACCCAGTACCCCTCCCCGTCACATCCTGTACCCCCGAGACTACAAATTACCCCTCCCCGTCACATCCTCTACCCCCGAGACTACAAATTACCCCTCCCCGTCACATCCTGTACCCCCGGGGCTACAGATTACCCCTCCCCGTCACATCCTGTACCCCCGAGACTACAAATTACCCCTCCCCGTCACATCCTGTACCCCCGAGACTACAAAGTACCCCCGAGACTACAAAGTACCCCTCCCCGTCACATCCTGTACCCCCGAGACTAAAAAGTACCCCTCCCCGTCACATCCTGTACCCCCGAGACTACAAATTACCCCTCCCCGTCACATCCTGTACCCCCGAGACTACAAAGTACCCCTCCCCGTCACATCCTGTACCCCCGAGACTACAAATTACCCCTCCCCGTCACATCCTGTACCCCCGAGACTACAGATTACCCCTCTTCTATTGTGAAGTACTGACACTAAAACCTTCAGATTTTGTCATTGCTCTCCTACTTTCCTGATGACTTAAACGAAATCAATTTCATTTTACTGAAGCGATTTTTGTTAAGTAAGCAGGTTACAAAGTCGCTCACGTGGCTGTTCATCGTTTAGACGAGAAACAAAGGATCGCTGATGTGTGACGGAGATCTCGATACTATCACAGATGTACCTCGATTTCTCGCAAAAAGGCCGCCATGTTGTCAATTTGAATAATTTTCAGACAGTTTCAAATAAAAAAATCGCTGCATTAAAAGTTAATGAGTATTTTATCAATCTTTAAAATAGATATTGCTGAAAGTAGGCTTTGATTTCTGTCGTAATGGGTGTGTTATTGGGAGTGTACTATTGTCATCACTCGCCGTTAAACAGTTATCACTCACACATGTACCTCAATAGTCTAAATGTGATATGACATTTACTATCTAAACAGAGAAATAAACATCTTCAAAGATATTGTCAGAGTACTCGCTTTACGTGTCAATTCCGCCGATAATTTTAATTACTGAAATGATGATTTTAATTTGTTATATCAGTATTAAGACAAATTGAAACAGCCAATCATTAAAATTTGATGTTATCTGTAAAACCGTTTTAAGTATTTGATTAGGACGGTTATGTGACTTAACAACCACCAACAACATCACTGTGTGTTTTAATTCCAGATACATAGTCTTAATTATCATACCTTACAACATACACAACAGACCTTCATTTTATTGCTTGCTTTCCCCAATAATTACTTAGATATTCTATTTACAAAGATAAAACATGTGAGGAGATGAATGTCACACGGGTTTATTTATTTTTCTATCCTTTCAGTTTCTTAAATTAATTTCGCAAATCTTTGGAAACTTTTTGTCTTCTCTTTGACTGTTGGGTCAAAGTGAGAATCAAACAGCTGCATGCTTTCTCAACAGAAACTATGGGAGTAGATGATTTGTAAAATCATACGAAATAACTTTAAAAACTGTTATTACCTGTATATCACTGTTATTACCTGTATAGTGTATGTAACTGTTATTACCTGTATATAACTGTTATTACCTGTATAGTGTATATAACTGTTATTACCTGTACAGTGTATATAACTGTTATTACCTGTATAGTGTATATAACTGTTATAACCTGTACAGTGTATATAACTGTTATTACCTGTATAGTGTATATAACTGTTATTACCTGTACAGTGTATATAACTGTTATATACAGTGTATATAACTGTTATTACCTGTATAGTGTATATAACTGTTATTACCTGTATAGTGTATATAACTGTTATTACTTGTAGTGTATATAACTGTTATTACCTGTATCGTGTATTTAACTGTTATTACATGTACAGTGTATATAACTGTAATTACCTGTATATAACTGTTATTACCTGTAGTGTATATATAACTGTTATTACCTGTACAGTATATATAACTGTTATTACCTGTACAGTGTATATAACCGTTATTACCTGTATAGTGTATATAACTGTTATTATATGTACAGTGTATATAACTGTTATTACCTGTATAGTGTATATAACTGTTATTACATGTACAGTGTATATAACTGTTATTACATATATAGTGTATATAACTGTTATTACCTGTACAGTGTATATAACTGTTATTACCTGTATAGTGTATATAACTGTTATTACTTGTATAGTGTATATAACTGTTATTACCTGTACAGTGTATATAACTGTTATTACCTGTACAGTGTATATAACTGATATTACCTGTATAGTGTATATTACTGTTATTACCTGTATAGTGTATATAACTGTTATTACCTGTACAGTGTATATAACTGTTCTTACCTGTATAGTGTATATAACTGTTATTACTTGTATAGTGTATATAACTGTTATTACCTGTACAGTGTATATAACTGTTATTACCTGTACAGTGTATATAACTGATATTACCTGTATAGTGTATATTACTGTTATTACCTGTATAGTGTATATAACTGTTATTACCTGTACAGTGTATATAACTGTTCTTACCTGTACAGTGTATATAACTGTTATTACCTGTATAGTGTATATAACTGTTATTACCTGTATAGTGTATATAACTGTTATTACCTGTATAGTGTATATAACTGTTATTACCTGTACAGTGTATATAACTGTTATTACCTGTATAGTGTATATAACTGTTATTACCTGTACAGTGTATATAACTGTTATTACCTGTATAGTGTATATAACTTATTATCTGTATAGTGTATATAACATATTTGAATATTAAATCAATCGCTGAGATATTTTGCCATCTTTTAAACATAGAAAATTCAGCAAAAACTGATCTGCCAAATATGTTAATTATATAAGATATCTGTATTTCAATCACAACCTACTGTCATATATAATTTATTGACTGTGTAATAAAACCTCTTTAATGATTCTATCGCGTTTATTACAAAAATGTACGGATGGTTATGTATTTATATGAACAAGTCACCGTTCATATATATCATATTGCATGTGTAGCGTGCATTGGACGCACGCGCACTCAACAATGATCAGGCTTGGTTAGTACACGTTAACTTTAATTATTTACGAAGATATAAATTCACAAATGACACGCTCAGGTAGTTAAATCAATTTACCTGTCTACAGGCATGAGATAGAGATACTTCGGCAAACGAACCAATGATGAAACAAACAACATTGTCATCAGCAGGAAAATTATATCCTCGTAGTTTTCTGCATGGCTTGGCACGTGCTTGGCTGTTGTTGTGTACTATAGTACCGAAACTGTCGAATTGTCTTGTAAACGTCACGTGGTCATTTCAAAAATGTCATTTATACTTTGTAAGGGAGTGAAGAAATTTTCTCGTGTACTCGTCGGTTATGAAATCTCTGACACGAGAGCATTTAAATAAAGCCGACGGAAAAAACACTTTATTGAAATTACTGCGATTCCGTTTGATGACGTCATCTTGCATGATATTTTTCAAAGATGAACTGCATCCGAAACTTATTTCGGGCTTTTCTGGTCCGAAACATATGTCGGGCTTTTCCGGTCCGAATTATTTCGCGCTGAATTCAATCATAAGATTTCAAATCGATTGATTTGAGTTCTTTCTAAAATTATGCCAACGTAACTATACATGTCTAACCGATGAAAACCAAATTTTCACCTTATACTTCATTAAGAAAGTGTCCGTTTTGTTCAATTAGAAGTTTGAATCAACCGCCAATATCCCCTTATCATTAGCTGTAGACAATTAATGACATATCCGCGGAATGCCTGTAACATGCGCAATACAACGATGTATATATTCGTGATCTGTCACTTGAGTCGGGTTTAGTTAGAAATATGAGATCATCCATATTTTACCGCCACAATTTTCCGATATGATCTAACAGTTACACCCACCTGCAGACAACTGACAACAATTCACAAGTAAAATATTCCAAAGCCATGTTGTGCTTAATCACTTCTACATGTTTTCTCTGACCTGTTTTTTTTTTTGTTTTTGTTTTTGTTTTTTTGTTATTTTTTTTTCAAAGTAAAGTGGTTTGGTAGAGAAGTAAAGAGGAAATTTGTAGCACACTTGTAAATAAAGTGGTTTGGTAGAGAAGTAAAGAGGAAATTTGTAGCACACTTGTAAATAAAGTGGTTTGGTAGAGATGTAAAGAGGAAATTTGCAGCACACTTGTAAATAAAGTGGTTTGGTAGAGATGTAAAGAGGAAATTTGCAGCACACTTGTAAATAAAGTGGTTTGGCAGAAATGTTAGGAGGAAATTTGCATCATACTTGTAAATAAAGTGGTTTGGCAGAAATGTTAGGAGGAAATTTGCATCATACTTGTAAATAAAGTGGTCTGGTAGAGAGATTAGGAGGAAATTTGCAGCATACTTGTAAATAAAGTGGTTTGGTACAGATTTAGAGAGGAAATTTGTCGAACATTGGTAGGGAAAATGGTTTGGTAGAGATTTGGGGACAGAGATTTCTCGCACACTTCTAGGGAGGAAATTGATGAAAAGGAAAGAGAAAACCTTCAAAATCGATAAAACAACGTCAATGCCAGGTTCCCAAATGATAGTCGTGTTAATTACAGCAAAACCGCTAGGATCAGTAAGTGGAACCAAACTCACCAAACTTCACATTGCATTAGGAATCATTGTTTCCTGTGGAATAAGTGTTGCGACAAAGCCTTTAGCGCCATGTCGGTCAGATGTCTATATCGGTCACATACACAAATGTACGTCCTGTTCATGAGAACAAACACAAAGTATTTATCTAGTTGTGACAAAGTCAATAACATACATTGAGGAAGCAGAATTATTACTATATAAAATGGAAAATTCACAATATGAATTTAAATTCACCAGGGCGATCATACAAATCTCAACGTTGATTTAGAGGGAGACATTCCTGGTAGACTTTAGTGGGAAAGAGGTTAACGGAGGAAATCTGTTAAATTAACTGATGGGAGGGGAAGACAGAGATTGGACGAGAGGGCACTTGTCTGTTGAGCTGGGAGGGTAACCTGTCATAGGTTGTTATGATTGAGTCCATCTGCCACATAGAAGACTACAGGTCGAGTAATAGGCTAGTGATATAGATTGTAACATAAACAGATTGGTAAGATCGGTACGGGGACGTGACATACACAATATTATAACAGGTGCGCGCTTAGTTTACCGAAAATGCAAACTATACAAAGATAATATTATTACACTTAAAAGTTAGGTGGACATATTGACACTAGGTTATATAACAAAGTTAACATAAGTTGTCCAACCTGTACCTTATCTATGTGACTTTATGGAATCATTAATGACACCGAATGGAAAACACACTGACTACACTAGAAAGGCTTCACCAGAACACGTTGTCGTGTTTGTGAAGTGTTCGTGGACATCTGGACACGACCTTGAACATTGAACGGGTTTAACGGGTTATGACACCGATCAATAATCTTCACTTCTATGTATAACTCTTTATATATAGACTTCGATATATACATAATTCGTTTATCCCGAAATATAACATTGCATAATATATGTGAACATCGAAACTGAACGGGATATCGACATTTTTTTCTAATGCTGCATAGTTCTCTTTGTGTTCACACATAACCCTTCGGCAGAACCATTGTTTTCTGTGTGTTCACACATAACCCTTCGGCAGAACCATTGTTTTCTGTGTGTTCACACATAACCCTTCGGCAGAACCATTGTTTTCTGTGTGTTCACACAAAACCCTTCGGCAGAACCATTGTTTTCTGTGTGTTCACACATAACCCTTCGGCAGAACCATTGTTTTCTGTGTGTTCACACATAACCCTTTGGCAGAACCATTGTTTTCTGTGTGTTCACACATAACCCTTTGGCAGAACCATTGTTTTCTGTGTGTTCACACATAACCCTTTGGCAGAACCAATGTTTATCCGAATCCTGACTTGTGGAACATTGTTCACGTTCTGTGTACCGTGTAAAAGTTGTTTTCTCTCAAAATTGTTATGATTTTGGACTTCTAAGATTAATATACTTGTATAAGGAGAGACAAACACATCGTATATATATTAACTAGGTCGTATGATAGCGTTAGGGTACGAGAAAGTAAAACTACATCATGGAAGGTTGTCTCTAAAACATACATCACGATAAACATCTAAGTCCGCGTGTAGTTACATGACATCACTGAAATCACTTTGTATTACTTGCGATAAATACAAGCTCATCTTTTCCTCCGCTTATTAACATTTTAAAATTAGCGCTCAATAATCCACTCCTTTGTCTAAACAACCAATATCAACGTAGAAAATTTACTTTATCGTATCTAAACTTGTAATTATATACTAAATTATAGTGGTGCTCATTAGTGCATGTTACAAAAATATCTTAAAATACCATTTGAAAGACAATAATTGCGGATTTAATTGCTAGAAATTGTACTTTTAGTTTCATTTGACAATTGAATTGACGTTGGGTTTTTAAAACGAAACAAATAAAATAGCTAAACTTAAGATCTACGGTAGTTACCTATAGAATTACCGTAACAACAATGGATGACCCCTAATTATGATAATGACTATACCTTAGCATTGTCTGTCGTGTCAAAAGGTCACGTCTTACTCACAGCTGAAGGTCATAACTAGCAGAAATACCTCGCAAACTTATTAAGATTCCGTATCAAACAGAAAGGCACCATAAAGAAACTTCCGAAATTGTTTAAAATTTTTAGAAATTTCGTCAAAAATAATGCCTCAGAAAGTTAAGTGACTAAGACATAATGATCATAATTCTACAGTTAAGGACTGTCTCGTGTCGCTTATCTTTCTGATGATATCACAAGAACACGATATCGGAATCGGTTCGTGTCAAACAGATTATTCAGAAAAAATATGAAAATGAATCATCTTCAATTTTCGATAAATATGTAATAAATATTAGGTACTAGTAACTGAATTGACTACAATTACAACTTTACTAAACATTAACTCATCGCCCTGTTATGTTGTAGCAATATTGAAAACATTCATATGATAGATCTGAATGATAATTGATAATTATCAATACATATAGATAATAATCAAACTACGGCGACAAATGTTAGACTCCTCCGGTAATGTAGAAGGAATCAAGTTCCTTCAGGACAAACACTGGGGTGGACAAATGTTAGACTCCTCCGGTAATGTAGAAGGAATCAAGTTCCTTCAGGACAAACATTGGGGTGGACAAATGTTAGACTCCTCCGGTAATGTAGAAGGAATCAAGTTCCTTCAGGACAAACACTGGGGTGGACAAATGTTAGACTCCTCCGGTAATGTAGAAGGAATCAAGTTCCTTCAGGACAAACACTGGGGTGGACAAATGTTAGACTCCTCCGGTGATGTAGAAGGAATCAAGTTCCTTCAGGACAAACACTGGGGTGGACAAATGTTAGACTCCTCCGGTAATGTAGAAGGAATCAAGTTCCTTCAGGACAAACACTGGGGTGGACAAATGTTAGACTCCTCCGGTAATGTAGAAGGAATCAAGTTCTTTCAGGACAAACACTGGGGTGGAGGGACGGAAATCAAGTTCTTTCAGGACAAACACTGGGGTGGACAAATGTTAGACTCCTCCGGTAATGTAGAAGGAATCAAGTTCTTTCAGGACAAACATTGGGGTGGACAAATGTTAGACTCCTCCGGTAATGTAGAAGGAATCAAGTTCCTTCAGGACAAACACTGGGGTGGACAAATGTGTAGAAGGAATCAAGTTCCTTCCTCCTGGGGTGGGTGTAATGTAGAAGGAATCAAGTTCCTTCAGGACAAACACTGGGGTGGACAAATGTTAGACTCCTCCGGTGATGTAGAAGGAATCAAGTTCCTTCAGGACAAACACTGGGGTGGACAAATGTTAGACTCCTCCGGTAATGTAGAAGGAATCAAGTTCTTTCAGGACAAACATTGGGGTGGACAAATGTTAGACTCCTCCGGTAATGTAGAAGGAATCAAGTTCCTTCAGGACAAACACTGGGGTGGACAAATGTTAGACTCCTCCTGGGGTAATGTAGAAGGAATCAAGTTCCTTCAGGACAAACACTGGGGTGGACAAATGTTAGACTCCTCGGTAATGTAGAAGGAATCAAGTTCTTTCAGGACAAACATTGGGGTGGACGGTAATGTAGAAGGAATCAAGTTCCTTCAGGACAAACACTGGGGGGACAAATGAGTAATGTAGAAGGAATCAAGTTCCTTCAGGACAAACACTGGGGTGGAGGGACAGAAATCAAGTTCCTCCAGGACAAACACTGGGGTGGAGGGACGGAAATCAAGTTCCTCCAGGACAAATACAGTGGTCAGGTCAGGCTATTGACTAAACCTAACATCAAATAACATTTTAAACTTCATTTCAACACCTAAATTTCGGAGTGGCAAGACTTATGAGTATAAAGAAGATCACGAAATTTCTTCCAAACCTTTACATTACAACGATTACAGAGGTCAGTTTTATATCACTATAACACTGTTTTATTACAGACAGCGAACAGTCAATCTGGTCAAAACCTCAATCTAAGTCAATCTAGAGGTTAACAACTGTTTGTGATAATGTTTTCTACGTATGTTATTCACGTGGTAATCATATTTACCACTAGAGTCGGTGGTAAATCTACAAGATGTGAGGATGGTTTCTTGAAATCTTAATGAGAGGAGTGGGAAGTTAGCCACTTTGATGATTTATTTCCGTTTTCTGGAATCTTGGGTGACACACCAGCTTATCGGAAATATTATTTAACATCCCCATATGAAAGACATGTATATCAGCGAGTATCATGCTTTCATAGACATATTTTTTAAAACCATAACTATGTAATACCTATACATACACCTAATGACCCTTCGACTGTGTCACGTGACCCTCGGCCTATCCGCTACCCTATCATACCAATTTCTGCCTCATCAAAGCCCGTAATCGATCACAAGAGAACAAATAATCATTCCGAATCTTAAAAGGCCACGGTGAGAAGTTCCGGTCCTTCCAGGGAGAGGGCACCGCCCCCTATCACCCTCTCTCCAGGAGGACTGTTCAAATCCGTACTATATCTCTACATAAGTCCGTTTGATTGATGGAAACTCACATTAAGATGCGACGAGGGTTGGGTAGTAACCTTCACTCTCTTTGTCAATTGCATAACTAAGTATTTGGGTACTTTCTGCTATCACAATCGCCTGTCCTGTAATCGCTGTTGGTTACCAATCATCTTAGTAATGGCCGTTTCGCGTAGAAACACACCTTCTGATATGTGAATTGCCCTGTGGCGAGAAAAGTAGTTCGCAGCATTGAAGCGGCCTTTTTCATTTTCTGTAATCTATTATGAATCAAACATCGCTGTTTGTTATATTAACGATTTAATTTCACGAGGAAACTACGATAAGATTGATGACCCCAGAAATCGGATATGTATCACTATTTAATTTACTACAATGATTTGACATATTTGGATCAACACTTTACCATCCGACCTGCCCATCAACACACGAGGATAGACATCTCAAAAGTTACTTAACCTGTGCCGACATTCTTTATGACAGAAAAAAACTCTTCCACGTTTTTAAAAGAAAAGTTCCGTGATAAATTTCCAGTATAGAAATATCATTCCATATATGGCATGTCGATCTTCTAAACCATAACAGAAATGTGCATCCTAGTCGTGTAAGGGTTTTACACTGTGCCGGGGTTTTACACTGTGCCGGGGTTTACACTGTGCCACACTGTGCCGGGGTTTACACTGTACCGGGGTTTACACTGTGCCGGGGTGTACGCGGGTTGGAACAGATCGTCTCGGGTTGTCTGAGAATATGCAGGTCCGGAAACTTGATATAGTGCACCTATGTCATTTGGTGGCTATGAATGTTAGTATTTCAATGCGTTTGAATACTTCGTCAGAAATTATACCGACATTTATAGTTTCCGGTAAAACTACAGTAGTGATGAAGCTTGATAATGGGCGGACTGCGTAAAATTATCTTTGTAATTAATACAATATCAGATTGTAAAAGAGACACGGACAGGTCATTTAATTGAAAAGAAAAAAAATTGACATGACACAGTTTTACTCATATAAAAATATGAAATTGGAAGAAATATTGATTTAAAGACAAGAGTTCCATTGTCCCAGATTACTTGTGACAAAATGGCCATGTTGCCGTGTAGTGTACGATGCTAACTGAAAATCTATTTATAACAGACGTTCTCCACTACAGATTTGCCCCATGCCCTACTTTGGTCAAGAGTTGGTCACGGTCAGCGGTAGCGAATCGTCCAGCTACTAAATCCGCTTATCTCAAGATTTTTGTCATATTTTTATTACATTTTTTATGGTCAATCGATATTTCAAGCAATTTTTGTGAATTTTACTCTCGTCATAACGTTGAGATCAACGCGGTCTACCCGAAAAAGGAAGTCTTGGTGTTGTTATGGTCAGTTATTGGCATCGTCATGATGAAATAATCTTTCGAAAAAATAAAAGCAGTTGATAAAAATAGACCAAAAAAGACAAAAAAGGAAATGGGGGGGATGGGGTGCCAAAACCATTATATAGTGCTAAGTAGATAAGCGACGGCTGTGAAGCTCAACTCCCTCGGCGAATCGGTAAGAAAATTATCCGTCTGAAACTTGTATCTATAACGACAACAAATTGAGACTTGATTCAACATAACATGTAATATAGAGAAAAAATATGAATTTACATGTCAGCTTTTGAAAAACAAAACGTCCGCTTAATGAAGCGTAGTCTGTCTGAGGAGGTTTATACCGAATCATGTTTACTGTATCGTGATATTTGGCAGGTGGTAGCTCACGTTTTAATCGCAATCGTGTACTATTACCTAGTCCTGAGGTCGACGTACGTCTGATTCTCTAATTGACAGAGAGAAATAGCATTATGTTCAGGTCTTTTAACGAGTTAGCGTTATATTACTAATAATTTGTGAACCCTCAGCCGTTTCGTTGTCTATAGATCATCATCAAGCTGTCATTGATGTTGGCCATTTCAGCTCGGTCTATTTTATATTGCGTTTAATTTTTGTTCATAAACGTAATGTAAATTTTGTTTCTGAAATGGTTTAACATCAGTGCCGACACGAGAATTTTCCCCGACTGGACTTTAAACCAAAACGAGAGTCGTGCGTCATCAATTTTTTATCCGGCCACAGTTGGCCTAATCAATCGTAGACGCCATCTTGTAACCATACCTGGTATGACGTCACATTATTACGATATCGCCGTTTAAATATATTACAAAAAAATACACAGCTAGAGTCAATGGTGTCATACCCTAGCAACGGTTTTGTCTTAAAACGGAACACTGTAACCATAGAAAAATCACGCGTCGCGATTCCTCGATATTTGATAAACTTGTATCAGGTACGGAAAAAGAAAGCGGTCACATCTAAACCGGAACCTCCGCGCTCTAGACACGTAACTACCTGGTCACACAAGGACTGTCCTACCCGATAGATACGCTAATGACCGACCACACTTCCGGTACAGTGAACGCTGAGTAAATGACCGCAGACATAAATAATAAATTCAGTGACCTGCATGTTTTGGAGACTTAAACAGTAATAACAGAACAATTTCTCGTGTTTATGATTCTAATGTTTTTATAAGGCATTGACTTCTCTATTGGGTGATATTCCAACCTTTGTTCAACAGGTATCATAATGTGTCTGAGGACCGCTCCATCAAACTATTTTGGTCTGTTTGATTCGTGCGACATGTTGGTTCCCATGTACTCCCCGAATTTGTCTGATATGGATAAACTTTGGCCATCAGAGCGCCGATCTCCTCCCCAAGATCTACACACCCGTAGTAACTTGACAACCAAGTACACCTGTAACCCGACTCGCTGGTCTGAGTGTGCAGGTGCTAGTCCTTAGTTTGAAGAAATAGGGTTCATTTATCACATTCTATTAGTGATCAACCAACCGTAGCGACCTCTAGCATACATAGCAGGTACCCGAAATAGACGGGAGGTGGTACACAGATATGATTAAAGTTTGGTAGAGTATTTACACAAAACGAGGCTCTCCACCATCAAAGGTAAACACACCTGGATATTTATGTTTACACACTAGATCGGATTGAGAGTATTATGTGCTACCTTTATATCGTACGACTCCTCTTTCCTAAATGTTTTACATTAAGAAACCAACATACCATTTAAACACGTTTAATGATATAAAGGTGATATGTTTGAAAGCATTCAGTTAATAACGTAATATTAACTCACTTCCTGTAATTTCAAACGTGATTAACTTAATCATATGTGATGTTATCCAGTATATTAATCAACAACGTTATTGTATAAATATAAGGTATAGCCTTAACTCAAACAAATCCTTTTCTCACGATTGAGTTTGGTACCGGAAGTGAGTGAGTAAAACAGCTCCCGACCACTTCCAATATTTTTGTCGCAAGTAAAAGGTACGTCAATCTCTATTAAAGATAAAAAATCAGAATTCATCAAATTGTACAAAAATGATGCAGGATATTAACTAAGAAAGATAAGAGGATTTGAATGCATTGCAAGTTTTCTTGTTTTCATGGTTCCTCTTTATCAAAGAGATTTTAAGTAAACCTCAAATGTGAAATTCTGTAATGGTAGCGGTCACTTCTTAATGACGATTCTCAGGCAGGTGTCTCTCTCGGAAAGACCCTCACTGTGATTCACGCGACAAATACGTATGGGCTTAGGTGTTCCTTCACTGAGAGTCCGAATAAATAGGAAATTCTAAGTATTTTAATGAAGTTTTCCCAACACGAAGGAAGATTAATCAAACACAGAAATAATCAAATACTCTGGGAAACAGGTGACAATATAATCCAAGATATACATATTGTTTCTGCGGGTCCAGTCCAAATTGAAATTTGGTATAAAATTGTTTTCATTTTTGCTCGAGGCGAATTATTCTGCAGAACAGGTAATATTTATATGTGTTTCTCAGGTGTTTGTGAGTCAGAACAGGTATATGATAACACCGGTATCTAATTATGATATTCCTAACTCGTCTCAAAACTACATGTCATACTCACGAACAATTATACTGGTAAAGTATTGTTTAGTTCTAAACCAGTAAATAGACTGACTGCTCTGTACTGATACACCTGTACCTAGACTGACTGATAAACTCTGTCCTGATGTAGGGGTACCTAGACTGACTGACAAGTTCTGTCCTGATGTACGGGTACCTAGACTGACAAACTCTATCCTGATGTACGGGTACCTAGACTGACAAGTTCTGTCCTGATGTACGGGTACCTAGACTGACTGACAAGTTCTGTTCTGATGTACGGGTTCCTAGACTGACAAACTCTGTCCTGATGTACGGGTACCTAGACTGACAAACTCTGTCCTGATGTACGGGTACCTAGACTGACAAACTCTGTCCTGATGTACGGGTACCTAGACTGACAAACTCTGTCCTGATGTACGGGTACCTAGACTGACAAAATCTGTCCTGATGTACGGGTACCTTGAGTGACAAACTCTGTCCTGATGTACGGGTACTTTGAGTGACAAACTATGGCCTGATGTACGGGTACCTAGACTGACAAACTCTGTCCTGATGTACGGGTACCTAGACTGACAAACTCTGTCCTGATGTACGGGTACCTTGAGTGACAAACTCTGTCCTGATGTACGGGTACTTTGAGTGACAAACTATGGCCTGATGTACGGGTACCTAGACTGACAAACTCTGTCCTGATGTACGGGTACCTAGACTGACAAACTCTGTCCTGATGTACGGGTACCTTGAGTGACAAACTCTGTCCTGATGTACGGGTACCTTGAGTGACAAACTCTGTTCTGATGTACGGGTACCTTGAGTGACAAACTATGGCCTGATGTACGGGTACCTAGACTGACAAACTCTGTCCTGATGTACGGGTACCTAGACTGACAAACTCTGTATTGATGTACGGGTACCTTGAGTGACAAACTATGGCCTGATGTACGGGTACCTTGAGTGACAAACTATGGCCTGATGTACGGGTACCTAGACTGACAAACTCTGTCCTGATGTACGGGTACCTTGAGTGACAAACTATGTCCTGATGTACGGGTACCTTGAGTGACAGACTATGGCCTGATGTACGGGTACCTTGAGTGACAGACTATGGCCTGATGTACGGGTACCTTGAGTGACAGACTATGGCCTGATGTACGGGTACCTTGAGTGACAGACTATGACCTGATGTACGGGTACCTTGAGTGACAGACTATGGCCTGATGTACGGGTACCTTGAGTGACAGACTATGGCCTGATGTACGGGTACCTTGAGTGACAGACTATGGCCTGATGCATGAGTACTCAAAGCAGTACATTAAACAATTGATAATGAATTTGATGCTAGTCAGTCACATTCCAAAACAGTACCGTAATTATCACGATAAACGCCATGCTCTGTTCATACATTATTCCTACCAACACTTAATAACAATGAGGTATCTAACACCCATTTTAATATGATAAAATTCCCTTAACTCGTAAACATCAATATCAACTGCTGCCATTATTTACCTACTGTCTCCATCCAAATCATCTAACAATTCTCATTTCCATGTACAATCAATTACTTGTACATCTCGAAGGGATAGGCTTATCATGGCGCGACTTGTGATAAAAAACAGAGCCATTTAAATCAGTCGAGGCTAACATGCATCCACACATATTAATACCGTTATTGCTAGAAATGTAATTATGATCCTCGTTTATTAATTAATTCCCTTTGTAAAATGTTTACATATGTTTGTATGTAATTGCTTCATGAATTATACAGATTATGTGAGATGATTTTAAAACCTGACGATATTTTGAGTTTATCAATTAGCTGGGGATTATATTAGTGTAACCATTTAGATAGTACTTCTCACCTTCCTCGTCACTAACCATGCGTTTTTATTCCGTTACAAGTGAAAGACCGGTGCAATATAATTCCAGACCATATTCCCGGTTATTCCGATCGGTAAATTTCAAATCTGTTTTAAACAATTGCAAATGTTGGTGTTTTTCTTCTAATTGTCCTATTTTCGAGTATTGTAACCGAGGTCATTATTCATTTCGATGACTCCGCTAGGAATCGAACCCGAATCCTATATTTTCTACCCACATGAACTGTAAAAGTAAGTCGACTCTGACCCGACCTCAGTATCTCAACCTCGACGTTGCTAAGAAACTACCGCCATTTTCTGTTGTAACGCCGGTGAAGTTTTACGTGCTGTGATTTCGCCCTTTTACTTCCCCATAATAAAGAGGGGGAAAATACCAAATAAATAAGGGTTAAAAATCACAACACAGACCATGGCGCTAACTGATCCAATACGTCATACCGTTTAGATAAGTCACGTGACGTTGGTAAATCCGGGACCTGTCCCCTGGGAAAAAGAACCGACTTCCTATATCCGATATATTGTCAGGCTCGGGTCAGACCTAATCGTCCCTATTGTTACAATACTGTATGTTCTCTTATCAGCCACAAAGGTTGCAAATGATTGTTGTCTCCTTACAATAGCGCCCTCCAGGATAATCTCGACCACGATCTTTTCATGATGACGAAACTTATTAAACATGTCTGGCGCAAACTTTTGTAACAATTTACTAGGGAGGGAGACCTTGTTCTGGCGCTGTACCGGAGGCGATAAGCAGTTAAACCCTTCGATGATTGGAGGTCTTGGTAATGTGTATTAATTTGGTATTGTCGTATCATTAACGATACATTTTATAAGATCTGAAATAAGAAGTAAAACAATTAGTAATGAAACATTAAAATCAGAAGTATGTCACCCAAACAACGCATCTTTACCGGAAATGTCCGAAGTTATTCAACGGTAAACAATCGAAAATGACCAAAGTTATTCGACTCTAAACAATCGGAAATGGTCGAAGTTATCCGACTGTAAATAATCGGAAATGGCCGAAGTTATCCGACTGTAAATAATCGGAAATGGCCGAAGTTATCCGACTCTAGAGAACCACCTCATGCTGGTGTAACACGAGTCCTAACTTAACATACACGATAAAACGTTTTGCTGACCCAAGTGATCATTCCCTTGTATGTGTCTGCTTGTAACTTTGTATCCGCATTTCATGTAAAACGCTCTTTTGAAAGCAGTGTTTTTTTAGCAATAATTATGTTGTTGCATACAACACGTCAATGCTTTCTGACCATGAAAGTTTACTGAGGAGTAAACATTATGAAAAGTGTTGCGGAAATAGAACTTTTTTATTTCTGAATCAATGCAGAGGTTTTTTTTTTTAAATTTTTATCCATCCGTCATGCATAAGGTTGTGTACACCTCGTACCATCCATGAATTCTAATTCTGGTCTGTAACTTCTGTTAAAATGGACATTAAAAGTTACAGAAACATGGCTTTTCTGTCATCGCGACATCACCGTTAACTTTGATCTAGCCCATTATTAACATTCAACTTCAATAGTGAATGGCGATTCAGCATACTCGCTTTATAGAAAGAAACCCCGTTGAGACAGTGTGATATAAAGAAACCGCTTCAACAATGGCCGATTATCAAAAACTTTTCAGGCGCGGCGTTTTATGAGGCCTATATACGCCTACTTTCCGATAGCTGTGAATGAGATTTAATTTTTAAGTAGATACAAAAATAGGACATTTTAATATGTATTGACACAAAACTGGTTTTTGTGAATTCAATTTTGTATTTAATAATTACTTCTTTTTCTCTTTCAAATAATCAAACACTTCTATAGAACGAAAACCGATTTTCTTTTTTTTTTATAAAAGTGTTTTTTTCGGTTTGCTCTGCCCCCGTTTGGCAATATTGACTCACCGGCAGATTGACACCGTCATCACGCACCGGGGAACGACATTGGTAGGACTAACCCAGTCCTCAGTGCCCTCCCCATCAATTGTGATAGAGTTGTCAAAAAAGAAATTAACTGACATTGATGAAGGGCCTTGACCAACATTGGGTTTTAATGATAAAAAATATCATCTAACTAACAAAAGGTTGGAGGTTTCTCATAAAACTTAATATGGGGTCTTTAAACTTGCGTTTTTGAAAAAAAAAAGATTAAACCAAACAGGAAATATTTTGTTTACTCAAAATTAAATTTTACAGTCACAGAACCGCGTTTCAACATTACAACTTTTTGTTAAAACATATTTAGTGATTATGTAAGATCAGATCTCTCCTGATTATTAAAGGAATTTCAATAGCAACAAACACTTTCTATCGTAAGTAATCTCTCTGAAATTAGTTTTAGTATGTAAATACAAGTTAGGCTTTTACTTCACCTGTTATTGAACTATGAAGATGTTATTCAGATACATAAATTGTTTTCCGAATATCCGTAAATATATTTTTATTAAATTATGAAATGTCAAGTATGCAAATTTAGCGATAATGTTACTGAATGTACCAGCCATGAGGTACACAGTTTAACGACACGAAACACACGATAAAGCTACAGACTAGATAACACGAGTATCTTTGCTTACTTAGGCCGGTACTGCGTCATTATCGACACTTGGTACATTAAGAGCTTCTGACGATTCCAGAAGGGCCTACCCAATTATAACTGTCATGTTTAGGAGGAAACTCTCGTCTAGGCGGTCTCCCTTGCGAGATCGCGATGACATAATTCGTTCGGTCCACAGGTGCGAATATCACAGGTAATTGCGCTTCATTAGTGTTGCGAAAATTGGCGCCATTTATTCAATGTCCGGGTGTGCCAGTAATTGTGGAAAGTAGTGAACACCACTGACCGTTAGTAACCACTCGCCCTTAATAATGAAACATCACTGTCAACTTGATAAAACGTGAATTAGATGTGAGAAGTTGACCCTTGTCTGTCTGTTAATACAGGCTATATACTAATTAATGACATCCATAGAACCATGTACAGTTTATTTTAATTAGTTCTGTTTTACTTACTGCAGATAATTAGCGTTAAGAGACATATTTGTGAGTATGAACTTGACCATGCAAGATCACGAACGGAACTATTAGCGATATGGTCAAGTCTTAATGGTTTGTGTGTGGGCAGTGACCAAACTGTCGTACATATAGTGATAACAAGGTACAGAACAAAGGAACATTGACCGGGCATCAAATGTTGTCCACACTTAGGTATTGCTGACCAGCATGTAGGGCGAAATACTAAGCTTGATAGAAAGGACTGAAAAAAACCGATTTCTGTCGTAAAGCCACAGTACCGACTTTGATTTGTAAAAATACAAAATATATCAGAGAACTCACATACTTTACTGAGAAGAATAACAGTTCTCCGTGTCACTATGGCTAAGTCTATCCATCCCTTGTTAAAGATGAGAAGTTTTCATACCACGCTTACACAGGTAGATTCTGGTATGTGTGATACCACGCTTACATAGGTAGATTCTGGTATGTGTGATACCACGCTTACACAGGTAGATTCTGGTATGTGTGATACCACGCTTACACAGGTAGATTCTGGTATGTGTGATACCACGCTTACACAGGTAGATTCTGGTAAGTGTGATACCACGCATACACAGGTAGATTCTGGTATGTGTGATACCACGCTTACACAGGTAGATTCTGGTATGTGTGATACCACGCTTACATAGGTAGATTCTGGTATGTGTGATACCAAGCTTACACAGGTAGATTCTGGTATGTGTGATACCAAGCTTACACAGGTAGATTCTGGTAATTGTGATACCAAACTTACACAGGTAGATTCTGTTACGTGTGATACCAAGCTTACACAGGTAGATTCTGTTAAGTGTGATATTAAGCTTACACAGGTATATTCTGATATGTGTGATAACCAAGCTTACACAGGTACATTCGGGCAAGTGTGATACCAAGCTTACACAGGTAGATTCTGGTACGTGTGATACCAAGCTTACACAGGTAGATTCTGTTATGTGTGATACCAAGCTTACACAGATAGATTCTGGTAAGTGTCATACCAAGCTTACACAGGTAGATTCTGTTAAGTGTGATATTAAGCTTACACAGGTAGATTCTGTTAAGTGTGATATTAAGCTTACACAGGTAGATTCTGTTACGTGTGATACCAAGCTTACACAGGTAGATTCTGCTACGTGTGATACCAAGCTTACACAGGTAGATTCTGGTATGTGTGATACCAAGCTTACACAGGTAGATTCTGGTATGTGTGATACCAAGCTTACACAGGTAGATTCTGATATGTGTGATACCAAGCTTACACAGATAGATTCTGGTAAGTGTCATACCAAGCTTACACAGGTAGATTCTGGTATGTGTGATACCACGCTTACACAGGTAGATTCTGGTAAGTGTCATACCAAGCTTACACAGGTAGATTCTGGTATGTGTGATACCACCACGCTTACACAGGTAGATTCTGGTATGTGTGATGCCAAGCTTACACAGGTAGATTCTGGTAAGTGTGATACCAAGCTTACACAGGTAGATTCTGGTATGTGTGATACCAAGCTTACACAGGTAGATTCTGGTATGTGTGATACCAAGCTTACACAGGTAGATTCTGGTATGTGTGATACCAAGCTTACACAGGTAGATTCTGGTATGTGTGATACCAAGCTTACACAGGTAGATTCCGTTAAGTGTGATACCAAGCTTACACAGGTAGATTCTGGTATGTGTGATACCACGCTTACACAGGTAGATTCTGTTAAGTGTGATACCAAGCTTACACAGGTAGATTCTGGTATGTGTGATACCAAGCTTACACAGGTAGATTCTGGTATGTGTGATACCAAGCTTACACAGGTAGATTCTGGTATGTGTGATACCACGCTTACACATGTAGATTCTGGTATGTGTGATACTAAGCTTACACAGGTAGATTCTGGTATGTGTGATACCAAGCTTACACAGGTAGATTCTGTTAAGTGTGATACCAAGCTTACACAGGTAGATTCTGGTATGTGTGATAGCAAGCTTACACAGGTAGATTCTGGTATGTGTGATACCAAGCTTACACAGGTAGATTCTGTTACGTGTGATACCAAGCTTACACAGGTAGATTCTGGTATGTGTGATACCAAGCTTACACAGGTAGATTCTGGTATGTGTGATACCAAGCTTACACAGGTAGATTCTGTTAAGTGTGATACCAAGCTTACACAGGTATATTCTGATATGTGTGATACCAAGCTTACACAGATAGATTCTGGTAAGTGTCATACCAAGCTTACACAGGTAGATTCTGGTATGTGTGATACCAAGCTTACACAGGTAGATTCTGGTATGTGTGATACCAAGCTTACACAGGTAGATTCTGGTATGTGTGATACCAAGCTTACACAGGTAGATTCTGGTATGTGTGATACCAAGCTTACACAGGTAGATTCTGTTAAGTGTGATATTAAGCTTACACAGGTAGATTCTCTTAAGTGTGATATCAAGCTTACACAGGTATATTCTGATTATGTGTGATACCAAGCTTACACAGATAGATTCTGGTAAGTGTCATACCAAGCTTACACAGGTAGATTCTGGTAAGTGTGATACCAAGCTTACACAGGTAGATTCTGTTACTTGTGATACCAAGCTTACACATGTAGATTCTGGTATGTGTGATACCAAGCTTACACAGGTAGATTCTGGTATGTGTGATACCAAGCTTACACAGGTAGATTCTGGTACGTGTGATACCAAGCTTACACAGGTAGATTCTGGTATGTGTGATACCAAGCTTACACAGGTAGATTCTGGTATGTGTGATACCAAGCTTACACAGGTAGATTCTGGTATGTGTGATACCAAGCTTACACAGGTAGATTCTGGTATGTGTGATACCAAGCTTACACAGGTAGATTCTGGTATGTGTGATACCAAGCTTACACAGGTAGATTCTTTTAAGTGTGATACCAAGCTTACACAGGTAGATTCTGTTATGTGTGATACCAAGCTTGATTCTGGTATGTGTGATACCAAGCTTACACAGGTAGATTCTGGTATGTGTGATATTCTGGTATGTGTGATACCACACTTAGGTAGATTCTGGTAAGTGTCATACCAAGCTTACACAGGTAGATTCTGGTAAGTGTGATACCAAGCTTACACAGGTAGATTCTGATACTTGTGATACCAAGCTTACACAGGTAGATTCTGGTATGTGTGATACCAAGCTTACACAGGTAGATTCTGTGATACCAAGCTTACACAGGTAGATTCTGTGTGATAGCTTACACAGGTAGCTGGTAAGTGTTACACAGGTAGATTCTGGTATGTGTGATACCAAGCTTACACAGGTAGATTCTGTTAAGTGTGATATTAAGCTTACACAGGTATATTCTGATATGTGTGATACCAAGCTTACACAGGTAGATTCTGGTACGTGTGATACCAAGCTTACACAGGTAGATTCTGGTATGCGTGATACCAAGCTTACACAGGTAGATTCTGGTATGTGTGATACCAAGCTTACACAAGTAGATTCTGGTATGTGTGATACAAAGCTTACACAGGTAGATTCTGGTATGTGTGATACCAAGCTTACACAGGTAGATTCCGTTAAGTGTGATACCAAGCTTACACAGGTAGATTCTGGTATGTGTGATACCAAGCTTACACAGGTAGATTCTGGTATGTGTGATACCAAGCTTACACAGGTAGATTCTGTTAAGTGTGATACCAAGCTTACACAGGTAGATTCTGGTAAGTGTGATACCAAGCTTACACAGGTAGATTCTGGTATGTGTGATACCAAGATTACACAGGTATGTGTGATTCTGGTATGTGTGATACCAAGCTGGTATGTGTGATACCAAGCTTACACAGGTAGATTCTGGTATGTGTGATACCAAGCTTACACCGGTAGATTCTGTTAAGTCTGATACCAAGCTTACACAGGTAGATTCTGGTAAGTGTGATACCAAGCTTACACAGGTAGATTCTGATACTTGTGATACCAAGCTTACACAGGTAGATTCTGGTATGTGTGATACCAAGCTTACACAGGTAGATTCTGGTATGTGTGATACCAAGCTTACACAGGTAGATTCTGGTATGTGTGATACCAAGCTTACACAGGTATATTCTGGTATGTGTGATACCAAGCTTACACAGGTAGATTCTGGTATGTGTGATACCAAGCTTACACAGGTAGGTATGTGTGATACACAAGCTTACACAGGTAGATTCTGGTAGTGTACCAAGCTTGTAGATTCTGGTATGTGTGATAGCAAGCTTACACAGGTAGATTCTGGTATGTGTGATACCAAGCTTACACAGGTAGATACTGTTACGTGTGATACCAAGCTTACACAGGTAGATTCTGTTACGTGTGATACCAAGCTTACACAGGTAGATTCTGGTATGTGTGATACCACGCTTACACAGGTAGATTCTGGTATGTGTGATACTAAGCTTACACAGGTAGATTCTGGTATTTGTGATACCAAACTTACATAGGTAGATTCCGTTAAGTGTGATACCAAGCTTACACAGGTAGATTCTGTTACGTGTGATACCAAGCTTACACAGGTAGATTCTGTTACGTGTGATACCAAGCTTACACAGGTAGATTCTGTTACGTGTGATACCAAGCTTACACAGGTAGATACTGTTACGTGTGATACCAAGCTTACACAGGTAGATACTGTTACGTGTGATACCAAGCTTACACAGGTAGATTCTGTGATAAAAAACTTACACGATATAATATCAAAATGAGACTCACACACCGTTCTATCCTGATGAATATGTATAAATCCTCCACAGTATTGATAAACCCGTTATTAATACGATCTGGTATTGTCTTAAACTCTACATCTGTTTCCTCTGATCAATAATAAATCGATTTCATTGTATCAATGGAAAGATTGCTACATTGTGTATGTGACAGATGATAAACCACGGATGTTGGACTAGTTAATTAGTTACATGTTATTTGTAAATGATTTGAGAGTAAAACATTAGTTACACGTGATATGTACATGAGAGTAAATCATTAGTTACACGTGATATGTACGTGAGAGTAAAACATTAGTTACACGTGATATGTACATGAGAGTAAAACATTAGTTACACGTCATATGTACATGAGAGTAAAACATTAGTTACACGTCATATGTACATGAGAGTAAAACATTAGTTACACGTCATATGTACGTGAGAGTAAAACATTAGTTACACGTCATATGTACATGAGAGTAAAACATTAGTTACACGTGATATGTACGTGAGAGTAAAACATCAGTTACACGTGATATGTACATGAGAGTAAAACATCAGTTACACGTGATATGTACATGAGAGTAAAACATTAGTTACACGTGATATGTACATGAGAGTAAAACATCAGTTACACGTGATATGTACGTGAGAGTAAAACATCAGTTACACGTCATATGTACATGAGAGTAAAACATTAGTTACACGTCATATGTACATGAGAGTAAATCATTAGTTACACGTGATATGTACGTGAGAGTAAAACATCAGTTACACGTGATATGTACGTGAGAGTAAAACATTAGTTACACGTCATATGTACATGAGAGTAAAACATTAGTTACACGTGATATGTACATGAGAGTAAATCATTAGTTACACGTGATATGTACGTGAGAGTAAAACATCAGTTACACGTCATATGTACATGAGAGTAAAACATTAGTTACACGTGATATGTACATGAGAGTAAAACATTAGTTACACGTCATATGTACATGAGAGTAAAACATTAGTTACACGTGATATGTACATGAGAGTAAAACATTAGTTACACGTGATATGTACATGAGAGTAAAACATTAGTTACACGTGATATGTACATGAGAGTAAAATATCAGTTATGTTCAGTTATTTCATCTCCTTTCTGGTGGGACAGCATTGTCATTACTTTATCGTGTTTCACTAGTTTATACACATCCTAACCCACACAGTTCATTTTTAGACATATCCCACTAGCCATATAGTCCCTCTCAATCATAATTCAGTAAATCACTTTTCTTCCAAACCCATATTCCATACCAAGACCAATTCATGCACTGAGGAAGCTTTGAGACACCTATCTGGGGTTTCGTGATAAAGGGGAGGTAATTCTTTCATTAGCAGATGTAAGAAAATTCAGAGAATATTTTTTCATCGGTAATTTTTAACTAAACATGTATACAAATACTGCAAATAATATATATATACAATTTTTTTAGAAGAAGAACTTTCTTCAATATGAAAATGCGAATAGACGCTAATTTTTTGTAAAAGCTTGCTAACAAAAATATATACAAAGTATTGAACGGTTTTGTTTAACACATGACAACATCCTTACTTATATCTTAATTAAATTCAAACAAAACATTACTTTCCTTTGTTGAGCATTAGCGATGCACACAACCTGTGGAATAAAAATGTTCAATTTTACTGAAATATCTAAACTGTCTTTACCCATATTTGTTATTGCAGAATAGAGTTTAATCTTGTTACGAGACAAGACTGAGTGGTAAATCATTAAGTATATCTATAGATAGAATAACTTTTTAATTTTTAAAAAATAAAAATCGAATTATGGTTCTCAGATAAAACCGTTGACATGATTTTCTCCAGCATGGCTGGCCGCAAGGTGTGCTCCGGTTTACTTGTTGAAATCTACAGCACGTGGTTTGATCTATTGAACTGTCATGTTATAATCAAGATCTTCACATCATCTACAGCCAATCAAATGAATTCATTAAAGGTGTATAGAAAATAACGGAAATTTTCCTTAGACTTTAGATATTACAATTATCTTTACAGGACATTTCACCAAGTAGAAATGTTCATAGCTTATTGACAGTGTTAATTTCCTACGTAAACAACGAGATGGTATTCATTTCAGATGTAGGATAGTTGTTTTTACAGACAGCACTAATTTACTTAGCAAAGCTCTTACAGTCAGTTTATATTTATGGTATAAAACTTTATAGTTTTAAGTCAAAATATAAATAATTTTATTTACAATCCTGACGGTGAAGCTTATCTCAATAACAGTATGTCTTCAGATGTATTATTTTTCAGAATGCCTTTTTTAATTACAAAACTTGGAAACATTGATAATTATAAGTAAGTCTGTGACAGCTGCTCACGATTAGATATTTATCTACCAGTTATCAGAATGTAAATTCTGGTTAAAATCACAAGTAAAAATGATTTAGACTTATATCCGAAAAATAAACAAATACAAAGAAATTCAATTATACGTCTCCGGCTGGTTCTATAATGGTCAATTCGAGATACCCCGAGAACGATGTAATCATCTATCACAGAAAGTCACGTTACGTGCTGGTCAAACAAGGACACGTAAGGTTATATATCACTTCTAAGTGACGTTTATATTACCCTGAAATCACAGATTTTGACACAGGAATTGGACGTCACAAATTGAATTAATCTTAACACTAAGTGAAAGATGTTTTAATCGAAGTGTCTGTAACACGGACCGATTCCGGAGATTGTGGCACGGCAAACATTCCTCCAATTAGATGGATAATTAGCCGCCTCTAATTACACAACACGTTAGGTCCCTTCTAAACCCCGGAGGGACATATTTTAGAGGGCGGATTGGACGGGCAGGTTCCGGAATCTCGGGAATAGTGTTAAAACCCGAGGACATTTTCTAGTGGTTAGTTTTTGTTCTCTGTGCGTTTTAGCCGTAAGATATGACATCATAATAGCCTTATTAGGACACAAACCAATTTCCTGTTAATTATAAAGCACCCTTGTGGAGCAGGTTATCACAACAGACTACTAGCAATGACTACAGAAACTTAAAAACATGAATTCGTCAAATAATTGGCACATATCACGCAAATATGGATAAAGTTTATCGTGATTAATTGTCTTTCGTATCAAGTAAACACCGGGTCTACCGTCAACACTGGAAATTATTTTTTTTCTGATTGGTAGATAAATAAAACACAGAAAAAACATATGCCCACATGCAATATGTTCTGCTTGGTAAACAAAACAAAAATTATATCAATAAAAGAAAGTACTAAAAAATGGCGGTCTACTTTTAAAATTAATTTAAACTTCAGCAAAAATAATTCAGGGTGATTAGTATAAAGTCGTTAAGTAATTTCTGGTGTCAAGTTCAATGGAAAAATAATTGTGATGAAATGAAAGGTGCAAGCCCTCGTAGGTACGAGACTCGGTAAAACCACATACCAATCACACAAATTACAGACTGATTGAATCAGAGATCTATATGTTCATGTCTCTGATTACATGGAGACCGTTTGCTGTCATTTCGATTTCACGACAACAAAAACTACAGATTACGTACGCGAAAAACCTTATTCCTAATTTTTACAAATCAATACAACTAAGGCAGTGAGTATTGTAACCACGTGGTGTATAGTCAATTAACAAGCGTTAATTCATCGATTTTATAATTAACTAGGACAAAAGGCACGTTAATGTCAAATTGAACAAGTTAACATTGTACTTGAGTTTTAACTTCTCCAGAAAATATTATGTAATCAATGAAAATGAATGAGTGTGGATGATAAAAAAAATCTTCAAATGAAGGAGAAAGGAGTGGAATCTAGAAAATAGCCATTTTTACAATTATGTGTTTACTGTTGTGTAACATCACTAATAACTATTATGTAACAAACATGTAAATATTACATACATATGTTATTTGTATAACTATATCATAGAATTGTTATGAATTCAATATGCTATATCGTAATTATATAAATCTTATACAGATATTGTATGATAAGTAGGAAATCAGATTTTAACATGTTTATAATATAACCAGTCCATATCATAATTAATATGTAAATAATATAACAATTAGAAATTATTTCACTCGTATTCAATTATTATTTTATCAGTACATATCATATATAACATTATCATATCACCCTCCACCACAGTGTTGGTCCTGGAGGAACTTGATTTCTGTCCCTCCACCCCAGTGTTTGTCCTGGAGGAACTTGATTTCTGTCCCTCCACCCCAGTGTTGGTCCTGGAGGAACTTGATTACTGTCCCTCCACCCCAGTGTTTGTCCTGGAGGAACTTGGTTTCTGTCCCTCCACCCCAGTGTTTCTCCTGGAGGAACTTGATTTCTGTCCCTCCACCACAGTGTTTGACCTGGAGGAACTTTATTCTGTCTACATTACTGTAGGAATCTACCATTTGTCGTCTTAGTTTGATTATTTTTTATATATATTAATTATTATGAAATATCATTCGGATCTTATATACGGATGTTTTATTACTATTTTTTTCAATATTACCGAGAAAACCCTTGTGGAAACTGAGATCCTCCGAATATTAAAAAAATACAATACCGATATATCAAACACTGTTTATTATAATTATTTATTTATATGATTGTAATTGATCAACTGTCTGTTTAGAATTATTTGATACAACCAATATATTATATAATTTTCCCGAAATGATACTGAAAATAATATCATATATTATTATAAAAGGAAAGAAGATATAGTATTATTTCATACACCTACTTAATTGATATATCATGAAATTGATATATGACTTATTTATTACTTTTTGTTTTAGAAATACCCCCACCCTACACTCCCCTCCTTGAGATTCACCAGAAATTCTATTTCTGAATTCTAAACGGATTCTTGTAGTCTTAGCTCCGTTTCGCTTGTTGTCTATAAAGTAGACCAGCCTCCATTGTTTATTGTATAAATAGGTACTAACAGGTATAAAAAGATTATATTCTGCACTAGAGTATATTTCCCGTGTCTCTCTGACTAAGGGTTCTGGTTCTATTCCTCAAGCTTGGAGGTGCTGAAAAAACCCAAACTCAATATGTATTGATGGGAATTGATAATCTTATCTCACTAAGCATTGGGACGCTGTCTAAAGTGAGACAAATTGATGTAGAATTGAATAGTTCTTTTCAAATTTAATATTGTTATAACGGTTTGTTTACTGTTTTTCTCCGTGAGATTTAAAACAACACGTACCATATGTAGCAGGGAAAGTGAATACTGACCACAGCCGGTAACCTTACCCATCTCTCGGTCATATGATTAGCTTGACTCAGTGATTCTGAAACATATTCTTATTGTCGTCTGTATCTCTCACCAGCTGTGACTCGACAGTCGACACGAGGTGCGAAATTATCGATTAGGGTTTAAACTTACAGTCAGCAATGGCCGAAGGGAAGTAACTCCTATCAGTAGTAGGCTAATTTTCTGCTGCTGTCGTCTGAAGTTTTTAGTTCAGTTCTGAAACAAACCAGTTTCTTAATCTCCCCAATCATTTTTTATCCAGGGTGTAGAAAATGTCAATGCAACATTCAGTAAAAGATGTTGGAATGTCCTTTTTAATGAATTCTGATAGTACGGATTTGTTGAGTGCAGTCTGAAGCGAGAAATTACGGATTTCAGAAGTGAGGATTGCTGAAATGGTTTGATAACAAATAACCAGGATACTGACACACAAGCACAGAGTAGAGGGTATCAATGTACACTTGTTTGTATCTATACTCATTTCTCGAAAAGAATAAGAACGACGTAAATCCTCTTTGCCGAAACTAACCTTTACTCTCCAGTATCTCTGCTCTCCAGTATCATGTTATAGGTATCTCTACTCTCCAGTATCATGTTATAATTATCTCTACTCTCCAGTATCATGTTATAGGTATCTCTACTCTCCAGTATCATGTTATAGGTATCTCTACTCTCCAGTATCATGTTATAGGTATCTCTACTCTCCAGTATCATGTTATAGGTATCTCTACTCTCCAGTATCATGTTATAGGTATCTCTACTCTCCAGTATCATGTTATAGGTATCTCTACTCTCCAGTATCATGTTATAGGTATCTCTACTCTCCAGTATCATGTTATAGGTATCTCTTCTCTCCAGTATCATGTTATAGGTATCTCTACTCTCCAGTATCATGTTATAGGTATCTCTACTCTCCAGTATCATGTTATAGGTATCTCTACTCTCCAGTATCATGTTATAGGTATCTCTACTCTCCAGTATCATGTTATAGGTATCTCTACTCTCCAGTATCATGTTATAGGTATCTCTACTCTCCAGTATCATGTTATAGGTATCTCTACTCTCCAGTATCATGTTATAGGTATCTCTACTCTCCAGTATCATGTTATAGGTATCTCTACTCTCCAGTATCATGTTATAGGTATCTCTACTCTCCTGTATCATGTTATAGGTATATCTACTCTCCAGTATCATGTTATAGGTATCTCTACTCTCCAGTATCATGTTATAGGTATCTCTACTCTCCAGTATCATGTTATAGGTATCTCTACTCTCCAGTATCATGTTATAGGTATCTCTACTCTCCAGTATCATGTTATAGGTATCTCTACTCTCCAGTATCATGTTATAGGTATCTCTACTCTCCAGTATCATGTTATAGGTATCTCTACTCTCCAGTATCATGTTATAGGTATCTCTACTCTCCAGTATCATGTTATAGGTATCTCTACTCTCCAGTATCATGTTATAGGTATCTCTACTCTCCAGTATCATGTTATAGGTATCTCTACTCTCCTGTATCATGTTATAGGTATATCTACTCTACAGTATCATGTTATAGGTATCTCTACTCTACAGTATCATGTTATAGGTATCTCTACTCTCCAGTATCATGTTATAGGTATCTCTACTCTCCAGTATCATGTTATAGGTATCTCTACTCTCCAGTATCATGTTATAGGTATCTCTACTCTACAGTATCACGTTATAGGTATCTCTACTCTACAGTATCATGTTATAGGTATCTCTACTCTCCAGTATCATGTTATAGGTATCTCTGCTCTCCAGTATCATACTCTCCAGTATCATGTTATAGGTATCTCTACTCTACAGTATCATGTTATAGGTATCTCTACTCTCCAGTATCATGTTATAGGTATCTCTACTCTCCAGTATCATGTTATAGGTATCTCTACTCTCCAGTATCATGTTATAGGTATCTCTACTCTCCAGTATCATGTTATAGGTATCTCTACTCTCCAGTATCATGTTATAGGTATCTCTACTCTCCAGTATCATGTTATAGGTATCTCTACTCTCCAGTATCATGTTATAGGTATCTCTACTCTCCAGTATCATGTTATAGGTATCTCTACTCTCCAGTATCATGTTATAGGTATCTCTACTCTCCAGTATCATGTTATAGGTATCTCTACTCTCCAGTATCATGTTATAGGTATCTCTACTCTCCAGTATCATGTTATAGGTATCTCTACTCTCCAGTATCATGTTATAGGTATCTCTACTCTCCAGTATCATGTTATAGGTATCTCTACTCTCCAGTATCATGTTATAGGTATCTCTACTCTCCAGTATCATGTTATAGGTATCTCTACTCTCCAGTATCATGTTATAGGTATCTCTACTCTCCAGTATCATGTTATAGGTATCTCTACTCTACAGTATCATGTTATAGGTATCTCTGCTCTCCAGTATCATACTCTCCAGTATCATGTTATAATTATCTCTTCTCTCAAGTATCATGTTATAGGTATCTCTACTCTCCAGTATTATGTTATAGGTATCTCTACTCTCCAGTATCATGTTATAGGTATCTCTACTCTCCAGTATCATGTTATAGGTATCTCTTCTCTCCAGTATCATGTTATAGGTATCTCTACTCTCCAGTATCATGTTATAGGTATCTCTACTCTCCAGTATCATGTTATAGGTATCTCTACTCTCCAGTATCATGTTATAGGTATCTCTACTCTCCAGTATCATGTTATAGGTATCTCTACTCTCCAGTATCATGTTATAGGTATCTCTACTCTCCAGTATCATGTTATAGGTATCTCTACTCTACAGTATCATGTTATAGGTATCTCTACTCTCCAGTATCATGTTATAGGTATCTCTGCTCTCCAGTATCATACTCTCCAGTATCATGTTATAGGTATCTCTACTCTACAGTATCATGTTATAGTTATCTCTACTCTCCAGTATCATTTTATAGGTATCTCTTCTCTCCAGTATCATGTTATAGGTATCTCTACTCTCCAGTATCATGTTATAGGTATCTCTACTCTCCAGTATCATGTTATAGGTATCTCTACTCTACAGTATCATGTTATAGGTATCTCATTCTCTCCAGTATCATGTTATAGGTATCTCTACTCTCCAGTATCATGTTATAGGTATCTCTTCTCTCCAGTATCATGTTATAGGTATCTCTACTCTCCAGTATGATGTTATAGGTATCTCTACTCTCCAGTATCATGTTATAGGTATCTCTACTCTCCAGTATCATGTTATAGGTATCTCTACTCTCCAGTATCATGTTATAGGTATCTCTACTCTACAGTATCATGTTATAGGTCCTCCACTCTCAAGTATCATGTTATGTATATCAGCGCTATTTATAGAAAGTCCTTGCTTTTTGTCTCCATTAACTTTTGTAACTTTGCACCGAGTTTTTTCTGAGTTTAGAATTATGTTTTGTTCAGTTTAAACTAGATCAATAAGAAGTTATTGTTGGTGGTCGGACTTTTCATCGATCATTTTTAATCAGGGAATTATATAACGATCGCCATACCATTGATCAGTGGTAACACATTGTAACACAGAATTTTACAAAGAAATAATTTATTTGCTCCGAGACACGCAGTAGGAATGAAATAAGATAATGACACTTAATCAAGGGCTCCATAGCTCAGTTGGTTAGAGCGCCAGTCTAGTAAACTGGAGGTCGAGGGTTCGACTCCCTCTGGAGCCTATACCTTTTTTTTTTCTCTTTCTCGATTCTCAATTTTAAACTTCCAGTATTTAATGCAGTATTCAAAAGATTGGTAAAATTACGAATGAACTGTCTTAATTCTCAATACATAGCACAGTTAGACTCTCCCTTGTTACACGTTAGTGTCAATACACAGCACAGTTAGACTTTCCCTTGTTTGTGTCAATTCAAAACACGGTTAGACTCTCCCTTGTTACACGTTAGTGTCAATTCACAACACGGTTAGACTCTCCCTTGTTACACGTTAGTGTCAATTCACAACACGGTTAGACTCTCCCTTGTTACACGTTAGTGTCAATTCACAACACGGTTAGACTCTCCCTTGTTACACGTTAGTGTCAATACACAGCACAGTTAGACTCTCCCTTGTTACACGTTAGTGTCAATACACAGCACAGTTAGACTCTCCCTTGTTACACGTTAGTGTCAATACACAGCACAGTTAGACTCTCCCTTGTTTCTGTCAATACACAGCACAGTTAAACTCTCCCTTGTTACACGTTAGTGTCAATTCACAACACGGTTAGACTCTCCCTTGTTACACGTTAGTGTCAATACACAGCACAGTTAGACTCTCCCTTGTTACACGTTAGTGTCAATACACAGCACAGTTAGACTCTCCCTTGTTACACGTTAGTGTCAATACACAGCACAGTTAGACTCTCCCTTGTTACACGTTAGTGTCAATACACAGCACAGTTAGACTCTCCCTTGTTACACGTTAGTGTCAATACACAGCACAGTTAGACTCTCCCTTGTTACACGTTAGTGTCAATACACAGCACAGTTAGACTCTCCCTTGTTACACGTTAGTGTCAATACACAGCAAAGTTAGACTCTCCCTTGTTACACGTTAGTGTCAATACACAGCACGGTTAGACTCTCCCTTGTTACACGTTAGTGTCTATACACAGCACGGTTAGACTCTCCCTTGTTACACGTTAGTGTCTATACACAGCACGGTTAGACTCTCCCTTGTTACACGTTAGTGTCAATACACAGCACAGTTAGGTAGTTAATTTTCCACGTGTAAACTGTGCTTACTTCTAGGATTTTAAAAAATATATCCAGACGCATTTATTATGAACTTGTGAAGAGAACTTTTTGATAGTTTTTTTTGTACGAGTTACCTCCCGTTAACCAGAACAGAGTTTTTTTGTACGAGTTACCTCCCGTTAACTAGAACAGACGTTGTAATTGACAAACTTAGGGACTTTAATACAGTTTAATCTATTAGGCAAAGTGTGCCTCTCTTCCTTCTATTTGCTTTAAAATGTTTTTAAGGACAACAAGATGTTACAGAGGTAAAATATAGAAAAGATATTATGTCTACATACAGCCACTTACAAACACAGTCGAGTTTTCAAATCCATATTCTGTAGATAATCTATATATATGTTGGTTTCTCGTTGATTGTTGTATCAGCTATCAATTTCTCACCCTCACATATTACTATAAGACATTACGAGGGTTATCCAAACCACCCAAGTGAATCACCATCCCCCACCCAATCACTCAGAACAAGATACAACAGAGCCAAGCAGTGAACACCATGCAGCTGTTTCGTTCTTGTCGGATTCGTCAGTGATGCTAAGGGTCTAAATTTTGAAACCCCGGGAGGCGTTGTACAAGGTTTACTTGCCCAAATAATCGCCGAAATTGAACTTCAATATAAATCGTCTGCTCGGAGACCTTACGCCATATTGTCGGGATCATATACCCATTTTGAAGATATCGGTATCGGAAACTATTGAAAACAACGAACACCTACCGACTACTTTTGCCCATAAGTAACAAGCTACACACCGGAATATTTACAGGTTATAACTGCGTATGAACTGTGGGGCAAACAGTCGATATCTAAAACAAGGGACCGTGCCCAAACTCTCGATCACGATCGATAAAAGATTTAGAATCCAAAAGCGAAAGCAATTTATTGATGAAACATTAACGCGGTGCCTAGTCACGTGTTCAACTATATATACATCAATTGTTTATACGTCTGGATATCCCTGCTAGCAGTTAGCATTCAATTCAAAACGTCCATAACTGAGACCTTTACTTATTACCGATGAGCTCGTAACAATAATAAATTATTTTGTTCAAGTGAATATAGACAAAACATTACGAGTTATTTCCCTTGGACCACATTTGCTGTTTCTCTAATTCGACAGCTATTTTCTCGCCACAATCATTTGACTGAAAAGTACACGTGACATGATATGCTTATGATTTTTACAATAAACATAAACGTTATAATACGTTACTTCAGATATCACCAGACGTCATTTTGAGAGCAACCTAATCCAAGTTCTGCTGCGACAGACTTTTAACATCTAAGATGAAATAAGATGCACAGCTACAGAACGTCTACGGAATGGATGTAATGACGTAATCGATGTTGTAAATATGATACACAACTTAACAGATTTTTCTCTTGTATTATGTGTTAGATGAGATACCCTATAATGAACACCTGTGGTCCCGCTACACTACCTTCCTGACATATCCACATACAGGTAATGTAGCTTTGGCCGAGAATAGAGATACTTTCAAGCTGTTGATACAACTGGTCAGGTTTGAGTACATATATTTTTGCTTAATTGCATAAGAAACTTTGTCTCATTTACAAGATGTATATAACCTATAACAATTGGTGCTAAAGAAACAAGAAATGAAACATTATGATGTCCATAAAGTGCCGCGATAATTCTGTTTAAACGTACCCAATCCTTGTCATAAATAATACCTCATCCGACCCGACCCCTGCTCGTTTCTATTCTACTCTGCCCAAAGGTAAACTACCATTGTTAAATATAAAAATTCTGGAGGAGACTGTAATATTGTTTAAATTTGCCTATATTCTTGGCTCGCAGACATATTGCTAGTTCCTTGACAAGTTTCAGTATAATAAACAAAGGGCAATAACTCCTAAAAACTTGTAATGTACACATGTCACTTAAGTAAGTACCCGGGACTCTGTCATTTCAACAGTTACGTTGCATTATGGGATAGGTAGGTCATTTAAACGTCTATAGCTTACGACTTGCGACTGGATTTCTGTACAAGAGGTTATGGTAGAGGCATGGATATAGTTAGATATATGATATGTCCATGGCAGAGATATGCCCAGAGTAACACGAGGGTGCTTAATGGCGAAAGTAGACATTTATACATGTATTACTGTGTCTGAACAGACGATCATTGTTTAATTTTTGTCCAAATCAGAGCTTTAACTATTTTTAGATCGTCCTGTGGACATATTTACTTTATAGACCGTCTGGAATATGTTCTTATTTTCTTCATTTTCAACATTTCGAAACATCCGTCTGATACACAAATACACATAGATTATTTTTGTTGTTGAAACCTAACAGAATAACTTCTCAACAACTTGACATTGTTTTTTGATTAAAATAACCTTTTAAGTCCAGAAATATGTTTTGCTTTGCTGATTCAAGTTTTCTGGGTGACAAGGATTAAAACAGGTATCTAAAGAAAGATCAAGTTTCCAAATTAGATAAATGGTTCCAGTTTCTTGTCAATTCAAATATTCAAAATAAAAAAAAATATTCAAAAGTTCAAATTCAAATAATTATTACACAACAGAGAACTGATATCATCAAAAAATATCGACATATAAAACGGATACTCGCCACAGGTTTATCTAACTGCTGCTATCGCAGATATCTTTGTTAAAATTAAAAATTTCTGTATAGAATTTTATAAACATGTATCTCACAACAAGCTTTGACATACAATGAGGAGATAAAAAAAATATCGATAACGAACAATATCCATCTAAATCATACACCGGAAATCACGTGATCTGCCTATTTACTACTATCAGATTCGCTACAAACGGATTTCAATACCAATACTTGACGAATCGTTATTTGTAAATAAAAGCTGTTAATCAGGAATATGATTCAATCAGATATTTATTAAAAAGGCAATACATTTCGGTGTTTTTTTATGTCCAGAAATCTTAAAAAATCCGGAAAGATGTCTCCCGATCATGATCGGTTCTCGATTTAGAAAGCTACATTTTTTTTTACTTCAGAGTGTTTCGAAATCCGTAAATTGTGTTTACATGTAACGTGTTTTCGATAAAACGATTTATCACAGGAACAGTAATTAACTCACCTGTCAGGTAAAAATAATACATAGCACAGGTAGATTCCAATATATCACGGCTGTATCTCCAAGTCTGAATTAATATACAGTGATAATGTTTACTGCGTCACAGCGATCTCAAAACTGGACTAAACCCATCGTCATCTCTAGATAACAAAGTCAGTAATTCAGCATTGGTGTTGCCATGGAAACCCATTTCTATATCATTCTTTATATGCCGCCACATCCCCCAATGGTGCAGATGCCTTGTGATAAAGCCTATTGTGTTAAGAGTCCTTAAATTCTCCAATGCAGCTTCCCATACACAACTGGCTTCACAACTTTACAACAGAATCCTTGCTAATTTGGGCAATGAAAGGAAAATCCTGAATCTGCTCTCGTGCTACAAACAAAGCCCTCACTGGCACACAAATATCTAAAGACGAGAGCGAAAGCTTTTATTTTCGAGAAACATTTCAATTCCCTTTCTCCATCACATCATAAAGACGTCCTCCTCATGTGGAAGACAACTCCCCTAGAGCTGAAACGATGTCGGTTCTTTTCAAACGGTTTCTACGCAGTTCAACAAAACCATCCTATAGTTAATAGACTATACCAACAGTCAGTAGAGATGTCCCTATGGTACTGTAGATCTGTGTGGCCGGAACACTATACCAACAGTCAGTAGAGATGTCCCTATGGTACTGTAGATCTGTGTGGCCGGAACACTATACCAACAGTCAGTAGAGGTGTCCCTATGGTACTGTAGATCTGTGTGACCGGAACACTATACCAACAGTCAGTAGAGGTGTCCCTATGGTACTGTAGATCTGTGTGGCCGGAACACTATACCCACAGTCAGTAAAGATGTCCCTATGGTACTGTAGATCTGTGTGGCCGGAACACTATACCCACAGTCAGTAAAGATGTCCCTATGGTACTGTAGATCTGTGTGGCCGGAACACTATACCCACAGTCAGTAGAGATGTCCCTATGATACTGTAGATCTGTGTGGCCGGAACACTATACCAACAGTCAGTAGAGATGTCCCTATGGTACTGTAGATCTGTCTGGCCGGAACACTATACCAATAGTCAGTAGAGATGTCCCAATGGTACTGTAGATCTGTGTGACCGGAACACTATACCAACAGTCAGTAGAGATGTCCCTATGGTACTGTAGATCTGTCTGACCGGAACACTATACCCACAGTCAGTAGAGATGTCCCTATGGTACTGTAGATCTGTCTGGCCGGAACACTATACCAACAGTCAGTAGAGATGTCCCTATGGTACTGTAGATCTGTGTGACCGGAACACTATACCCACAGTCAGTAGAGATGTCCCTATGGTACTGTAGATCTGTGTGACCGGAACACTATACCCACAGTCAGTAGAGATGTCCCTATGGTACTGTAGATCTGTGTGGCCGGAACACTATACCAACAGTCAGTAGAGATGTCCCTATGGTACTGTAGATCTGTCTGGCCGGAACACTATACCAACAGTCAGTAGAGATGTCCCTATGGTACTGTAGATCTGTCTGGCCGGAACACTATACCAACAGTCAGTAGAGATGTCCCTATGGTACTGTAGATCTGTGTGACCGGAACACTATACCCACAGTCAGTAGAGATGTCCCTATGGTACTGTAGATCTGTCTGACCGGAACACTATACCCACAGTCAGTAGAGATGTCCCTATGGTACTGTAGATCTGTGTGGCCGGAACACTATACCAACAGTCAGTAGAGATGTCCCTATGGTACTGTAGATCTGTCTGACCGGAACACTATACCCACAGTCAGTAGAGATGTCCCTATGGTACTGTAGATCTGTGTGGCCAGACACTATACCAACAGTCAGTAGAGATGTCCTATTGTACTGTAGATCTGTGTGGCCAGACACTATACCCACAGTCAGTAGAGGTGTCCCTATGGTACTGTAGATCTGTGTGGCCAGACACTATACCCACAGTCAGTAGAGGTGTCCCTATGGTACTGTAGATCTGTGTGGCCAGACACTATCCCCACAGTCATTAGAAATGTCCCTATTATAGATCAGTACGAATATCGTGTCCATGCCTTCGGATATAATGGCCTTTTCACAAATCCTTTAAAAAGCGTTTTATTCACTTTCCGTCGTATTATTACATTAATGTGCACGTTGGACTATCGTTAACGTGTGTATGGGTGGCAGAATGGGTCTGTTTGACACGTTGTATGATCTAAAAAGATAATTATAAATGCTTTAACTGGTTATGCACCATACTGGAATCAAACAAGACCTGAGATCGTCCAGACTAAGTTACCATATTTTTCGGCACAGAGACTTGAAGAGCGCGGAACATGTATAACAACTGGCTTCAAACTTCCTATCCACCGTTTTTTATCGTAGTTTTATTAACCAAGCCTTCTGAATTTTTGTTGCAATAAAATTCCACAATAAACAGTGGAGGAATTATTTTCACGAATGATGTTATCCTGAAGAAGTACATACCTAACACACACGACTGCACGTGCACAAGTCCAAGTAAGACCACCTGAAAGTATCGCTCTTTTACAGGCAATATTAACATTTAAAAATAGAATTCTATGGCATTTGATTGAATCGGCCATTATGAATGTAACCAGCCACACCTTACGATACATTAAGATATTGGACAACAATACTACTACAGTACCTAAACAGCTAGCTTCTACCCTGGAACACGACCCTATTAAAACTTGTTATAGCACAAATTCTAAAGGTATATGTTGTCGAATAAAGAAGGGTAGAATGTGTGAATTATATCATGGCTTCCAGTCCTGACCCGTGATAAACTCACCACTATCTTCAAAGTTCAATTTCTATTTTATAAATAATATATTATCAGTGGTGAGATAAGACTGTGAAAAACCTGTGTAATAACGAAAGCCCTCAGAAGTTTTACTACAACTACCCAGGCAATAACACCCGGTACTTCATATTGTCGGGCTATGTACGGGCTGTTGAAACAGGCCCAATTCATCCACAAAGACTACAGAAAGTTGTGTTATTTACATTTGATTTCTGTATTTTAGATAAGTTTCTATGTGAAATATTGATATTTGTTATCAAAATGGCACGTGTGCCAAACTGAGATAATCGAAATAGTGTAGGAATATGCTGTGCTTTTACTCAGTGAGCACTTCCGACTGAGTCCCCCTCTTTACACTACCATCATATTGACAATTTCTTATTCTTTATGAAAATGCTGAAACATGTAATTCTAAAAATAACTAAGCTGTTGAAGTAAAACTGACATAATCAACTACTTTTCTCTTAGTGTAAATCTTCTCACGCCTGCCTGTGTTGTCATTTCCGGTTGTTACACGAACTGTCAGGCTAAATGTAATCAGTTTTGTCTGTTTGACTTAAAGAGTAACAAGCACGTGAATATGACTAGTGTATCATCTACAACTTGACAACATTTCATGGCTGTTGTTTACAGTAGAGTGATAAGCACGTGAATATGACTAGTGTTTTATCTACAACTTGACAACATTTCATGGCTGTTGTTTACAGTAGAGTGACAAGCACGTGAATATGCCTAGTGTATCATCTACAACTTGACAACATTTCATGATATGAGGATGATGATGATGATGATGATGATGATGATGATGATGATGATGAGGAGGAGGAGGAGGAGGAGGAGGAGGAGGAGGAGGATTGTAATGATGACGATGATGATGAAGAGGAGGATTGTAATGATGATGATGACGAGGAGGAGGAGGAGGAGGAGGAGAATTGTATTGATGATGATGATGATGATGATGATGATGATGATGATGATGATGATGATGAGGAGGAGGAGGAGGAGGAGGAGGAGGAGGAGGATAATGATGATGAGGAGGAGTATTGTAATGATGATGATAAGCATGATGGTGGTATTTGTATAACCGTCCAATATCAATATTATACATTATACAGTATTATACATACACATATAAAAGACTCTATAACACCCCTGTTCTTGTCTGAAGTCTATATATTCTAAGGGAGAGGACTTGTATAGACATTGCTTCTGTTGCGGAAGATACAGGTCGGCTCTTGTTACTGGTAGGCGGTATGTTACATGTTTTATTAAATTTGTATTCCATTATTTTACTGGACTAACCATATTTTCAAATATCATCACACTCACAGTTAATATAAGTTAATGATGGGTGTGTATATTATATATGATAAATCTGACATCAGTTAATGATGGGTGTGTATATTATATATGATAAACCTGACATCAGTTAATGATGGGTGTGTATATTATATATGATAAATCTGACATCAGTTAATGATGGGTGTGTATATTATATATGATAAACCTGACATCAGTTAATGATGAGTGTGTATATATGATAAACCTGACATCAGTTAATGATATGTATATTATATATGATAAACCTGACATCAGTTAATGATGGGTGTGTATATTATATATGATAAACCTGACATCAGTTAATGATGAGTGTGTATATATGATAAACCTGACATCAGTAAATGATATGTATATATGATAAACCTGACATCAGTCAATGATATGTACAGTATATATGATAAACCTGACATCAGTAAATGATATGTATATATGATAAATCTGACATCAGTTAATGATATGTACAGTATATATGATAAACCTGACATCAGTCAATGATATGTGTATATATGATAAACCTGACATCAGTTAATGATGGGTGTGTATATTATATATGATAAATCTAACACCAGTTAATGATGGGTGTGTATATATGATAAACCTGACATCAGTTAATGATGGGTGTGTATATTATATATGATAAATCTGACATCAGTTAATGATGGGTGTGTATATTATATATGATAAACCTGACATCAGTTAATGATATGTATATATGATAAATCTGACATCAGTTAATGATATGTACAGTATATATGATAAACCTGACATCAGTCAATGATATGTACAGTATATATGATAAATCTGACATCAGTCAATGATATGTATATATGATAAATCTGACATCAGTTAATGATGGGTGTGTATATTATATATGATAAATCTGACATCAGTTAATGATGGGTGTGTATATTATATATGATAAATCTGACATCAGTCAATGATATGTATATATGATAAACCTGACATCGGTTAATGATATGTATATATGATAAATCTGACATCAGTTAATGATATGTACAGTATATATGATAAATCTGACATCAGTTAATGATATGTACAGTATATATGATAAACCTGACATCGGTTAAGGATGAGTGTGTATATATGATAAATCTGACATCAGTTAATGATATGTACAGTATATATGATAAATCTGACATCAGTTAATGATATGTACAGTCTATATGATAAACCTGACATCGGTTAAGGATATGTAGAGTATATATGATAAACCTGACATCGGTTAATGATATGTACAGTATATATGATAAACCTGACATCAGTTAATGATATGTACATTATATATGATAAACCTGACATCAGTTAATGATATGTACAGTATATATGATAAATCTAACACCAGTTAATGATATGTACAGTATATATGATAAACCTGACATCAGTTAATGATATGTACAGTATATATGATAAACCTGACATCAGTTAATGATATGTATAGTATAAATGATAAACCTGACATCAGTCAATGATATGTACAGTATATATGATAAACCTGACATCAGTTAATGATATGTACAGTACATATGATAAACCTGACATCAGTTAATGATATGTACAGTATATATGATAAATCTAACACCAGTTAATGATATGTACAGTATATATGATAAATCTAACACCAGTTAATGATATGTACAGTACATATGATAAACCTGGCATCAGTTAATGATGAGTGTGTATATATGATAAACCTGACATCAGTTAATGATATGTACAGTATATATGATAAACCTGACATCAGTCAATGATATGTACAGTATATATGATAAACCTGACATCAGTTAATGATATGTATAGTATAAATGATAAACCTGACATCAGTCAATGATATGTACAGTATATATGATAAACCTGACATCAGTTAATGATATGTATATATGATAAATCTGACATCAGTTAATGATATGTACAGTATATATGATAAACCTGACATCAGTTAATGATATGTACAGTATATATGATAAACCTGACATCAGTCAATGATATGTACAGTATATATGATAAACCTGACATCAGTTAATGATATGTATAGTATAAATGATAAACCTGACATCAGTCAATGATATGTACAGTATATATGATAAACCTGACATCAGTTAATGATGAGTGTGTATATATGATAAACCTGACATCAGTTAATGATATGTACAGTATATATGATAAACCTGACATCAGTTAATGATATGTACAGTATATATGATAAACCTGACATCAGTCAATGATATGTACAGTATATATGATAAACCTGACATCAGTTAATGATGAGTGTGTATATATGATAAACCTGACATCAGTTAATGATATGTACAGTATATATGATAAACCTGACATCAGTTAATGATGAGTGTGTATATATGATAAACCTGACATCAGTTAATGATATGTACAGTATATATGATAAACCTGACATCAGTCAATGATATGTACAGTATATATGATAAACCTGACATCAGTTAATGATGAGTGTGTATATATGATAAACCTGACATCAGTTAATGATATGTACAGTATATATGATAAACCTGACATCAGTTAATGATATGTACAGTATATATGATAAACCTGACATCAGTTAATGATATGTACAGTATATATGATAAACCTGACATCAGTTAATGATGAGTGTGTATATATGATAAACCTGACATCAGTTAATGATATGTACAGTATATATGATAAACCTGACATCAGTTAATGATAGTGTACAGTATATATGATAAACCTGACATCAGTTAATGATATGTACAGTATATATGATAAACCTGACATCAGTTAATGATAGTGTGTATATATGATAAACCTGACATCAGTTAATGATATGTACAGTATATATGATAAACCTGACATCAGTTAATGATGAGTGTGTATATATGATAAACTAGTGGTCGCGCCAGTAATCGATGGTTCTGCCTAATGGTTAAAATCCTAAAATTGTACTTCAATTTTAAATTTATCTGATTTATGTCAGTTTCAATAAATGAAATATTAAACATAATTTTACACGTGTACTTAACGTTCTTCTGAAATCATCAAATAGAATCAAGTGATGAAAATATATTGAATTAAGGGTTATTACACATTCCTATCTAAATTTTTGACATTTTTTTCGATCAATTTCAGTTTTCAGTCGTTCCTAGATTTCATGATTTAGGGCTTACGAGTCCTAGAAGGACGAAACATCTGTAGAATTAGTACATTACATTGTCTCTGCTTTATCTAATTCTACATTGGTAGCGAAATGTGTTATTCAACGACGTTGTACAATCGCATATAAAACGGAATCATTTCACTTTTCAGCTGTAATAAACAAAGAGACGACCACCTACCTGAGGAAATGAAGCCGACTTGTCTAGAAAACTGATATAATATGTCGAGATCCATTTACGTAAATCCCATGTAAAGAGATGTGCATAAACCACACTTCACTTAATAACGTAGAAAATCCACACGAGAGATTGTGATGTAGTTATATCCACAAATATATAAAATCCACACGAGAGATTGTGATGTAGTTATATCCACAAATATATAAAATCCACACGAGAGATTGTGATGTAGTTATATCCACAAATATATAAAATCCACACGAGAGATTGTGATGTAGTTATATCCACAAATATATAAAATCCACACGAGAGATTGTGATGTAGTTATATCCACAAATATATAAAATCCACACGAGAGATTGTGATGTAGTTTTATCCACAAATATATAAAATCCACACGAGAGATTGTGATGTAGTTATATCCACAAATATATAAAATCTACACGAGAGATTGTGGTGTAGTTATATCCACAAATATATAAAATCTACACGAGAGATTGTGATGTAGTTTTATCCACAAATATATAAAATCTACACGAGGGATTGTCTTGTAGTTTTATCACAAATATATAAAATCCACACGAGAGAGGTTGAGGGCAGATTGCGGTGTGACGGATACCGTCCGGACAATTGTTATAATATAGAGTTATAAAATAAATCTACCTTTTGACCAAATGTACGGTTAATCTAACAGACATTCAAAACATGTATCGCTTGCTTACTACCAAAAGACTTCTATAGAAAAGGCATATAAAACGGAACAGAATGGACATTTTAATAGTCTTTAGTTTTCTTTATAATTTGTCGGTAAAGCTCTTTTCTTTTCCTGAATACGTCGGAATTCATCTAGCTTGAATTAAAATCTATTGACATAAAAAGACTTCTTTCCCGACTATTGAAACATGATAGCTAAATAGCGGGCTGTAGAGTCGTGCATTCACAGCGAAAACAACGGTAACAATGACCAGTGACGTGAGAGTCAATGGTCCTTTATGTCCAGACCTCTTTGGCTATAGAAGAATTAAACGTAAAGCTTGATAAGTTACAGACCTGCATATGTTACGGTAACAATACCGTCTGGTTGTATGCCAAGCTGCCCAGTGTTAAATCTGATGTATTAACTGGTGGTCCTACTCTCTTTCGGATAAAATAGGCAGTGTTTGTCACGTGAGATGTTTAAAAAATATCAGATTTTTACAAAAATATGGAAAATGATCTTTCGTAACTATTTAAATGCTTCACTGTGAATATTTTGACACCAATTTTTTGGTATTTATTGTATCATACAGAAAATTGATTCCCGAGGAAATGTTTGATCAGAACAATAAAATCGGGTTCCGTTATACGTACCTTTTAGTGTATGATAGAGAGATTAGATTGTAAACAGGAGTCGGTCGTGCTATCAATGGACCTCAAAGTGTTTATACAACTCCTGTATTTGTATATGTTATTGTTAAATTGTATTGTATATCACAGAAGAACTATATCAAGGAATTATCATCAATAGTGGATTTAAATCAAAGTTGTACCACGTTAAACGTAAAGTACGGTGTGAACGGAATCTGCATGATATTGGCAGACTGAGGAGATCCTTACCGACTTCATGACTTACGATAAGAAACAGCGTACACTGTACAATATCTAGTATCGATCCATATCGACGTGACAATTTTCCTATAAGTAATGAGATATGTGATATGAAGTCATATTACTTGTTGTATTCAATCTAATGTTTGATATTTTATCGATAATAAATGTTCGTTGTATTCATCCATGATGTTCTTCATATCATTCGTGCACCCGTTAACACCAATCAATCAATCAATCAATCAACCCACAAAAAGAATCACTCACTCACTCACTCACTCACTCACTACTCATTCACTCACACACTACTCATTCACTCACTCTCTCAATCAATCAATCAATCAATCAATCAATCAATCAATCAATCAATCAATCAATCAATCAATCAATCAATCAATCAATCAATCGGTAAATAAGTCAATCAATCAATCAATCAATCAGTCAATTAGGTCTAGTCTCTGTGATTGATTTGTTTAAACATCTGTTCCTTTTCTTGTGTAATCGGTACAATAAATTCTGTTCCACTATCTAGTCCAAGCCATGACTACGTCGAATACCACATGATTATACTGTATACTTAGATAGAGATGTTATATAGGTACTTTGGAGTGTGTCGTTGTTTTTAGGAATTACTGTTAAAGTAATTATCAAGTCTTAATGGTTATACTGAAGTAGCAGACTGCAAACATCTAACTAATGGACAGACAGACAGACAGACAGACAGACAGACAGACAGACAGACAGCCTGACAGACAGACAGACAGACAGACAGACAGACAGACAGACAGACTTTCTTTGATCATTTACAATTTTAATAAGCTTACCTTTTCTGTTTAGTTCAGAAATTCCTCTTCTTCATTCTGATGTAAATCCCAAAGAATATAACACATTGTGCACGTTTATCCTCGTATTTCCTTATATATAATGGCCTGTGGTAAATATTTCAAAACATAAATTTGCGTAATTTTTGCTGTAAATATTCCACCTTACATAACATATATGATATTTTGCAATCAATATTCAACTTTCCACTCCATATGTAATATTCTGTAGTAAATATTTCACTTTCCACACCATATGTAATATTCTGTAGTAAATATTTCACTTTCTACATCATATGTAATATTCTGTAGTAAATATTTCACTTTCCACACCATATGTAATATTCTGTAGTAAATATTCCACATTCTACATCATATATAGCGCTATGTGGTAATAATCTACATTTGTCCACCTGCCGGAATGAGCATCTCTGATTAATTTTCTCATTTGCAGGAACACGATCCATTGTGAAGAAACATATCCAAATATTGGTGGATTGGTTGGCAGGTTTTCCGTGTCCGTGACTCCTCCCGTGTCCGGGTATCGTCTCACCAGTGTTCTCGCGACGTGCATCCAAATATTCGTGTGTCTGTGTTATAAGTTACAACACTTCCTAACATCCATCACTAACGTCTCCACACAAGTTGGAAAGTTTTCTAAGCACAATCATACCTCTGTATCAAAGTACGCCGTATTTTTCTTGTACTTTTACATTGTCAACAAATCCTGGCCATACTTGTGTATAATGCATACTTGTGTTCTCCAGCCCATCATCTACCTTCCCTTTCCACAATGACGACATACACACACGTTTAATTCCATCAAAAGTCTTTTCTACTCACATCTTTTTGTGCGTGTGAAACGTTCTTCACATAATGCAGCTTTCTTCCTTGGCTTCTATAACCATACAGTTAAAACACCCTGGGGATATCATTTTTCTATTTTATTGAATAAATACTGAAATTAAAACAGCCTCCATTGTGTGTGTCACCTTCCGTCTGTAGAGTAGGTATTCCTGGCCATTGTCCCTATTTCTTTACCATCCGACTTAGCTAAGCAATGATACACCTTGGCTATACATTGTAACCAACGTAAGTAACCATATCTCCCATTCTCTTTCGCCATCCATAAACCCATTTTATCCCTTTCGTTTGAAAAGTTTTTTTCCGGCGTTGAATGCAGAATGGGATCTCTTTCTGAAAGAAAAGAAAAATGGTGAAGTTTGAAAAGATATACGCAAGAAAGCCAACGGTCTGAATTTCAGTGTGTGGTATTGTGATGATCCTAATGAGAAATAAGGCTTTGTAAATCTTATAACATAAAACGTATTTAGATTGTGTCCGCAATAGAAAATAATGTAGGGTGTAATCTTTAAAGCAATCTAGTCATCTTATCTATTAAAATCATGCAGCCATATCGTTTGTTTGATAGTTCAGATCTTAATCTAAAAAGTCGAAATCAACACATAATCAATGTTAAATAGCATGCAAGGCATGTTACTTGTGTCAAATAGAGAGATATTATAGCTAGGTGTGTTACTAGGAGTACAAATGGAGAGATATTCTAGCTAGGTGTGTTACTAATGGGTACAAATGGAGAGATATTCTAGCGAGGTGTGTTACTAGGAGTACAAATGGAGAGATATTATAGCTAGGTGTGTTACTAGGAGTACAAATGGAGAGATATTCTAGCTAGGTGTGTTACTAGGAGTGCAAATGGAGAGATAATCTAGCTAGGTGTGTTACTAATGGGTACAAATGGAGAGATATTCTAGCTAGGTGTGTTACTAGGAGTACAAATGGAGAGATAATCTAGCTAGGTGTGTTGCTAATGGGTACAAATGGAGAGATATTCTAGCTAGGTGTGTTACTAGGGGTGCAAATAGAGAGATATTATAGCTAAGTGTGTTACTAGGAGCACAAATGGAGAGATAATCTAGCAAGGTGTGTTACTAATGGGTACAAATGGAGAGATATTCTAGCTAGGTGTGTTACTAGGGGTGCAAATGGAGAGATATTCTAGCTAGGTGTGTTACTGGGGTACAAATAGAAAATCTACTTTGTATTTTTTTGATATATATATATACTATCCAAACTACTGTATTAGGAGATAATACATTAGTGATATAACAAAAATATTATAATAATATATATTATTGCAAATATGAAGACAAGACAATATGAAATAATGATATGGAAACGAATCACTTTGACAGATCAATCTCGGACACAAACGGATGTCAAGCTTTTCGCAAAGCAGAGTGAAACTACGTGTACTTAGTACACACTCCCGTGTACAGAGATGTAACACTACGTGTACCTGGTACACACTCCCGTGTACAGAGATGTAACAATACGTGTACCTGGTACACACTCCCGTGTACAGAGATGTAACAATACGTGTACCTGGTACACACTATACTCCCGTGTACAGAGATGTAACACTACGTGTACCTGGTACACACTATACTCCCGTGTACAGAGATGTAACAATACGTGTACCTGGTACACACTCCCGTGTACAGAGATGTAACAATACGTGTACCTGGTACACACTCCCGTGTACAGAGATGTAACACTACGTGTACCTGGTACACACTATACTCCCGTGTACAGAGATGTAACAATACGTGTACCTGGTACACACTCCCGTGTACAGAGATGTAACACTACGTGTACCTGATACACACTATACTCCAGTGTACAGAGATGTAACACTACGTGTACCTGATACACACTCCCGTGTACAGAGATGTAACAATACGTGTACCTGGTACACACTATACTCCCGTGTACAGAGATGTAACACTAAGTGTACCTGGTACACACTCCCATGTACAGAGATGTAACACTACGTGTACCTGGTACACACTATACTCCCGTGTACAGAGATGTAACACTACGTGTACCTGGTACACACTATACTCCCGTGTACAGAGATGTGACACTACGTGTACCTGGTACACACTATACTCCCGTGTACAGAGATGTAACACTACGTGTACCTGGTACACACTATACTCCCGTGTACAGAGATGTAACAATACGTGTACCTGGTACACACTATACTCCCATGTACAGAGATGTAACACTACGTGTACCTGGTACACACTATACTCCCATGTACAGAGATGTAACAATACGTATACCTGGTACACACTCCCGTGTACAGAGATGTAACACTACGTGTACCTGTACACACTATACTCCCATGTACAGAGATGTAACACTACGTGTACCTGGTACACACTCCCGTGTACAGAGATGTAACACTACGTGTACCTGGTACACACTATACTCCCGTGTACAGAGATGTAACAATACGTGTACCTGGTACACACTCCCGTGTACAGAGATGTAACACTACGTGTACCTGGTACACACTATACTCCCATGTACAGAGATGTAACACTACGTGTACCTGGTACACACTCCCGTGCACAGAGATGTAACACTACGTATACCTGGTACACACTCCCGTGTACAGAGATGTAACACTACGTGTACCTGTACACACTATACTCCCATGTACAGAGATGTAACACTACGTGTACCTGGTACACACTCCCGTGTACAGAGATGTAACACTTCGTGTACCTGGTACACACTATACTCCCGTGTACAGAGATGTAACAATACGTGTGCCTGGTACACACTCCCGTGTACAGAGATGTAACACTACGTGTACCTGGTACACACTCCCGTGTACAGAGACGTAACACTACGTATACCTGGTACACACTCCATTGTACAGAGATGTAACACTACGTGTACCTGTACACACTATACTCCCATGTACAGAGCTGTAACACTACGCGTACCTGGTACACACTCCCGTGTACAGAGATGTAACACTACGTGTACCTGGTACACACAATACTCCCGTGTACAGAGATGTAACAATACGTGTACCTGGTACACACTCCCGTGTACAGAGATGTAACACTACGTGTACCTGGTACACATTCCCGTGTACAGAGATGTGACACTACGTGTACCTGGTACACACTCCCGTGTACAGAGATGTAACACTTCGTGTACCTGGTACACACTCCCGTGTACAGAGACGTAACACTACGTATACCTGGTACACACTCCATTGTACAGAGATGTAACACTACGTGTACCTGTACACACTATACTCCCATGTACAGAGCTGTAACACTACGCGTACCTGGTACACACTCCCGTGTACAGAGATGTAACACTACGTGTACCTGGTACACATTCCCGTGTACAGAGATGTAACACTACGTGTACCTGGTACACACTCCCGTGTACAGAGATGTAACACTTCGTGTACCTGGTACACACAATACTCCCGTGTACAGAGATGTAACACTACGTGTACCTGGTACACACTCCCGTGTACAGAGATGTAACACTACGTGTACCTGGTACACATTCCCGTGTACAGAGATGTAACACTACGTGTACCTGGTACACACTCCCGTGTACAGAGATGTAACACTACGTGTACCTGGTAAACACTATACTTCCGTGTACAGAGATGTAACACTACGTGTACCTGGTACACACTATACTCCCGTGTACATAGATGTAACAATACGTGTACCTGGTACACACTCCCGTGTACAGAGATGTAACACTACGTGTACCTGGTACACACTATACTCCCGTGTACAGAGATGTAACAATACGTGTACCTGGTACACACTATACTCCCATGTACAGAGATGTAACACTACGTGTACCTGGTACACACTATACTCCCATGTACAGAGATGTAACAATACGTATACCTGGTACACACTCCCGTGTACAGAGATGTAACACTACGTGTACCTGTACACACTATACTCCCATGTACAGAGATGTAACACTACGTGTACCTGGTACACACTCCCGTGTACAGAGATGTAACACTACGTGTACCTGGTACACACTATACTCCCGTGTACAGAGATGTAACAATACGTGTACCTGGTACACACTCCCGTGTACAGAGATGTAACACTACGTGTACCTGGTACACACTATACTCCCATGTACAGAGATGTAACACTACGTGTACCTGGTACACACTCCCGTGTACAGAGATGTAACACTACGTATACCTGGTACACACTCCCGTGTACAGAGATGTAACACTACGTGTACCTGTACACACTATACTCCCATGTACAGAGATGTAACACTACGTGTACCTGGTACACACTCCCGTGTACAGAGATGTAACACTTCGTGTACCTGGTACACACTATACTCCCGTGTACAGAGATGTAACAATACGTGTGCCTGGTACACACTCCCGTGTACAGAGATGTAACACTACGTGTACCTGGTACACACTCCCGTGTACAGAGACGTAACACTACGTATACCTGGTACACACTCCATTGTACAGAGATGTAACACTACGTGTACCTGTACACACTATACTCCCATGTACAGAGCTGTAACACTACGCGTACCTGGTACACACTCCCGTGTACAGAGATGTAACACTACGTGTACCTGGTACACACAATACTCCCGTGTACAGAGATGTAACAATACGTGTACCTGGTACACACTCCCGTGTACAGAGATGTAACACTTCGTGTACCTGGTACACATTCCCGTGTACAGAGATGTGACACTACGTGTACCTGGTACACACTCCCGTGTACAGAGATGTAACACTTCGTGTACCTGGTACACACTCCCGTGTACAGAGACGTAACACTACGTATACCTGGTACACACTCCATTGTACAGAGATGTAACACTACGTGTACCTGTACACACTATACTCCCATGTACAGAGCTGTAACACTACGCGTACCTGGTACACACTCCCGTGTACAGAGATGTAACACTACGTGTACCTGGTACACACAATACTCCCGTGTACAGAGATGTAACAATACGTGTACCTGGTACACACTCCCGTGTACAGAGATGTAACACTACGTGTACCTGGTACACATTCCCGTGTACAGAGATGTAACACTACGTGTACCTGGTACACACTCCCGTGTACAGAGATGTAACACTTCGTGTACCTGGTACACACAATACTCCCGTGTACAGAGATGTAACACTACGTGTACCTGGTACACACTCCCGTGTACAGAGATGTAACACTACGTGTACCTGGTACACATTCCCGTGTACAGAGATGTAACACTACGTGTACCTGGTACACACTCCCGTGTACAGAGATGTAACACTACGTGTACCTGGTACACACTATACTTCCGTGTACAGAGATGTAACACTACGTGTACCTGGTACACACTATACTCCCGTGTACATAGATGTAACACTACGTGTACCTGGTACACACTCCCGTGTACAGAGATGTAACACTACGTGTACCTGGTACACACAATACTCCCGTGTACAGAGATGTAACACTACGTGTATCTGGTACACACTCCAGTGTACAGAGATGTAACACTACGTGTACCTGATACACACTCCCGTGTACAGAGATGTAACACTACGTGTACCTGGTACACACTATACTCCCGTGTACAGAGATGTAACAATACGTGTACCTGGTACACACACCCGTGTACAGAGATGTAACACTACGTGTACCTGGTACACACTCCAGTGTACAGAGATGTAACACTACGTGTATCTGGTACACACTCCAGTGTACAGAGATGTAACACTACGTGTACCTGGTACACACTCCCGTGTACAGAGATGTAACACTACGTGTACCTGGTACACATTCCCGTGTACAGAGATGTAACACTACGTGTACCTGGTACACACTCCCGTGTACAGAGATGTAACACTACGTGTACCTGGTACACACTATACTTCCGTGTACAGAGATGTAACACTACGTGTACCTGGTACACACTATACTCCCGTGTACATAGATGTAACACTACGTGTACCTGGTACACACTCCCGTGTACAGAGATGTAACACTACGTGTACCTGGTACACACAATACTCCCGTGTACAGAGATGTAACACTACGTGTACCTGGTACACTCTATACTCCCGTGTACAGAGATGTAACAATACGTGTACCTGGTACACACTCCCGTGTACAGAGATGTGACACTACGTGTACCTGGTACACACTATACTCCCGTGTACAGAGATGTAACACTACGTGTACCTGGTACACACTCCCGTGTACAGAGATGTAACACTACGTGTACCTGGTACACACTCCCATGTACAGAGATGTAACACTACGTGTACCTGGTACACACTCCCGTGTACAGAGATGTAACACTACGTGTACCTGGTACACACTCCCATGTACAGAGATGTAACACTACGTGTATCTGGTACACACTCCAGTGTACAGAGATGTAACACTACGTGTACCTGATACACACTCCCGTGTACAGAGATGTAACACTACGTGTACCTGGTACACACTATACTCCCGTGTACAGAGATGTAACAATACGTGTACCTGGTACACACACCCGTGTACAGAGATGTAACACTACGTGTACCTGGTACACACTCCAGTGTACAGAGATGTAACACTACGTGTATCTGGTACACACTCCAGTGTACAGAGATGTAACACTACGTGTACCTGGTACACACTCCCGTGTACAGAGATGTAACACTACGTGTACCTTTTACACACTCCCGTGTACAGAGATGTAACACTACGTGTACCTGGTACACACTCCCGTGTACAGAGATGTAACACTACGTGTACCTGTTACACACTCCCGTGTACCCGTGTATAACTCTTTTTCTGATTCGTGTATGGTTTTGAACACTTGATCACCGTGTAAATTGACAGCTTGAGATGTATTGAATTATTAGAGTAGAAAGCGACTGAACACCTGCTTAAAACATACCGAACCATGTTAAGGACACTACCACACACGTGAGGGTGAAGGATGTAGGGAACTAGTTACGTAATACAAATATCAACCTATTGTTGCCAGGATAACACTTTATATTGATTTAAGAATCCCAAATCATAGTTTTGTCTGTGCTAACGTAAACAGGGCGAAAATAAGATTGTGTGATGTTGACTATAAACTGTACTGTGAACAACGAACCGATACTACATACGTAAGATCTACAAAGTGTGTGACAGATCAATCTGTAATTGTTACCAACATGATCTGTCCATACATACGTATTCCATTTACAATGTACTTACTGTTGTTAGCAAGTAAACAGGCAGGTTGTTGTTACGGATGATGGACAGATATCCTTTACGAAACTATCACTAATATTCTTCGTTCAATAGATATCAAAATAGCTTACACAATTTATATGTTCAGAATTTGTTTTGTTTCTCTCCTATCATTTCTGATGAAATATACCTTCCTCATGGTGTCTGTTCTATTTATGACAAAATTTTTTTTAAGTCTATTTTAATATAATTGTTAGCTGTTGTATTAAATATATTGAGACTCTTTTTTGTACGATGGCACGGCGCTTGTCACAATTAGTCATGACAAACACGTGCATTCTCTCTGATATTAAGTTAACTATATTGTGTTCTGGATGAACACTTTACCTATGTATAAAATGATAAACGAAGCTTTTAGACACCTTTAAACAGCTATTATTGAACCATTGTTGGCCTCGATTTATCCCCACTCCGCTGTGAATTCAGCGATAGATCTAGAGGTCACACTAAGAAATTACTATAAAGATGAATTCCGACGTTTGAACACACACACATGATAAAGGACCAGGATTTCTCTGTAAATGATCTCATGTCTATATAGTATTTACACGTATACATGATAAACGGAGTCATCTTAATGTAGCAGGAAAGTCCACTCCACTGGTCACCAAAACTGACGAGCGGTGATGGAACTGTCATCACACGTGCAAAACATCCAAGTTCACATCAGAATCACGTGTCTCCGAATCCTGTGTTAGACATATATACACACGTGTAAAACATCCATGTTCACACCAGAATCACGTGTCTCCGAATCCTGTGTTAGACATATATACACACGTGTAAAACATCCAGGTTCACACCAGAATTACGTGTCTCCGAATCCTGTGTTAGACATATATACACACGTGTAAAACATCCAGGTTCACACCAGAATCACGTGTCTCCGAATCCTGTGTTAGACATATATACACACGTGTAAAACATCCAGGTTCACACCAGAATTACGTGTCTCCAGATCCTGTGTTAGACATATATACACACGTGTAAAACAACACGTTCACACCAGAATCACGTGTCTCCGGATCCTGTGTTAGACATATATACCCCCGTGTAAAACATCCAGGTTCACACCAGAATCACGTGTCTCCGGATCCTGTGTAAAACATCCAGGTTCACACCAGAATCACGTGTCTCCGAATCCTGTGTTAGACATATATACACACGTGTAAAACATCCAGGTTCACACCAGAATCACGTGTCTCCGGATCCTGTGTTAGACATATATACACACGTGTAAAACAACACGTTCACACCAGAATCACGTGTCTCCGGATCCTGTGTTAGACATATATACCCCCGTGTAAAACATCCAGGTTCACACCAGAATCACGTGTCTCCGGATCCTGTGTTAGACATATATACCCCCGTGTAAAACATCCAGGTTCACACCAGAATCACGTGTCTCCGGATCCTGTGTTAGACATATATACCCCCGTGTAAAACACCAGATCCTCGACGCGCGGACATTGTGATAGAAAGCAGTACATTTTTGAGTACATGAATATGGTGATGTTTGGAAGGATTGTATTATATAGAAATCATTCTCACGAGATTTACTGATACAATTTAAATACTGGCATAAATTTTACCCAAATTACTGAGAGACGAGTGAATAGGTCTGTACAATTGATTGGGAAAATTCTGATTTTTTTTTATAAATGCTATTCGCTACTTAAAAGAAAACTACATTGCTATAAAAGGCATTTTGTGAAAAGAATTCTGTATAATACATTTTCATGTTAAGTTACTCGCTCAGTTTAAAAAAGATATCTTTAAAAGGCTAGTGGCTGGTTTATAAGGAAGCGAGAAGTGTGACGGTTCTATTGAAAGTCGCTCATTCATCACTTACAATGGTACAAGTTAGAGCAGTGACGGAATAAACATATCGTTACTCCAACTAAGGACCTGATTCAATAACGCTGTTCCCCCTACAGGCACACCATACCAGTATAACCATTATACTTACTCAGCAATCACAACAGATAAAATTAATGTTCGTTACACCGCCATATTGTTAATTATATGTGTAATTTTAAAATCACAAATGAATAAGTTTAAAATCTATGCATTAATCTAGATAAAGAAGTGTCTAAAATTGTAATATCTCAACTATTTAATTTTATTTCAAATAAAAAGCACACAATGGTTTCTGTTTCATGTTCTCTTGATGAATTCAGCGACGTGATGTCTATCTGTCTGACTGGATCATTCATTAGTAATTACTGAACTAATACACTCACCAGTAATTACTGAACTAATACATTCACCAGTAATTACTGAACTAATACATTCACCAGTGATTACTGAACTAATACATTCACCAGTAATTACTGAACTAATACATTCACCAGTAATTACTGAACTAATACACTCACCAGTAATTACTGAACTAATACATGTACAAGTAATTACTGAACTAATACACTCACCAGTAATTACTGAACTAATACATGTACCAGTAATTACTGAACTAATACACTCACCAGTAATTACTGAACTAATACACTCACCAGTAATTACTGAACTAATACATTCACCAGTAATTACTGAACTAATACACTCACCAGTAATTACTGAACTAATACATGTACAAGTAATTACTGAACTAATACACTCACCAGTAATTACTGAACTAATACATGTACCAGTAATTACTGAACTAATACACTCACCAGTAATTACTGAACTAATACACTCACCAGTAATTACTGAACTAATACATTCACCAGTAATTACTGAACTAATACACTCACCAGTAATTACTGAACTAATACACTCACCAGTAATTACTGAACTAATACATGTACCAGTAATTACTGAACTAATACACTCAACAGTAATTACTGAACTAATACACTCACCAGTAATTACTGAACTAATACATGTACAAGTAATTACTGAACTAATACACTCACCAGTAATTACTGAACTAATACACTCACCAGTAATTACTGAACTAATACACTCACCAGTAATTACTGAACTAATACACTCACCAGTAATTACTGAACTAATACATGTACAAGTAATTACTGAACTAATACACTCACCAGTAATTACTGAACTAATACACTCACCAGTAATTACTGAACTAATACATATACAAGTAATTACTGAACTAATACACTCACCAGTAATTACTGAACTAATACACTCAACAGTAATTACTGAACTAATACATGTACCAGTAATTACTGAACTAATACACTCACCAGTAATTACTGAACTAATACACTCACCAGTAATTACTGAACTAATACACTCACCAGTAATTACTGAACTAATACATGTACCAGTAATTACTGAACTAATACACTCACCAGTAATTACTGAACTAATACACTCAACAGTAATTACTGAACTAATACACTCACCAGTAATTACTGAACTAATACATTCACCAGTAATTACTGAACTAATACATTCACCAGTAATTACTGAACTAATACATGTACAAGTAATTACTGAACTAATACACTCACCAGTAATTACTGAACTAATACACTCAACAGTAATTACTGAACTAATACATGTACAAGTAATTACTGAACTAATACACTCACCAGTGATTACTGAACTAATACACTCACCAGTAATTACTGAACTAATACACTCAACAGTAATTACTGAACTCATACATGTACAAGTAATTACTGAACTAATACACTCACCAGTAATTACTGAACTAATACACTCAACAGTAATTACTGAACTAATACACTCAACAGAAATTACTGAACTAATACATGTACTTGTGTATCTTAGACATGTGTAATGTAGACACGTGTATTATAGACACGTGTAATGTAGACATGTGTATTGTGGACACGTGTAATATAAACTCGTTTATTGTAGACACGTGTAATGTAGACCCGTTTATTGTAGACACGTGTAATGTAGACTCGTTTATTGTAGACACGTGTATTGTAGACACGCGTAATGTAGACACGTGTATTGTAGACACGTGTGTTTTAGACATGGGTACTGCACTGTAACATGACAACATTGCGATTTGAAAACAAAGCACGGTTAAATCATCAAAGACGTGCATCAGCTATTATGAGTTATCACGAGGCAACACGTGTAGAGTAAGACTTATCAGAAGACAAAGTGTAGAGAATATTGACAGAGCAGGACGTTTATAAATCATTAATATATGCGCGATTTACGAACAGTAACATTCATTTCAGATGAATTCAACACAAAGGTCCCTTTCAGTGTTGTCCAGAAATCCTATAAGTCGCCATCCATTTGAATAACGATTGTTAACCACCGAACAAAGCTCAACAACCATCAAAGATGAGGGCAGAACAATTTCATATAAGACGTTATACTAAATACCGAAAAATCTCTTTGTTTGTATCACAATGAGACTCAGCGCACAGCTGGAATGGTAGGTTATATGTGCAGTGTACAAAACAAGCTTCATACTATATACAGCATAATACTGTTAAGGAAACACGGTCACCCAGTGTTTTAAACAAGATAAGGAGATATTTCTAAAATCTAGATTTATTGTAAGTGTACAGCCATGCTCGTTTTAAAAGCAAAATAATGTCAAGACGTCGACGACGAAGTATTTTAATCTACGACGACGAAGACGACGGCGACGAAGTATTTTAATCTACGACGACGAAGACGACGGCGACGATGATTTAACAGATGTTCAATGTATTCTTATCTTCTCGATTTATGATAATAAATTATCAAAAATATTAGAACATAAATTATTGATGCAAAAGATATTTTCAAAATCGATACAGAATATAAAACTTAAAAATGACCTATATATCACCACGAAGAGAGTGACCAAGAAATTCTACAAAAACGTGATGGGGCTCATGTTCCTTTAACGATCTGGTATTTATATACAGGTTACTAACAATGACATTAATTTCAGTTTAATAAATAATTGAATACACAAAACTGTTTTGATTATGCGTCTGAATTGTTTGTAGTGGTTGTAGAATAGTCAGGGTTTCATGTTAGATCATACCTAGTTCTCTCATAAGACCAAGTGTACATGCATCACGAACGCTTTTAATTAAGAAATCTTCAGAATTCTTTTCATGCGTATGCTGATACAATCGAACGCACGCCGATGCAATCAAATGCTGGTGTTACAATCGAACGCACCTTTGCAATGAAAATCGGTATGTTTCGCTGCCTTTCAATGCTGAGTTCAATACCTATGGAATATTTTCTTTTTACATTCTATTTTACCAAATGTATGGAAATTCGAGTCAAACAAGTTACATTTGTATCTTGATTTGATGTAAAATCAGATATAACCCTACACGATATCTGGAACAGAGCATCTGGTGATGTGTTTCGGCCTGTCTAGAAACGTTTATGAAGGTTAATAAATCCATTCAGTAAAACTGAAACCTAGGATGAGTCAAACATATTGAAAGTCAACTAAAACCTATATAAGTTTTCGGTACACATTTGTACATATAACGGAATGTCTATTAACAAAATTATCAAGTCCCTGTAATACAAATCAGGTCATGTTCATTTAGACAATTTACAGAATTATCAAGTCCCTGTGATACAGATCAGGCCATGTTCATTTAGACAACTTACAGAATTATCAAGTCCCTGTGATACAGATCAGGTCATGTTCATTTAGACAATTTACAGAATTATCAAGTCCCTGTGATACAGATCAGGTCATGTTCATTTAGACAATTTACAGAATTATCAAGTCCCTGTGATACAGATCAAGCCATGTTCATTTAGACAATTTACAGAATTATCAAGTCCCTGTGATACAGATCAGGTCATGTTCATTTAGACAATTTACAGAATTATCAAGTCCCTGTGATACAGATCAAGCCATGTTCATTTAGACAACTTACAGAATTATCAAGTCCCCGTGATACAGATCAGGTCAATCAAGTCCCTGTGATACGGATCAGACAATTTTGTCAGCTGGTTCTAGGTATAACCACGTGTACAACATGGTGCATGTATCATTCTATAAAATTATTCACTTTGACAATTTCTTCAGCCTATTGTAATGTAGCAGTGTATGTAACAACGCGAATTCTGTCAGATACATTATAATGGTCCTTAAGTCAATCCTCATTGTATAACGGAACATTGGCTGGCTTATACAAGAGTTATCTCCCCTAAACTTAGACATCATTGGCACGGTCTTTTTTACAATTTGGAATAGTTTGTCACTTGTTTTGACGGAATGGAACTCTTCAGAATTAGATAAATATTCTCTATGTAACATATTACCTTAACTGTGAACCAAGCATCAGAAATAGAAGAAAACAGATCACCATCCTATGAGTATCAAAGTAAAGTTTAATTCTCGTGTGTTTGGGGCCATATTTAACTTCCCATCTGTAGTCAATTCTCTTCCTGAGGATAGCCCATCTATTTCTAATTTTTTCTATGATCTTTAGTGTGAGATTGACTTGTTACATCGATGATTTATTTCATATCTCATATCAAATGTAGACTAATTGTAACGTGTATCGTTCAGTCAAATTGAAATGTAGCATAACCCCTTAAGGCCAATTTAAGTAGCATAACCCCTTAAAGCCAATTTAAGTAGCATAACCCCTTAAGGCCAATATAAGTTGTATCAGTTATATATATCATTCGATGACCTTTCATGATATATTTTCGATATACCGTCCGTTTTATATATGCTGTAGAACATTGATGTCTTTCCTATATAAAGAATTCATATATTATATCTCCTGTTAGAATTGTACACTGTATTGGGTGATCATATTGCCAAATTCTCCAGCTGATTCTAGGTCAAATCGAACCTCTACTAAAACAGATTTTGATTAAGTAAATGTTCCGCTTTAAAGCAATTACCCAACAGACAAGAGCTTACAACAAACAGTCATCGAAACGTGTTATATACCATTCGTGGTTGTCTCTGTCCATTACGTGCACAGGTCTTCATAGACTTTCATTTATAAATATGAGTTGATGATAAATTTTAAAGTAAGTTGAGCAAAACACTAATAACATGTAAATCTACATACCCCACTAAATGTATATGACAACTGTTCCGTTCAAAAAAATGAGTAAACCAGACACTTACCGTCGGCAACGAGAGCACGTGATCCTCGCTCGTGATGTTATGAAGTCCTAATCACCATTTCAAAGTTTCCTATTTTGAACACTCGCGTGTTTGTTGATGTCAAGTGTTGATTTCTGAACAAGTTTCCGTGAAGTATTTTTCGGACGTTTTTTTCAATCAATATGAGAATTTCTCCTTGTTGCAATGAAAGTGAAATGCACGTTTGTCTATAACATTTTGTCTGTGTACAACACACTTAATCTATTAAAAATCTAATCAATTTCAAAAATGTCTATTCCAGGAATAACAGAACAAACCCCTGTTTCAGAGCTAGTCACAACTGTCGACAGACTCAGTGTCTAGAAGATATATAACCTATGTTACAGAGCTAGAGTCACGACTGCCGACAGACTCCGAGTCTAGAAGATACATAATCCATGTTACAGAGCTAGAGTCACGACTGCCGACAGACTCCGAGTCTAGAAGATACATAATCCATGTTACAGAGCTAGAGTCACGACTGCCGACAGACTCCGAGTCTAGAAGATACATAATCCATGTTACAGAGCTAGAGTCACGACTGCCGACAGACTCCGAGTCTAGAAGATACATAATCCATGTTACAGAGCTAGAGTCACGACTGCCGACAGACCCCGAGTCTAGAAGATAAGTAACTTATGTTACTGAGCTAGAGTCACGACTGCCGACAAACTCCGAGCCTAGAAGATACATAATCCATGTTACAGAGCTAGAGTCACGACTGCCGACAGACTCCGAGTCTAGGAAATATGTAATCCATGTTACAGAGCTAGAGTCACGAATGTTACAGAGCTAGAGTCACGACTGCCGACAGACTCCGAGTCTAGATGATACATAACCCATGTTACAGAACTGGAGTCACGACTGCCGACAGACTCCGAGTCTAGGAGATATGTAACCTATGTTACAGAGCTAGAGTCACGACTGCCAACAGACTCCGAGTCTAGAAGATACATAATCCATGTTGCAGAGCTAGAGTCAGGAATGTAACAGAGCTAGAGTCACGACTGCCAACAGACTCCGAGTCTAGAAGATACATAATCCATGTTACAGAGCTAGAGTCACGACTGCCGAGAGACTCCGAGTCTAGAAGATATACAGGGGCCGGTACTTTACTCTTACTAATGATAATAATGTGGGCTGAGTATTTCAATCAGTTTCACCATTCAAAGCCTTCACGACAATGTTCGAATGGATAGGTATTGTACAAGTGACACAGAGCAAGCGACGAATATCTATAGACCTGTATTGTCCCGCCATTATCTCCACACCCAGATGTTTTCGCACCGTATGAATGAGTGATTCTCCGAGCCATTCGGTCCTAGCGTGTGATGGTAGGAATCCGAGTTTCCGACAATAGTTAGGATTCTATACCGCCATAGTCTCCTTTCTCTCCTCTCAAATTCAGTTTTCAATGGTAACTGTGTGGTCAAAAGGATGTGTTAATTCATATCTTTGATTTCATTGCGCTGACATCACAGTCACAATGATATCCCGGAGACTGGGAATAATGACTCGAAATAATCCACAACATCCGTGATCTGGACAGACTGGGGAAGTAGGAACATAGTTGTCATGTTTAATCAGTAACACGACTGTTATATCTAGAGTTGTCACCAGTAACACGACTGTTATATATAGAGTTGTCATGTTTAATCAGTAACACGACTGTTATATCTAGAGTTGTCACCAGTAACACGACTGTTATATATAGAGTTGTCATGTTTAATTACTAAGACGACTGTTATGTCTAGAGTTGTCATGTTTAATCACTAATACGACTGTTATATCTAGAGTTGTCATGTTTAATCACTAACACGACTGTTATGCCTAGAGTTGTCATGTTTAATCAGTAACACGACTGTTATGTCTAGAGTTGTCATGTTTAATCAGTAACACGACTGTTATATCTAGAGTTGTCATGTTTAATCAGTAACACGACTGTTATATCTAGAGTTGTCATATTTAATCAATAACACGACTGTTTTATCTAGAGTTGTCATATTTAATCACTAACACGACTGTTATATCTAGAGTTGTCATGTTTAATCACTAACACGACTGTTATATCTAGAGTTGTCATGTTTAATCACTAACACGACTGTTATATCTAGAGTTGTCATGTTTAATCACTAACACGACTGTTATATCTAGAGTTGTCATATTTAATCACTAACACGACTGTTATATCTAGAGTTGTCATATTTAATCACTAACACGACTGTTATATCTAGAGTTGTCATGTTTAATCAGTAACACGACTGTTATATCTAGAGTTGTCATGTTTAATCAGTAACACGACTGTTATATCTAGAGTTGTCATCACTAACACGACTGTTATATCTAGAGTTGTCACCAGTAACACGACTGTTATATCTAGAGTTGTCATGTATAATCAGTAACACGACTGTTATATCTAGAGTTGTCATGTTTAATCAGTAACACGACTGTTATATCTAGAGTTGTCATGTTTAATCCCTAACACGACTGTTATATCTAGAGTTGTCATATTTAATCAGTAACACGACTGTTATATCTAGAGTTGTCATGTTTAATCAGTAACACGACTGTTATATCTAGTGTTGTCATGTTTAATCAGTAACACGACTGTTATATCTAGAGTTGTCATGTTTAATCAGTAACACGACTGTTATATCTAGAGTTGTCATGTTTAATCAGTAACACGACTGTTATATCTAGAGTTGTCACCAGTAACACGACTGTTATGTCTGTTAACACGATGGTTATGTCTAGAGTTGTGACCAGTAACACGACTGTTATATCTAGAGTTGTCATCAGTAACACGACTGTTATGTCTAGAGTTGTCATGTTTAATCAGTAACACGACTGTTATATCTAGAGTTGTCATCAGTAACACGACTGTTATGTCTAGAGTTGTCATGTTTAATCAGTAACACGACTGTTATATGTAGAGTTGTGTAACACGACTGTTATATCTAGATCACCAGTAACACGACTGTTATATCTAGAGTTGTCACCAGTAACACGACTGTTATATATAGAGTTGTCATGTTTAATCAGTAACACGACTGTTATATCTAGAGTTGTCATATTTAATCACTAACACCACTGTTATATCTAGAGTTGTCATGTTTAATCAGTAACACGACTGTTATATCTAGAGTTGTCATGTTTAATCAGTAACACGACTATTATATCTAGAGTTGTCATGTTTAATCAGTAACACGACTGTTATATCTAGAGTTGTCATGTTTAATCAGTAACACGACTGTTATATCTAGAGTTGTCATGTTTAATCACTAACACGACTGTTATATCTAGAGTTGTCATGTTTAATCAGTAACACGACTGTTATATCTAGAGTTGTCATATTTAATCAGTAACACGACTGTTATATCTAGAGTTGGCATGTTTAATCAGTAACACGACTGTTATAACTAGAGTTGTCATGTTTAATCCCTAACACGACTGTTATATCTAGAGTTGTCATATTTAATCAGTAACACGACTGTTATATCTAGAGTTGTCATATTTAATCACTAACACGACTGTTATATCTAGAGTTGTCATGTTTAATCAGTAACACGACTGTTATATCTAGAGTTGTCATGTTTAATCAGTAACGCGACTGTTATATCTAGAGTTGTCATGTATAATCAGTAACACGACTGTTATATCTAGAGTTGTCATGTTTAATCAGTAACACGACTGTTATATCTAGAGTTGTCATGTTTAATCAGTAACACGACTGTTATATCTAGAGTTGTCATGTTTAATCAGTAACACGACTGTTATATCTAGAGTTGTCATATTTAATCAATAACACGACTGTTATATCTAGAGTTGTCATGTTTAATCAGTAACACGACTGTTATATCTAGAGTTGTCATGTTTAATCAGTAACACGACTGTTATATCTAGAGTTGTCACCAGTAACACGACTGTTATATCTAGAGTTGTCATGTTTAATCAGTAACACGACTGTTATATCTAGAGTTGTCATGTTTAATCACTAACACGACTGTTATATCTAGAGTTGTCATGTTTAATCAGTAACACGACTGTTATATCTAGAGTTGTCATGTTTAATCAGTAACACGACTGTTATATCTAGAGTTGTCATGTTTAATCAGTAACACGACTGTTATGTCTAGAGTTGTCATGTTTAATCAGTAACACGACTGTTATGTCTAGAGTTGTCATGTTTAATCACTAACACGACTGTTATATCTAGAGTTGTCATGTTTAATCACTAACACGACTGTTATGCCTAGCGTTGTCATGTTTAATTGATAACACGACTGTTATATCTAGAGTTGTCATGTTTAATCGCTAACACGACTGTTATATCTAGAGTTGTCATGTTTAATCACTAACACGACTGTTATATCTAGAGTTGTCATATTTAATCAGTAACACGACTGTTATATCTAGAGTTGTCATGTTTAATCAGTAACACGACTGTTATATCTAGAGTTGTCATGTTTAATCAGTAACACGACTGTTATATCTAGAGTTGTCATGTTTAATCAGTTACACGACTGTTATATCTAGAGTTGTCATGTTTAATCAGTTACACGACTGTAATATCTAGAGTTGTCATGTTTAATCAGTAAAACGACTGTTATATCTAGAGTTGTGACCAGTAACACGACTGTTATATCTAGAGTTGTCATGTATAATCAGTAACACGACTGTTATGTCTAGAGTTGTCATGTTTAATCAGTAACACGACTGTTATATCTAGAGTTGTCATGTATAATCAGTAACACGACTGTTATATCTAGAGTTGTCATGTTTAATCAGTAACACGACTGTTATATCTAGAGTTGTCACCAGTAACACGACTGTTATATCTAGAGTTGTCATGTTTAATCACTAACACGACTGTTATATCTAGAGTTGTCACCAGTAACACGACTGTTATGTCTAGAGTTGTCATGTTTAATCAGTAACACGACTGTTATATCTAGAGTTGTCATGTTTAATCAGTAACACGACTGTTATATCTAGAGTTGTCATGTTTAATCAGTAACACGACTGTTATATCTAGAGTTGTCATGTTTAATCAGTAACACGACTGTTATATCTAGAGTTGTCATGTTTAATCACTAACACGACTGTTATATCTAGAGTTGTCATGTTTAATCAGTTACACGACTGTTATATCTAGAGTTGTCATGTTTAATCAGTAACACGACTGTTATATCTAGAGTTGTCACCAGTAACACGACTGTTATATCTAGAGTTGTCATGTTTAATCAGTAACACGACTGTTATATCTAGAGTTGTCATGTTTAATCAGTTACACGACTGTTATATCTAGAGTTGTCATGTTTAATCACTAACACGGCTGTTATGTCTAGAGTTGTCATGTTTAATCACTAACACGACTGTTATGTCTAGCGTTGTCATGTTTAATCGATAACACGACTGTTATATCTAGAGTTGTCATGTTTAATCGCTAACACGACTGTTATATCTAGAGTTGTCATGTTTAATCACTAACACGACTGTTATATCTAGAGTTGTCATGTTTAATCAGTAACGCGACTGTTATATCTAGAGTTGTCATATATAATCAGTAACACGACTGTTATATCTAGAGTTGTTATGTTTAATCAGTAACACGACTGTTATATCTAGAGTTGTCATGTATAATCAGTAACACGACTGTTATATCTAGAGTTGTCATGTTTAATCAGTAACACGACTGTTATGTCTAGAGTTGTCATGTTTAATCAGTAACACGACTGTTATATCTAGAGTTGTCATGTTTAATCAGTAACACGACTGTTATATCTAGAGTTGTCATCAGTAACACGACTGTTATGTCTAGAGTTGTCATGTTTAATCAGTAACACGACTGTTATATCTAGAGTTGTCATGTTTAATCAGTAACACGACTGTTATATCTAGAGTTGTCATGTTTAATCAGTAACACGACTGTTATATGTAGAGTTGTCATGTTTAATCAGTAACACGACTGTTATATCTAGAGTTGTCATATTTAATCAGTAACACGACTATTATATCTAGAGTTGTCATGTTTAATCAGTAACACGACTGTTATATCTAGAGTTGTCATGTTTAATCAGTAACACGACTGTTATATCTAGAGTTGTCATGTTTAATCAGTAACACGACTGTTATATCTAGAGTTGTCATGTTTAATCAGTAACACGACTGTTATATCTAGAGTTGTCATGTATAATCAGTAACACGACTGTTATATCTAGAGTTGTCATGTTTAATCAGTAACACGACTGTTATGTGTAGAGTTGTCATGTTCAGTAACACGACTGTTATGTCTAGAGTTGTCATGTTTAATCAGTAACACGACTGTTATATCTAGAGTTGTCATGTTTAATCAGTTACACGACTGTTATATCTAGAGTTGTCATGTTTAATCAGTAAAACGACTGTTATATCTACTGTTAGTTGTCATGTTTAATCAGTAACACGACTGTTATATCTAGAGTTGTCATATTTAGTCAGTAACACGACTGTTATATCTAGAGTTGTCATGTTTAATCAGTAACACGACTGTTATATCTAGAGTTTTCATGTTTAATCAGTAACACGACTTTTTTGTCTTGAGTGGTTATGTTTAATCACTAACACGACTGTTATATCTAGAGTTGTCATGTTTAATCAGTAACACGACTGTTATATCTAGAGTTGTCATGTTTAATCAGTTACACGACTGTTATATCTAGAGTTGTCATGTTTAATCAGTAACACGACTGTTATATCTAGAGTTGTCATGTTTAATCAGTAACACGACTGTTATGTCTAGAGTTGTCATGTTCAGTAACACGACTGTTATGTCTAGAGTTGTCATGTTTAATCAGTAACACGACTGTTATATCTAGAGTTGTCATCAGTAACACGACTGTTATGTCTAGAGTTGTCATGTTTAATCAGTAACACGACTGTTATATCTAGAGTTGTCATGTTTAATCAGTAACACGACTGTTATATCTAGAGTTGTCATGTTTAATCAGTTACACGACTGTAATATCTAGAGTTGTCATGTTTAATCAGTAAAACGACTGTTATATCTAGAGTTGTCATGTTTTGTCATGTTTAATCAGTAACACGACTGTTATATCTAGAGTTGTCATCAGTAACACGACTGTTATGTCTAGAGTTGTCATGTTTAATCACTAACACGACTGTTTTGTCTAGAGTGGTTATGTTTAATCACTAACACGTCTGTTATATCTAGAGTTGTCATTAGTAACACGACTGTTATATCTAGAGTTGTCATGTTTAATCAGTAACACGACTGTTCTATCTAGAGTGTTGTCATGTTTAATCAGTAACACGACTGTTATATCTAGAGTTGTCATGTCATAACACGTGTTATATCTAGAGTTGTCATGTTTAATCAGTAACACGACTGTTATATCTAGAGTTGTCATGTTTAATCAGTAACGCGACTGTTATATCTAGAGTTGTCATGTTTAATCAGTAACACGACTGTTATGTTTAGAGTTGTCATGTTTAATCAGTAACACGACTGTTATATCTAGAGTTGTCATGTTTAATCAGTAACACGACTGTTATATCTAGAGTTGTCATGTTTAATCAGTAACACGACTGTTATATCTAGAGTTGTCATGTATAATCAGTAACACGACTGTTATATCTAGAGTTGTCATGTTTAATCAGTAACACGACTGTTATATCTAGAGTTGTCATGTTTAATCAGTAACACGACTGTTATATCTAGAGTTGTCATGTTTAATCACTAACACGACTGTTATATCTAGAGTTGTCATATTTAATCAGTAACACGACTGTTATATCTAGAGTTGTCATGTTTAATCAGTAACACGACTGTTATATCTAGAGTTGTCATGTTTAATCCCTAACACGACTGTTATATCTAGAGTTGTCATATTTAATCAGTAACACGACTGTTATATCTAGAGTTGTCATGTTTAATCAGTAACACGACTATTATATCTAGAGTTGTCATGTTCAGTAACACGACTGTTATATCTAGAGTTGTCATATTTAATCAGTAACACGACTGTTATATCTAGAGTTGTCAGTTTTCATGTTTAATCAGTAACACGACTGTTATTTCTAGAGTTGTCATGTTTAATCAGTAACACGACTGTTATATCTAGAGTTGTCATGTTTAATCAGTAACACGACTGTTATATCTAGAGTTGTCATGTTTAATCAGTTACACGACTGTTATATCTAGAGTTGTCATGTTTAATCACTAACACGACTGTTATATCTAGAGTTGTCACCAGTAACACGACTGTTATATCTAGAGTTGTCATGTTTAATCAGTACCACGACTGTTATGTCTAGAGTTGTCATGTTTAATCAGTAACACGACTGTTATATCTAGAGTTGTCATGTTTAATCACTAACACGACTGTTATATCTAGAGTTGTCATGTTTAATCAGTAACTGTTATATCTAGAGTTGTCATGTTTCAGTAACACGACTGTTATATCTAGAGTTGTCACTGTTATTCTAATCAGTAACACGACTGTTATATCTAGAGTTGTCATGTTTAATCAGTAACACGACTGTTATATCTAGAGTTGTCATGTTTAATCAGTAACACGACTGTTATATCTAGAGTTGTCATGTTTAATCAGTAACACGACTGTTATGTCTAGAGTTGTCATGTTTAATCAGTAACACGACTGTTATATCTAGAGTTGTCATGTTTAATCAGTAACACGACTGTTATATCTAGAGTTGTCATGTTTAATCAGTAACACGACTGTTCTATCTAGAGTGTTGTCATGTTTAATCAGTAACACGACTGTTATATCTAGAGTTGTCATGTTTAATCAGTAACGCGACTGTTATATCTAGAGTTGTCATATATAATCAGTAACACGACTGTTATATCTAGAGTTGTCATCACTAACACGACTGTTATATCTAGAGTTGTCACCAGTAACACGACTGTTATATCTAGAGTTGTCATGTTTAATCAGTTACACGACTGTTATATCTAGAGTTGTCATGTTTAATCACTAACACGACTGTTATATCTAGAGTTGTCATGTTTAATCAGTTACACGACTGTTATATCTAGAGTTGTCATGTTTAATCAGTAACACGACTGTTATGTCTAGAGTTGTCATGTTTAATCAGTAACACGACTGTTATATCTAGAGTTGTCATGTTCAGTAACACGACTGTTATGTCTAGAGTTGTCATATTTAATCAGTAACACGACTGTTATATCTAGAGTTGTCATGTTTAATCAGTAACACGACTGTTATATCTAGAGTTGTCATGTTTAATCCCTAACACGACTGTTATATCTAGAGTTGTCATATTTAATCAGTAACACGACTGTTATATCTAGAGTTGTCATGTTTAATTGTAACACGACTGTTATATTAAGTTGTCATGTAATCAGTAACGACTGTTATATCTAGAGTTGTCATGTTTAATCACTAACACGACTGTTATATCTAGAGTTGTCATATTTGATCAGTAACACGACTGTTATATCTAGAGTTGTCATGTTTAATCAGTAACACGACTAGTATATCTAGAGTTGTCATGTTCAGTAACACGACTGTTATATCTAGAGTTGTCATATTTAATCACTAACACGACTGTTATATCTAGAGTTGTCATGTTTAATCAGTAACACGACTGTTATATCTAGAGTTGTCATGTTTAATCAGTAACACGACTGTTATATCTAGAGTTGTCATGTTTAATCAGTAACACGACTGTTATGTCTAGAGTTGTCATGTTCAGTAACACGACTGTTATGTCTAGAGTTGTCATGTTTAATCAGTAACACGACTGTTATATCTAGAGTTGTCATGTTTAATCAGTAACACGACTGTTATATCTAGAGTTGTCATGTTTAATCATTTAATCACTAACACGACTGTTATATCTAGAGTTGTCATGTTTAATCAGTAACACGAGTGTTATGTGTAGAGCTGTTATGTCTAAAGTTGTCATGTTTAATCACTAAGACGACTGTTATGTTTAGAGTTGTCATGATTAATCAGTAACACGACTGTTATGTCTAGAGTTGTCATGTTTAATCAGTAACACGACTGTTATATCTAGAGTTGTCATGTTTAATCACTAACACGAATGTTCTATCTAGAGTGTTGTCATGTTTAATCAGTAACACGACTGTTATATCTAGAGTTGTCATGTTTAATCAGTAACGCGACTGTTATATCTAAGTTGTCAGTAATAAGTAACACGACTGTTATATCTAGAGTTGTCATGTATAATCAGTAACACGACTGTTATATCTAGAGTTGTCATGTTTAATCAGTAACACGACTGTTATTTGTAGAGTTGTCATGTTTAATCAGTTACACGACTGTTATATCTAGGGTTGTCACCAGTAACACGACTGTTATGTCTAGAGTTGTCATGTTTAATCAGTAACACGACTGTTATATCTAGAGTTGTCATGTTTAATCAGTAACACGACTGTTATATCTAGAGTTGTCATGTTTAATCAGTTACACGACTGTTATATCTAGAGTTGTCATGTTTAATCAGTAACACGACTGTTATATCTAGAGTTGTGACCAGTAACACGACTGTTATATCTAGAGTTGTCATCAGTAACACGACTGTTATGTCTAGAGTTGTCATGTTTAATCACTAATACGACTGTTATATCTAGAGTTGTCATGTTTAATCACTAACACGACTGTTATGCCTAGAGTTGTCATGTTTAATCAGTAACACGACTGTTATATCTAGAGTTGTCATTAGTAACACGACTGTTATATCTAGAGTGTTGTCATGTTTAATCAGTAACACGACTGTTATATCTAGAGTTGTCATGTTTAATCAGTAACACGACTGTTCTATCTAGAGTGTTGTCATGTTTAATCAGTAACACGACTGTTATATCTAGAGTTGTCATGTTAATCAGTAACACGACTGTTATATCTAGAGTTGTCATGTTTAATCAGTTAGACGAATGTTATATCTAGAGTTGTCATGTTTAATCAGTAACACGACTGTTATATCTAGAGTTGTCATGTTTAATCAGTAACACGACTGTTATATCTAGAGTTGTCATGTATAATCAGTAACACGACTGTTATATCTAGAGTTGTCATGTTTAATCAGTAACACGACTGTTATATCTAGAGTTGTCATATTTAATCAATAACACGACTGTTTTATCTAGAGTTGTCATATTTAATCACTAACACGACTGTTATATCTAGAGTTGTCACCAGTATCACGACTGTTATATATAGAGTTGTCATTTTTAATAAGTAACACGACTGTTATATCTAGAGTTGTCATGTATAATCAGTAACACGACTGTTATATCTAGAGTTGTCATGTTTAATCAGTAACACGACTGTTATGTCTAGAGTTGTCATGTTCAGTAACACGACTGTTATGTCTAGAGTTGTCATGTTTAATCACTAACACGACTGTTATATCTAGAGTTGTCATGTTTAATCACTAACACGACTGTTATATCTAGAGTTGTCATGTTTAATCAGTAACACGACTGTTATATCTAGAGTTGTCATGTTTAATCAGTAACACGACTGTTATATCTAGAGTTGTCATGTTTAATCAGTAACACGACTGTTATGTCTAGAGTTGTCATGTTCAGTAACACGAGCGCAGACAATCAATTCGTAATACTAATCAACGACGTGGTAAGGCCGACCGTTCAATATTCTTTTATTATACCGCTTTATATAAAAAGCTATCATTTCTGTGAAGGTTTTTAGGACTGAAAATGATACCCAAATGCAAGCTGTAGTCAATACTAGCGGCTACATTGTTTGCTCGCAAACCAACCGTGGTTATAGCTTTTCAAATGGTCGGTATCTGATATGGTTTCAGATTGGTTTCAGGGGAAAGAGTTATTATCACAAGGTGTTTCAGAGATCAAAAAACTAATTTTATGAAAAGCGGATCTAAAGCCGGTATCCGGATTCCGGAATCGATCGTGATCCCTTTCAATCAAAATTGATTTGTCCCACGTGCTAAAATTATTTAACGTCAGTGAGGTAGTGGTACGCCGATACAATAGTCACATAAAATAGGACGGCGTGATGTTCTGAGAACTTTTGTGTTCAATTTATATATGTACGGTATGTCAATTATTTAATGAACGCCTTTATCAGAAATTTAGTTTTGCGTCAATAGATATTGAAGCCATTCTATGTGTATGTTTGAATTTTATGTTCGTACTTCATGATGAATCCATGGCTTGAATAATCATCCGAATATCATGAATATTGAATTATCTTTCACAAATATCGGTTAAAAATACCACGCTCACAATTTTTACTTGGGTGTAACTACACGTAACAAGTATTATAATAAAAAAATTCTTATTGGGTATCAAAATAGATCAGAAGAGCACAACACGGAATATTACAACACATTGCTGACTATTACAACACATCACTGATTATTACAATATATCACTGGCTATTACAACATATCACTGACAATTACAACATATCACTGACTATTACAACATATCACTGACTATTACAACATACCACTGACTTTTACAGCATATCACTGACTTTTACAGTATATCACTGACTGTTACAACATATCACTGACTATTACAACACATTGCTGACTATTACAACACATTGCGCACTATTACAACATATCACTGACTATTACAGCATATCACTGACTATTACAACATATCACTGACTATTACAACATATCACTGACTATTACAACACATTGCTGACTATTACAACATACCACTGACTAATACACCACATCACTGACTATTACAACACATTGCTGACTACTACAACATATCACTGACTATTACAACATATCATTGACTATTACAACACATTGCTGACAAGATATCCCTGCCGATTATCAATGACTCCACAGTGACATGATATACTACCCCTATTTCCGGGTTATAACGATGTATACTAAGTACTGTGTTACAAATGAAAGATGTACTGATGTAGGTTTTATGTATAAGTGTTAGCAGAGACAGACATACTTAACCGTGACAATACCATCAAGTCAACTTGGTATAAACACAGACGTCGAAATCTTACTTCATTTTAGACTAGGAAAGTTGTTTTCGTCCGGAGACGCACATATACACATTATGTGTTATATTGTACAGCTTATGTAATTCACGTGTTAAGATTGTAGTGTTTTACCTATATACCTATATAGCACGACAATCACTATTTAGAATCCTTACCTTTTTAGCAGGTAAATCTTGTTACATCTGTGGTGATGTAACACCTTCAATACTCTGTCCATCACGGATATGATCACTGTGTTACACTCTATATAGGTAAACTAGCATTCTTACATACAGCCAACATTGTGTTGTAAAATTGAGTGACTTTGTGAGTTTATTCAGTCAATACAAGTATCAGGGCTGACACAGCCTTAATGTGCTCACACTGAATCAGTCAATTATACTGCGGTATTGTACCCTTTCTATACAACTATTAAACAGGCCGTCTCAATCCGCTCCACAAAAGGCGTTTTAGTTCCGGACAATACAATCTGACGATAAGTTTAGAACCAAACACGAGCTTGGAGTTCAGTGTAAATACTGCTATACAGCGGCTACAAGTGAACAGTGCGTTTCGTGTCTCCTTGTAAAAACCAGGTAATAAATCAAATAACATTTATCTAAAAAGTTAAATACAGTATTCTATAATAATCCTTTGAAATTCAATTGATGGTTTTGTTATATTGTATTTGAGCAAAGATAAACAGGTTGAAAAGGCTTTTAATTTTGTTTGTGAAGTCGTTTTTCCAAAGGGTTGGCGCATGCGTCAGGACAATCAAGTTGTCTTCCGTTTGTAAAGAAGAATTATGGTGAACATAATAGAACAATCTAAGTGCTTGTAGTGTCGTCTGGCGACACTGAAATGACACAAGGAAGTAGGCAAGCTGTTTGGGGGACCTCGACGGGCAAAACCGATATCTTTGTTCAATACAAGTGTTATCGGTAAGGTCCTATATACACCTCACTATGATAACTCCGGGACGTTTCTACTACTTGTCTATTTCCTCGAGATGACTGCTTATCCTTATCACACCAGACCTGTCTTTTGCTTTCCATCCGTGAACATTAAATGTGTTAGTGTTTCAGTGTTTGTGTTGGGGAGGAGAAGAGAGAAAGAGAGACGGCGAGAGAGAGGGGGGCAGAGAGAGAGAGAGAGAGAGAGAGAGAGAGAGAGAGAGAGAGAGAGAGAGAGAGAGAGAGAGAGAGAGAGAGAGAGAGAGAGAGAGAGAGACAGACAGACAGACAGAGAGAGAAAGAGAGAGAGAGATAGAGAGGGGGGGGGGGGGTCATCTTTATTTTCAGTTAATCTGATTCACCTTTCTGTTTCCCAAACCACTTGAAAAAACTTAGTCTCCCACCATATTAAAACAACATGCTTGAAATGACGTAACAGATACCAAATCTCACATCACATGTCGCGTTCTTAGTCGCATGTCACGTGTCTGGTAACCAGCATCTTATCACCTGTCAGGTAGTCGGTCTAACAACGTGTTAGGTACCGAACCTCTTATCACCTGTCAGGTACCGAGCCTCTTATCATCTGTCAGGTACCCAGCCTCTTATCACCTGTCAGGTATCCAGACTCTTATCACCTGTCAGGTATCCAGCCCCATATCACCTGTCAGGTAGTCGGTCTAACAACGTGTCAGGTACCCAGCCTCTTATCACCGGTCATGTAGTCGGACTAACAACGTTTCGGGTACCCAGCCTCTTATCACCTGTCAGGTATCCAGCCTATTATCACCTTTCAGGTACCCAGCCTCTTATCACCTGTCAGATACCCAACCTCTTATCTCCTGTCAGGTACCTAGCCTCTTATCAGCTGTCAGGTAATCAGCCTCTTATCACCTGTCCGGTATCCAACCTATTATCACCTTTCAGGTACCCAGCCTCTTATCACCTGTCAGGTACCCAGCCTCTTATCACCTGTCAGGTACCCAGCCACTTATCACCTGTCAGGAACCCAGCCTCTTATCACCTGTCAGGTAGTCGGTCTAATAACGTGTCAGGTACCCAGCTTCTTATCACCTGTCAGGTACCCAGCCTATTATCACCTTTCAGGTACCCAGTCTCTTATCACCTGTCAGGTACCCAGCCTCTTATCATCTGTTAGGTACCCAGCCTCTTATCACCTGTCAGGTACCCAGCCTCTTATCACCTGTCAGGTACCCAGCCTCTGATCACCTGTCAGGTACCCAGCCTCTTATCACCTGTCAGGTACCCAGCCTCTTATCACCTGTCAGGTACCCAGCCTCTTATCACCTGTCAGGTACCCAGCCTCTTATCACCTGTCAGGTATCAAGCCTATTATCACCTGTCCTGTACCCAACCTCTTATCACCTGTCAGGTACCCAGCTTCTTATCACCTGTCAGGTATCAAGCCTATTATCACCTTTCAGGTACCCAGCCTCTTATCACCTCTCACGTACCCAGCCTCTTATCACCTATCAGGTACCCAGCCTCTTATCACCTGTCAGGTAGTCGGTCTAACAACGTGTCGGGTACCAGGCCTCTTATCACCTGTCCGGTATCCAGACTCTTATCACCTGTCAGGTAGTCGGTCTAACAACGTGTTAGGTTCCCAGCATCTTATCACCTTTCAGGTAGTGGGTATAACAACGTGTCGGGTACCAGGCCTCTTATCACCTGTCAGGTATCGAGCCTCTTATCACCTTTCAGGTAGTCGGTCTATTATCACCTTTCATGTACCCAGCCTCTTATCACCTGTCGGGTACCCAGCTTCTTATCACCTGTCAGGTAGTCGGTCTAACAACGTGTCGGGTACCCAGCCTCTTATCACCTGTTAGGTATCCTGCATCTTATCACTTGTCAGGTAGTCTGTCTAACAATGTGTCAGGTACCCAGCATCTTATCACCTGTCAGGTAACCAGCCACTTATCACCTGTCAGGTACCCAACCTCTTATCACCTGTCAGGTATCCAGCCACTTATCACCTGTCAGGTACCCAACCTCTTATCACATGTCATGTATCCAGCCTCTTATCACCTGTCAGGTATCCAGCCTCCTATCACCTGACAGGTACCCAGCCTCTTATCACCTGTCAGGTAGTCGGTCTAACAACGTGTCAGGTACCCAGCATCTTATCACCTGTCAGGTATCCAGCCTCTTATCACCTGTCAGGTAGTCGGTCTAACAACGTGTCAGGTACCCAGAATCTTATCACCTGTCAGGTAGTGTGTCTAACAACATGTCGGGTACCAGGCCTGTTATCACCTGTCAGGTACCAGCCTCTTATCACCTGTCAGGTACCTAGCCTCTTATCACCTGTCAGGTAGTCGGTCTAACAACGTGTCTGGTACCCAGCCTCTTATCACCTGTCAGGTACCTAGCCTCTTATCACCTGTCAGGTAGTCGGTCTAACAACGTGTCGGGTACCCAGCCTCTTATCACCTGTTAGGTACCCAGCCTCTTATCACCTGTCAGGTACCTAGCCTCTTATCACCTGTCAGGTAGTCGGTCTACAAGTGTCGGGTACCCAGCCTCTTATCACCTGTCAGGTACCCAGTCTCTTAGTATTTGTCAGGTACCCAGCCTCTTATCACCTGTCAGGTAGTCGGTCTAACAACGTGTCAGGTACCCAGCTTCTTATCACCTGTCAGGTAGTCGGTCTAACAACGTGTCTGTACCCAGCCTCTGATCACCTGTCAGTATCCAGCCTCTTATCACCTGTCAGGTACCCAGCCTCTTATCACCTGTCAGGTACCCAGCCTCTTATCACCTGTCAGGTATCCAGCCTCTTATCACCTGTCAGGTACCCAGCCTCTTATCACCTGTCAGGTATCAAGCCTCTTATCACCTGTCAGGTATCCAGCTTCTTATCACCTGTCAGGTACCCGACCTCTTATCACGTGTCAGGTACCCAGAATCTTATCACCTGTCAGGTAGTGGGTCTAATAACGTGTCGGGTACCCAGCCTCTTATCACCTGTCAGGTAACCAGCCTCTTATCACCTGTCAGGTAGTGGGTCTAACAACGTGTCGGGTACCAGGCCTCTTATCACCTGTCAGTTACCAGCCTCTTATCACCTGTCAGGTACCCAGCCTCTGATCACCTGTCAGGTAGTCGGTCTAACAACGTGTCAGGTACCTAGCCTCTTATCACCTGTCAGGTAGTCGGTCTAACAATGTGTCAGGTACCCAGAATCTCATCATCTGTCAGATAGTTGGTCTTACGACGTGTCAGGTACCCAGCATCTTATCACCTGTCAGGTAACCAGCCACTTATCACCTGTAAGGTATCCAGCCACTTATCACCTGTCAGGTACCCAACCTCTTATCACCTGTCAGGTACCCGACCTCTTATCACCTGTCAGGTACCCAGCCTCTTATCACCTGTCAGGTAGTCGGTTTAACAACGTGTCAGGCACCCAACAACTTATCACCTGTCAGGTATCCAGCCTCTTATCAGCTGTCAGGTATCTAACCTGTCAGGTATCACCCAGCCTCTGATCACCTGTCAGGTACCCAGAATCTTATCACCTGTCGGTCTAACAACGTGTCAGGTACCCAGCCTCTTATCACCTGTCAGGTAGTTGGTCTAACAACGTGTCAGGTACCCAGCCTCTT